>NC_041383.1:618308959-618415666 GCF_002162155.2 Triticum dicoccoides
GCCCCGGCTACGCGCCGCCTGGCCGCGCCGCCCGTCCCCGCAGGCGCGCCTTCGCCGCCTCGCCGTTGTCCTCCTCTGCCGGCGCCGCCCCGCCATCGCCCCGGCCTCCCGAGGGCCTTCTTCCACCGCAACTATTCCAGTCCACTCCGGCGAGGTCCGGCCGACCTCGGGAGCCGCGCCGAGCCCCAGATCCAGATCCAGTCCACGAGGTTGACCCCATTTTTTCCCTAAGTCCTGTATATTTGTGCATAATATTGCCCTGTTCATCGCATCATAACTCTGCATCCGTAACTCCGTTTCATGCATATAATATATCAAAATGTTCATTGTGAGATGCTCTACATTTCATTCCATTGTGGAATGCTAGTTTCAGATCACCTTGATGCCCGAATCATCGTCGCAAGTGTGCTATATGATGTTAATCTGCTGAAACTGTTATAACTTGGTCATTTGTCATTTTTGTTGCATTTTATGTGTGCATCCTATGAGCATGAGCTCTACATATGTTTTTAACTACATCATGCCTTCTTTACAGAGGTGCAATCCATGTATTTTCATGAGTCTTGTAGTGAGTGCATCGAGCTTGTTAAGTAGTCTACTTGTTGTTGCTGTTTTGCTAGGCTGAACCTTCTATATTATGATGCTATGTAAACCTACTGCTACAAGTCATTCTATGCATAATATGGAGATGTTCACTAAGGATGTTTTGTTAAACATGTAATTCTCTATCCATCCATGCTCCTGGTTGCATTTATAGCTTGCTGTAGCATGTTGTAATCTTGATCCAATGTTGCTAAATAATGTTGTTGTCAGCCTGTTAACATTAAGATCAGTTTTTCCATGTGCTTTGCTAGTGCTCCATGCACCCTATGAACTTTCTCTTGCCACGCTTAGCTTCATAAATATGTCTTGTTACTGTTGGTCACCTTGTCATTCCATTTATTGCTCTGTGGTGAGAGGTACAAGCTCACCAACATGCTTATTTATCGTTGTTCCTGCCATGTTTGAATCTGTCATATCATTTGCCATTTTTACATGGGTGCCATCATATCTTCTGATCCTTTTTCGCTCATGGTCAGTAAAGGACTTTTGTTCTATGCATTTAGTAGTAGCATTCCATGCCTTTATTTGCCATGATAAGTTCCTGTAGCATGTTGTTTTATAGCTATAAACATTGCAACCTGATGTTATTTCTGCAAAGTCTGAAACTGTTATTATGTGCAATCTTGCCATGTGTTTTTGAGCATGTTCTAGTGTTTTCTGGAGATAGCTCAGTGTTCATGTTTTGTTATGCTTTACCTTTACATCATGTCCATGCCTTTTGCTTTTATGTTTAGGTGTTGTAGCATGTTGTTTTGATGCTTGCTAGATGCCTAGTTGCTGTTTTGGACATATTGTTGCTAGAACTTGTAGAGTGTATGTGTTGAACCGTTGCTCCATTTTGAGTGTGCTCTATATGAAACTTGCTTAGAATTGCATGTAGTTTCATATTATCATGTTGCATCCTTGTTTTGAGGTGTTTGCTTGATGTTTGTATGCATTTTGCATCAATGCCATGTTTAACTTGTTTTGCTCATATCTTCTAGGTTGTAGCTCCGAATTAAATGAATTTTATATGTAACTTGACTAGAATCTCGTGTAGATCATCTTGGTGCATCTTAACTTGCTGTTTAACAACTTGAACATAAGGTTTATTCAGATCTGGACCAATTTCGAAATTTGCATATGAGGACTTACCGGAATTGTTATATGTTGTTTCCGGCCTCATTTAAACTTGCCTTGATGTGTTGTTCTTGTTTGCATCATCTCTTGCCATGAGTAGCTTCATGTAGCCTTTGTCATGCATCATACTTGGTTGAGCATCATGTCTTGTATATGTGTGGTGTGTTTACCATGTTGTGTGCTTCTTCTCGATAGTTCCTGTTTTGTTGCGATCGTAAGGAGTCGTTCGTCTATGCTTGGTTCGTCTTCATGGCTTCATCTTCTTCATGGACTCGTTCTTCTTCCTAGCAGGATTTCAGGCAAGATGACCGCTACCCTGGATCTCACTACTATAATTGCTATGCTAGTTGCTTCATTCTATCGCTTTACTGCGCTACCTACCACTTGTTCTTCAAGCCTCCCAATTTGCCATGTCAGCGTCTAACATTTTCACCCTTCCTAGCAAACCGTTGCTTGGCTATGTTACTGCTTTGTTCAGCCCTCTTATAGAGTTGTTAATTGCAGGTGAAGTTGAAGATTGCTCCATGGTGGACAGGATTATGTTGGGATATCACAATATCTCTTATTTAATTAATGCATCTATATACTTGGTAAAGGGTGGAAGACTCGGCCTTGTGCCTGGTGTTTTGTTCCACTCTTGCCGCCCTAGTTTCCGTCATACCGGTGTTATGTTCCCGGATTTTGTGTTCCTTATGCGGTTGGGTGATTTATGGGACCCCCTTGACAGTTCGCTTTGAATAAAACTCCTCCAGCAAGGCCCAACCTTGGTTTTACCATTTGCCTCACCACCACCTATACCCTTCCGTTGGGTCGTCCAACCCGAGGGTCATCTTTATTTTAGCCCCACCAGGCCAGCGCTTCTCTAAGTGCTGGTCCGAACCGGGCAGACTGCGGGGCCACCTCGGGGCAACTCAAGGGCTAGTTTTACTGGTAGGCTGACCTATTCGGTGTTGCCCTGAGAACGAGATATGTGCAGCTCCTATCGGGATTGTCGGTGCATCGGGCGGCTTTGCTGGTCTTGTTTTACCATTGTCGAAATGTCTTGTAAACCGGGATTCCGAGTCTGATCGGGTCTTCCTGGGAGAAGGTATATCCTTCGTTGATCGCGAGAGCTTATCATGGGCTAAGTTGGGACACCCCTGCAGGGTATAAACTTTCGAAAGTCGTGCCCGCGGTTATGTGGCAGATGGGAATTTGTTAATGTCCGGTTGTAGATAACTTGACACCAGATCCGAATTAAAACGCATCAACCGCGTGTGTAGCCGTGATGGTCTCTTTTCGGTGGAGTCCGGGAAGTGGACACGGTTTTGGGTTATGTTTGACGTAAGTAGGAGTTCAGGATCACCTCTTGATCATTGCTAGCTTCATGACCGTTCCGTTTGCTCTCTTCTCGCTCTTATTTGCGTATGTTAGCCACCATATATGCTTAGTGGCTGCTACAACCTCACCACTTTACCCCTTCCTTTCCCATTAAGCTTTGCTAGTCTTGATACCCATGGTAATGGGATTGCTGAGTCCTCGTGGCTCACAGATTACTACAACAATAGTTGCAGGTATAGGTTATGGATGATCTTGATGCGAGAGCGATGTTTGCTTGTTTTGGAGTTCTTCTTCTTCTTCGATCAGGGGATAGGTTCTAGGTCGGCATCCTGGGCTAGCAGGGTGGATGTCGTTTGTGTTTATGTTTGTGTTTCATCCGTAGTCGGATGATGCTCTTATGTAATATGATGTTGTATTTGTGTGGCATTGTATGCCTCTTGTATGTATCCCCGTCTATTATGTAATGTTGATGTAATGATATCCACCTTGCAATAGTGTTTCAATATGCGGTTCTATCCTTGGTGGGACCTTCGAGTCTCTTTAGGATAGTATCGCATATTGAGCGTGACAAAGGAGTAGCAAGAGCCTAAGCTTGGGGATGCCCAAGGCACCCCAAGGTAAAATTCAAGGACAACCAAAAGCCTAAGCTTGGGGATGCCCCGGAAGGCATCCCCTCTTTCGTCTTCATCTATCGGTAACTTTACTTGAGGCTATATTTTTATTCACCACATGATATGTGTTTTGCTTGGAGTGTCTTGTATGATTTGAGTCTTTGCTTTTTAGTTTACCGCAATCATCCTTGTTGTACACACCCTTTGGGAGAGACACACATGAATCAGAATTTATTAGAATACTCTATGTTCTTCACTTATATCTTTTGAGCTAGATAATTTTGCTCTAGTGCTTCGCTTATATCTTTTTAGAGAACGGTGGTGGTTTTATTTTGTAGAAATTATTGATCTCTCATGCTTCACTTATATTATTTTGAGAGTCTTTTAGAACAGCATGGTAATTTGATTTGGTTATAAAATTAGTCCTAATATGATGGGCATCCAAGATGGGTATAATAAAAACTTTCATATAAAGTGTGTTGAATACTATGAGAAGTTTGATTCTTGATGATTGTTTTGAGATATGAGGATGGTGATATTAGAGACATGATAGTTGAGTAATTGTGAATTTGAGGAATACGTGTGTTGAAGTTTGTGATTCCCATAGCATGCACGTATGGTGAACCGTTATGTGATGAAGTTGGAGCATGATTTATTTATTGATTGCCTTCCTTATGTGTGGAGATCGGGATCGCGCGATGGTTAACTCCTACCAACCCTTCCCCTAGGAGCATGCGTGTAGTACTTTGTTTTGATGACTTGTAGATTTTTGCAACAAGTATGTGAGTTCTTTATGACTAATGTTGAGTCCATGGATTATACGCACTCTCACCCTTCCATCATTGCTAGCCTCTCTTGTGCCGTGCAACTCTTGCCGGTACCATACACCCACCATATACCTTCCTCAAAACAGCCACCATACCTACCTATTATGGCATTTCCATAGCCATTCCGAGATATATTGCCATGCAAATTTCCATTGTTCCGTTTATTATGACACACTCCATCATGTCATATTGCCATGCATGATCATGTAGTTGACATCGTATTTGTGGCAAAGCCGCCATTCATAATTTTTTCATACATGTCACTCTTGAATCATTGCACATCCCGGTACACCGCTAGAGGCATTCACATAGAGTCATATTTTATTCTAAGTATCGAGTTGTAATCTTGAGTTGTAAGTAAATAAAAGTGTGATGATCTTCATTATTAGATCATTGTCCCATGTGAGGAAAGGATGATGGAGACTATGATTCCTCCACAAGTCGTGATGAGACTCCGGACTAAAAAAGGCCATAAAAAATAGAAAAGGCCCAAATAAAAAATGAGAGAAAAAGAGAGAAGGGGCAATGCTACTATCCTTTTACCACACTTGTGCTCCAAAGTAGCACCATGATCTTCATGATAGAGAGTCTCCTATGTTGTCACTTTCATATACTAGTGGGAATTTTTAATTATAGAACTTGGCTTGTATATTCCAATGATGGGCTTCCTCAAAAGAGCACTAGGTCTTCGTGAGCAAGCAAGTTGGATGCACACCCACTTAGAGCATCTCCAATAGATGGTCCAAATGTAAAAATACCTAACTTTTGGACCGTCTGGGGAAAAAACGCTGCTCCAACAGACGGTCCATATGCAAAAAAAAAATTAGACCGCAGCCTCCTTGTGATGTAAAATGCAACACCTCGCGGTGCAAATTTACATCACAAGGTGCATCTGGTACAAAACCAGCCACCGCCCGCGAACGCCCAACCGCCACTTCCTTTCCGTTCCCGCCCGTGCCCGTCCGCCCACCCGAAGACCAGTCGGCTGGAATCCGCCACCGCGATCACCCAGAACCACGTCGTTGGCACTGCCACCACCCCAAATCCCCACCGCCGCCCTCCGCCGTTGTCGCCTCCCTCGCGGTAGCCAGCTCGCAGCCGACCGGACGCTGCCGAATCGGGAGGCAGCCGGCGCAGGATTCGGCACCTCCGGTGGTCCGACTACCGCGGTAGGCCTCCACCGGGTCTTAGGCTGCCGCCGACCTCGTCCCCGTTGGCCGTGAGCCTAATCACGGCTGTTGCGCTGGCCGCGCGACCGTCGCACGAAGCCCTCCACCCGGTTGCCGAACTATTGTTTGTCGCCTGCCAAGCTCCTCTTGGCCGGCCTCAAAGCTCACTTCTTATCACCGCAGCCGTCCGGAGCTGACCGCAGCTGTCAGCAGCAGCCAATCCAACCGGCGGCCATCTCCTTCCACCACGCGCACAAGGTGTTCGACGGAATTCCCCAACGTAAAAAATGATGAAACTTAATGATTTAACTTGGGATTGGATAGTATGTTTGAGGGTTGTTGTGTGCAATGTAGATGAGCTCGGTTGACTCCTCTTTCGTGGATGATTCATCGTCGGACGAGGAATTTGATTTGCATGAAGAAGAGGAGATTGATATGCTAGTGGCCATGCACAAGAGGAAGAAACCAAAGCACGATGGTTCCGTTTATGGTCGTGCTTTCATTCGGAGAGAACGGATTGATGCGCACAAATGGTTGGTGCGCAACAACTTTGCATCTGAAAGGATCGAGATGGACCTAGAGGGGGGTGAATAGGTACAATTACAAATTTTAATTATTACTTAGCAATTTTAGGGAATAATGTGGAATATGAAGGTGAGCCTAACAATTGCAAGTGAGTACTAAGTACTAAGCAAGTAACACAAGCATGTAAGTAAGCAAGCACAATATGATATAAGTAAGTGCTAAGAGATAAGTAACCACAAGTAGAAAGTTAGGGTTAGGAATAACCGCAACTCCGGGAGACGAGGATGTATGCCGATGTTCACTTCCTTGGAGGGAAACTAGTCACTGAAAGTGCGTTATATCGACTAGAGGGGGGTGAATAGGCGATTTTTATGAATTCTTCACTCAGGAATTTGCTGGTGAGGAAATTCCTAAATGAAGAACTACTCGCAGCGGAATAAGTGCTCAGAAAGGAACATACCAGAATACAAGCATGGTCATCACGATGAAATGAAGACAAGCACAGAGTACAGAAAGCGTAAACACAGGATAACACAAGGAAGAAGACGGACAGACTGAAGAAATAGAACTGAGGAAATTGAGAAAGTCTTCAGTCAATGTCTTCAAACAGATATGAACATGGACACAACAACATACATGAGGAAATGAAAGAGTTGAGGAGATAGAACCAGTTAGCTCGGTGAAGACAATGATTTGGTAGACCAGTTCCAACTGTTGTCTGAGTTGTACATATGGTTGGAGCGGCTGAGTATTTAAAGTCGAGGACACCCAGTCCCGGACACATAGTCCTCACCGTATTCTCCTTGAGCTAAAGTCACACAGATCTCGCCCAATCACTCGTGGTAAGTCTTCAGGTGACTTCCTAACCTTCACAAACTCGGTCACTCGCCGATCCACAATTCCTCTTGGATGCTCTAGACCTTGACGCCTAACCGTCTGGAAGAAGCACAGTCTTCAAAAGAAACAAGCATCGGATCCACGCAAGATCAATCTCTTCAGTGATGCTCAATCACTTGGGGTTTTGTAGGTTTGGGTTTGGGATTTCCTCACTTGATGATTTTCACTCAAAGTCCTCGGAGGATGGGTTGCTCTCAAATGACAAGTGTCAGTTTCTCTCGGAGCAGCCAACCAACTAGTGGTTGTAGGGGGCGGCTATTTATAGCCGGGGAGAAGCCCAACATGATAAGACATAAATGCCCTTGTCTGATATGACCATTAGGTGGGTAGATATTTTGGGACAGCTGGCGCGTAGCACAGCAACAGTCGGAATATTTTAGGTTCGAATTCCTCAGGGCTATCATGTTCCTCACTTGGTAGGCAATCCGCACTGGTGAATTCCTAACTCTTCAGTCAGAACAAATTCCTCACAGACCAGAAGAACTGTGTCTCTGTCACTGAAGAATATGACTGAACTGTGCGAGATTTCCAATGGCTTCACTCGAAGGGATTGGTAGGTGTAGGATTTTGAGTTGAGCATCACATGGAAATTTTTCCTTAGTATTTCCTCGACCCCCTTTAACAGTACGGTGTATCCTATGACTCAAGAAAGAGAAAATGAAACTACGAAAACAAAAGTCTTCATGCTTCATGTTCCTCGAATGATTACCAAGTCTTCAAGGTCACACCAATTTCTTCACTTTCAAAGTCTTCAGAAAGTCTTCAGAAATCCAAAGTCTTCAGTCGAAGAACTTCATTTTTAGGGGTCGACTTTCTCTATAAATATCAAACTCCTCATAGACTTATAGACCTGTGTACACTCACAAACGCATCAGTCCCTTAACCTATAAGTCTTCAATACACCAAAATCACTAAGGGGCACTAGATACACTTATAGTCACTGTTAGAGAGGTGGGTGTTACCACAAAGTCACACCAACGCCACGTAGTCTCACCCTATTCTCCCTTTGAGACAACACCACGGAGGCATTTCTCAACCACTAGTGGTAGACCTTGGGGTGGTCTCCAAACCCTCACAAACTTTTCCGGGGGTAATCACAAAGGTTGATCCTCTCCGAAAGAATCCTACCGCCTAGGAGTCTCCAACCTCCAAGAGTAATAAGAACGATGGGGAAAAGCTCAAGACTTGCTCAAATCACAAATTCCTTTGGTGCAAAGAAGGGGAAGGAGTGGATGTATCACTTGATTGGAGAACTTCTCTCAAATGTTCCTAAATCACTTGGGGATCTAGGATTTGGTGTAGGGGATTGAGAGAGAGAGTGAAAAGTGTTCTTGGCAAGCTCAAAGTGAATGGTCAACCTCATCCCATGGAAGGGAGAAGCCTATATATAGTGGATGTGGAAAAAGTGACCATTTGAGCCACTTAAGTGCACATAAGGGGTCGAACGTCCGGACAACACCGGACGTCCGATGGCACAAATATGTCCGGATGTCCGACAGTTATCGGTCGTCCGGCCACTGGTAACACATAAGCCATGAATCTGTACACAGCACACGGACGTCCGAAACGTGTCGGTCGTCCAGAGCCCGGACGTCCGGAGAGGCTCGGAAATCCGTAAATATGGTTCTGTGGTGGAAATACCGGACATCCGAGACGTGCCGATCGTCCGTAGGCCGGACGTCCAGAGAGGTTCAGAAATCCGTGAATAACATTCTGTAAGAGAAACATCGGACGATCGTAGAGAGCCGAACATCCGGACAGCTGAGAGGGGTCGGACGTCCGTAGAGTGCCGAATGACCGGAGAGAAAAACTGGAGTTGTGGGTTTGAGCAAATCTTTCACTAGATCCAACGATCCCCTCTTAATAGTGTGGGATCCCTATACTCAAGAACAAACCGTAAGCAAAGCCAAGGCTAATGTCTTGTATCTCCAATCTTGAGTTATATGCATTTGTCCCTAGTCATGATCCACACACGGCCTTTGAGACATAATCCTGAGATATACTTGATAAACATGATTAGTCCCAACATACATGTTGTCATCAACATCAAAATATGATTAAGGGCATGATTGCACTTTCAATCTCCCCCTTTTTGGTAGTTTATGACAACATATCTGCACACACATAAAAATAAAAATCGAAAGGATTTGTTGTGAGCTCAATAAACAAAGAATAAGCAAGGAGAGAGCTCCCCCTCAATATGATACCATAGAGAATAAACATGAAGAGAGCTCCCCCTCAATATGATACCAACACAACCAAATCTCATACACAAGATAATCAAGACAATAAGCTCCATATAGGTTCATCACTCATAGAATAGAACATAAGTTTCAACAATCTCATAGCATGAGTTCGATACAAGCTAATCAACAACATAGCAATAAGTTCGATTACAAGCTAACAAGCTAATATCATAGTATGCATAGTGCCTACTCCCCCTCGGTGTCAAATACCCAAAGGGGGGTCATAACAGCATCAAAGATCATCATCATCATCATGTGCACCACTGCCACCAGCCTCATCAAAGAAGCCAGCCCACTCAAGACCCGACGGAAAACCAAAATCAGAAGGTGGCTCATCAGGAAAACGGTCATCATCACTCACATCGAACACTCCGGAGTCTCTCGGACGAGTCTTCAGAGCATTCTTGGAGGTGATAAGGTGTGTGACAACAGCGTGATTTTGGGAGCAGTTAAACAAAACAACCTTCATCAAGGCAGAGTGGGCCTTCCCCAGAAAGCGAGCAATGCGACCAAAGGGTGCAGATCCGGAGGGAGCAGAACGAGGGATGCTAGCAGCAGTGCAGCGTGGATGAGCAGAAGAGGAAGAGTCCTTGGGAACATAGTTATCGGCCATGTGGGGGGGTGACCCATCGCTCATGCAAATGAGTGCGGGAAATAGGAAATGAAGCCACACTCTCGATGAAGCCTGAAGAAATGGAGCATGAGGAAAGGTCTGATTGTGCTAAAACGAAGCAAGGCAAATCTCATGCCATAGAAAATGAGGCACATTGATCTTCCCTTTCGGAGCTGCATAGAGGCGATGCATGAGATCGATGCAGTAGCTACTGCATGACCCCTTGTCACCCATCTTAGGATAAATGGTGCGAATGACACATTAATAGATGATGAAGAAAGGAGCACGCCAAATGGAAAATTGGTTAAAACCCTTATGTTTCTCATCATCAGTCAGTTGGGATATGGGTTTGATAAGATCAGCACATGCATCAGGGCCCTTGGGTCTACGGTCAGGGTCATCATTGTGAATTTTGAACCCGGTGTCGGGAAAACCAAGGGCAGTAACAAATTGAGAGTAGAAAGCCGAGAGCTTTGTGTCGGAGGTCATCCAAGTAACAATGTTATTTGGACCGAAGAAACATGTGGCATAAAATTGATGAATGGCGGCTTGGTTAAAGTCATGTTGAAATGTAAATGGGGCAGCAAGATTGGAGGACTCAATGAGCTCAATAGCCCCAGAATATTTATCCGGATGAGTACGAATATGCTCTAAATCGATGCATAAATGCAAAGAAAGACCCTTAGGAATGATGATAGTGGTAAAAATGTCAACTTGGACATTAGTGCGAAAACGAGGGTCCCTAGAGTCACAAGAAATTTTAAATTGATCAACATCACGACGCAACTTAAGATAGGAGGCAATGGGAACGAGGTTGAACCGCTTAATGTGACGGCCGTGTGGTAAAGGAGGTTCAAGTGAGATCTGACGAGCATCACCGTGAGGTTGGACCGAAGGAGGAGGAGGCTGGAAGGTGGGCCGCTGAGTCCCGGGCTTGGGAGCAGTGGTGCAAACAGGGACGGGCTCTCCTCGCTCCATATGAGCTAGCTCATCTTCATAGTCAGAGCCCTCCGACGAGTCGTTGCTTGGAGACCGGCGAGGAGGAGGAACACGCTTCCTAGGATGAGCTCGTTCTTGGGAATCGTCGGAATCACCGCGATGGGAGGGACGAGAGGACCCAGATGGGGGGTCCTTGCGAGCAGTGCTCTTGGTCTTCACCATTCTGACCTAGAAGAGGAGGGAAACCCAAATCAACAACCCACCACCAGATCGACGAATCGATGGATGAGAGAAGAAGAGATGGGTGCTACCTTGGAGTGAAGAACACGTAGGGAGACAGCGATTGGAGCTAATCAGTCAGCGGGCTGAGTGGCCACGTCGAGTGGCGTGACTACGGCGAGGAGCTTGAGTGGTGACAGGGGCGACCTGAGCGGCCACGACGAGTGGCGTGGCAACTGCGAGGGGTCCGAGCGATGAGCGGCCACGGCGAGGGGCTCGGGCGGCGAGGAGCTGCGCGACAGGGGCGGCGGCGGTGGGGAATAGAGGAGAGGGGGCGAATGGATTAGGGTAACTAACCCGAAAACCCACCCTGCTCTATATATAGGTGCCTGAGAAATCGTTCGGATGACTGGAGATCTACAGACAGCCGGTGCCTGGGCCAAGGAAAAAATGAACGGACGTCCGGATAGGCCGGACGACCGGGCTGAGGTCAACAGAAATCTTTTTTGGACGACTGGAGTGGACGGGCGTCCGGTGTCGGAGAAACGTCCGGACGACCGGGAATCTACGGACGTCCAGCGCCTGGACCAGGAAAAGGTACCATAAAGTATTTTACGGATGTCTGGTACATAACGGACATCCGGAAGCATATAACAATTTTTGAGAGGAGTAGGGTGCAATTATTTGTGCTACTAATCATGATGAGGAGATGATGATTACCGTATGTAGTAAGAATTTGTGTTAAGCAACGAGTATCCTATGCCAACAATAATAAAACATATACCGCTCATATATTGTTCTGATGACAAGAGTGGTGGCTACTGCCACCATGTATGAGTATACGTGACATGGCACGGAAAGATTGGAACTTTGAGTGCATAATCACTACTCCATCATGGAAAGCACCATAGTTAGATGTCATGGTAGCTTTGAGAGTGTTTGTTCTTTTTATGCATTTCATAGGGTGAGGATACTCATGAGTTAAGTGTCTCCCCTAAATATATGCCTACATGAAGACAAGACATTAATTTCATGCATGAATGGGTACTAGATTTCACATAATATTTTCAAGCTCCAAGATACCAAGTTCACGCCTAAGTCGACAAAACCTTGCTTCATCCAATGGTTTGGTGAAAATATCTGCCAGTTGCAAATCTGTACCAACATGATCAATGTGAATATCACCCTTTTACACATGGTCTCTCAAGAAGTGATACCTAATATCAATGTGCTTAGTGCGGGTATGATCCTTGGGGTTCTCAGCAATATTGATGGCACTTTCATTATCACATAGGAGAGGCACATGTCTATAAGTGATACCGTAATCCTTCAAGGTTTGTATCATCCATAGTAATTGAGTTGCACAACTGGCGGTTGCAATGTATTCAGCTTCTGCGGTAGAGAGGGCAATACAATTTTGTTTCTTCAAGTACCAACTTACCAAGGAGCGTCCAAGAAACTGACATGCGCCGGAGGTGGACTTACGATCCACTTTGTCTCCATCCCAATCCGCATCCGTGTCCCAATGAGATCGAACTTAGCATCCTTGGGGTACCATAAACCCAACTTTGGGGTGTGAACAAGGTATCTAAGAATATGCTTAACCACCTTATGATGGCTTTCCCTAGGGGAATCTTGAAATCGAGCACACATGCATACATTGAACATGATGTCTGGTCTAGATGCACAAAGGTAAAGCAATGAACCAATCATAGAGCGGTAAATAGATGGGTCGAAAGGAATACCATTTGTGTCTTCAGTGAGTGCAATTTTTGTTGGCATGGGTGTCTTGCATGGACTAGCATCAGACATGCCAAACTTCTCTAGGATATCCTTGAGGTTTTTTGCTTGAGACAAGAAAATTCCTTCTTGAAATTGTTGAATTTGAAATCCAAGAAAGAACTTCAAATCCGCATTGAGTGACATTTCAAAATTCTTGGTCATTGAAGCCGCAAACTTCTTGCACAAATGAATGTTAGGAGAACCAAAAATGATATCGTCTACATAGATTTGGCATAAGATCAAATCACCCTTGTCCCTCTTAGTAAAAAGAGTGGGGTCGATTACCCCTCTCACAAAGCCATCATCGAGTAAAAACTTCTTAAAATGATCATACCAAGCACGAGGTGCTTGTTTGAGGCCATACAAAGCCTTATGAAGTTTGTACACATAGTCTTTGTGATCGGGATCAACGAACCCAGATGGTTGTGACACATATACTTCTTCTTGTAGAGGACCGTTAAGGAAAGCACTCTTCACATCCATTTGATGTAAAGTAAAACCATTGAAAGCGGCATAAGCAAGTAAGATGTGAATGGACTCAAGACGGGCAACGGGGGCAAAGGTCTCACCAAAGTCCAAACCTTCAACTTGTGAGTACCCTTGTGCCACTAACCTTGCCTTGTTACAGATGATTACACCATTCTCATCTTGCTTGTTCTTGAAAATTCATTTTGTTCCAATGATATTATGCTCAGTAGGTGGCCTCTTGACTAATGACCACACTTGATTGCGTTCAAAACTGTTCAACTCATCTTGCATAGCAATGAGCCAATCGTTGCCCATCAATGCATCTTGTACCTTGAGGGGCTCAACACTAGACACAAACGAGAAGTGAGCACAAAAGTTTGTCAAATGTTTATGAGTGACTCTACCTTCCAAAATCGGTGAGAATTTTGTCAACATCAACATGACCGGTGACTCGAGGCATGATGGAGGTTAGGGTTTCTCGAGGTTCAACTTCATGTCCATCATCGACGTCCTCAACATATGGATCATTAATGTGTGGTGGAAGATCTTCTTGTTCATATTGCATTTGTTGAGGTTCATCATCAATGATTGGACTTTCTTGTTCTTGCCCTTGATGATGATCTTGTTCTTGAAGATTATCATGAATAGAAACTTGATCATCTTCTTGTACTTGAACTAAGGGAATCGGTTGAACAATAGAAGTTTGTGGTGGTATGGGTGTTGAAATAGTTTGATGATGAATGAAACTTCCATCTTCTTCGTCATCATCATGAGGTTCTTGTTCCATTGGAAGAAGTGCACCAACGCCCATGGTCAAAATATCTTGAGAGGGATCTTCTTCACCTACATCACTTAGATCAACTTGCTCCCCATAGGAGCCATTAAATTCATCAAACACCACGTCACAAGTTTCTACAACACATCCATTGGATTTGGTGTAGACTCTATAGGTGTGAGAGTTTGATCCATAGCCAACAAATATGCCCTCAATCCTTTTGGATTGAAATTTTCCTAACCATTCTCTTTTGTTGAGGATGAAACATTTGCACCCAAATACGCGAAAGTACTTGACATTTGGCTTGTTCCCAGTTAGGAGCTCATATGGAGTCTTTTCCAATATGGTGCGGAGAAAGAGCCGATTTGATGCATGGCATGCAGTGTTGACAGCTTCGGCTCAAAAACTATGTGGTGACTTGTATTCATCCAACATGGACCTTGCCATCTCCACAAGTGTACGTTCTTCCTTTCGGCTACACCATTTTGCTGAGGAGTGTATGGAGCTAAATATTGATGCTCAATCCCTTCATCACTAAGGAATTCTTCCAAGGTATAGTTCTTGAACTCATATCCATTGTCACTTCTTATTGCCAAGATTTCTTTGTCAAACTTGCATTGTGCTTGCTTGGCAAAATCAATGAAGGTGATCTCCGGCTCGTCCTTGGACTTGAGGAAAAACACCCATGTATATCTTGAGTAATCAACAACAATGACAAGTCCATACTTTTTCCCACCAAGACTATCCCATGAAGGAGGCCCAAAAATATCCACATGAAGAAGCTCCAGAGGCCTTGAAGTAGACACAATGTTCTTGGGTGGGTGCTTTGATTGATGTTGTTTCCCGGCTATGCATGCACTACACACACGATCTTTCTCAGAAGAGACATTGGTTAGTCCAAGGATGTGATTTCCTTTTAAGATATCTTTAAGATTTCTCATGCCAACATGGGCTAGCTGGCGATGCCAAAGCCACCCCTTGTTGGCCTTGGCCATTAGACAAGTTGCATGGAATGTGCTCTTTTTCGAGAAATCAACTGTGTAAAGGTTTCCATCCAACTCTCCAACAAAGGACACTTCGAGAGTGTCTCTCTTAAAGACTTTCACATTCGTTAGTCCAAAAAGTGTATCATAACCAACAGAAGCCAATTGGCGAACAGAAAGCAAATGGTATTTAAGGGATTGGACAAGCATGACATTTGCAAGAGACATGTCATTTGTGATAGCCACCTTGCCCAACCCGAGTACCTGTCCTTTTGGACCTCCACCAAACATAATACTCATGAATGGTTGAATAGCTTCCATGAAATCGTAGAGCAATTTGCTATCTCCAGTCATATGATTGGTACATCCACTATCAATCACCCATTTTACTCCATCGGAGAAGGCAACCTACATACAATTATGACTTGGTTAGAGGCACCCATTTTGCAATGGGACCTCTCAAGTTAGTCACAAGGGTCTTAGGGACCCAAATAGCATAGAATCGGAATGCATTTCGAGGACCAACAAATTTTGCATACACTTCTCCATCCTTAGTCTTACAAAGAACATAGGATGGAGGCATGAACTCTTTTGGCTTGTTGAGAGTGGGCATGCCCCTTGTGGCCTTCCCACTAACAACCTTACCTTTCTCCTTGTGCCCTTCTCGCACAAATGTTTTCTTTAGAGGGGTTGTGCACTTTTGAGAGGATGTCTTCTTCTCGCTTGTGCTTGGGTCAAACCCGAGTCCCTCTTTGGCAAACACCTCACTGTGTTGGCTCAGTATCTCATTAAGGTTCTTTTGCCCTTGAGCACATGTCATGAGACCTTTCTCGATTTGAGCCTTGAGGAAGCAATTTTCCTCAAGAATATATGCTAGATCACTACTAGAGTTAGTAGTACAAGCATCAACATTGATAATAGGAGAAGAGTAAGCCTTTGCTAGAGTTTCAAGATAAGTAAGTTTGAGCATCTCAAAACTCTTTGTAAGAAGGGTGATCTCTTCTTCCTTAGTCTTGAGGGACATGGATAGAAGCTCACAATCCTTAGAGAGAGAAGCATGAGACTTCACAAGCTTACTTTTATCATTCATCAACTCTTCGCAAGAGTCAATAGCCTTTTTCAAGGAGGCAAGATCTTTAGTATGAACATCAATGTTTGCACCAATTTTTAATCATAGTTCATCATTTTGTGCTTCCTCATACTGGACTTTCCACTCAAGGATTTCACATTTTTCCTTTTCCTCGGTGATGAGGGTTTCGAGTTCCTTAATGGTGATGGTGTGCTTACTCACCATATCCATAAGCATACGAAACATAGTGAGCTTCTTTCCTTTGAGGGAGCACATGAACTTATTAAGTTTAGCAAGCATAGGATCATCTAGATCATCATCCTCATAACTATCCTCAGCATCAAGATACTCATCATTAGGAGTAGAAGGAGTGAAAAGAGGGGGATTTGATCGTGGGGTTACCTTGACCTTGTCAGGAGAGCTTTGGTCCTCTCCATCTTCTACCACGGCCTTTGCCATTAGGCCCTTGTGAGCGTTGCCCTTGTAGTCTTTCATGTAGTTGTAGGTGACCACATCACCACTCCTGTTCACTAACCTCAAAGTGTTTTGAGGGTCTTGAGCAACTCCGGCAACACCACTAACATCATTCGGATCAGATTCTTCTTGAGAAACCATTGCTTTCCCATCTCTCTTCTTGACCTTGGAGTTCAAAGGATTTGGCAACTTCTTCTTTGGAAAGGTCTTGGGAAACCTTGGTTTATCCTCTCTCTTCTCATAAGGGCACTCATTGGAGAAGTGGTTGGTTTCTTCACAGTTGTAGCATTTTCTTACTTTCTTCTTTTGAAATCTTCCCTTGAATTTTCCCGCGCTAAACTTCTTGACAAGGAGAGCCATGTCTTCGTATGAAGGGCCATCATCGGATTCAATCTCATCACCATCTTCTTCTTCTTCTTCTTCTTCTTCTTCACTTTGCTCATCTTCACATACATGCTTGGCCTTCAATGCAAGATTGATCTTTGATGTTGGGGTACCATGCATGGCAAGATGTTTTGTGGCATTAGCCTTTGACTCTTCAAATAGTTGGAAGGTGGATATGATGTCATCTGTAGTCATTTCCTTGAAGGAATGGTGTTGTCTTCTGTCCCACACCATTTGATGGTGATATGGGGCAAGAGCATGAAGCAACTTATCCACAAGGAATCGCTTAGTCATGTTGAATCCATCGTGTGTCTTGTCACACTCACATGACTCAATGTCAGCAGTGAGAGTCATGAGACACTCAAGGAGTTGATTAGGGGTTTCACCTTTCTCCATACAAAAGTTTTGCAATTGCCCCTTGGCAATTTCATATTGAGCACTTCGGAGGGTAGAGGTGCCGGTCTTGGATCTTATAATACTTTCCCATAGTTCATTGGCACTTGTGATGTGTATGAATGGTCTCCTTTGCTTTTCAACCATACCTCTCCTTATACACATGATTGCAGTGTCATTGAGATTCTTGTCATAAATTTCTCTTGGTGTAGGATTCTTTGGATCAACCACATGGTAACCATACTCCAAGATCTCCAGCATCTCATCGTTTCCATATCGAAGATGATCCTGCATATCAACTCTCCACAAGGCAAAATCGGAAGTGGCATCAAGTAAAGGAGGTTTGCCTTGAGGATTATATCTCTTTTTCTCAACCTGAGGTCTTGCATAAAGCCAACGAACACTAGAGTGTTCATTGGTAGGAGGTTGTTGACCAAGTGACGGAGCAGGCACAGTTGGCCTCGAAGCCGCACCACCCGAGAGTGGTGCAAGCACCGTGGACAACGTGGCTAATCTCATTTGGACCAAGGCCTCAAGAGAAGCATCATGCTCCTATTTTTGCTTAGCAAGGGCCCGTTCCAGATCCTCGGACATAAAGGACTTGACTTCAGAAGAAGCCTCGCCTTTATCCTTCGGATCTGCAACCAGGGGAGTCCCATCGCGGTTCATCTCGCTCTAGGCGGTTAAGCCACAAGAATAGATCATGAGGCTCTGATACCAATTGAAAGGATTGAGATGGACCTAGAGGGGGGCGTGAATAGGTACAATTACAAATTTTAATTATTACTTAGCAATTTTAGGCAATAATGCGGAATATGAAGGTGCGCCTAACAATTGCAAGTGAGTACTAAGTACTAAGCAAGTAACACGAGCATGTAAGTAAGCAAGCACAATATGATATAAGTAAGTGCTAAGAGACAAGTAACCTAGAAAGTTAGGGTTAGGAATAACCGCAACTCCGGGAGATGAGGATGTATGGCGATGTTCACTTCCTTGGAGGGAAGCTAGTCACCATTAGAGAGGTGGATGTTACCACGAAGGCACACCAAAGCCACGAAGGCTCACCCTATTCTCCCTTTGAGACAACACCACAGAGGCGTTTCTCAACCACTAGTGGTAGACCTTGGGGTGGTCTCCAAACCCTCACAAACTTTTCCGGGGGTAATCACAAAGGTTGATTCCTCTTCAAAAGACTCCTACCGCCTAGGAGTCTCCAACCTCCAAGAGTAATAAGAACGACGGGGAAAAGCTCAAGGCTTGCTCAAATCACAAATTCCTTTGGTGCAAAGAAGGGGAAGGAGTGGATCTATCACTTGATTGGAGAACTTCTCTCAGATGTTCCTAAATCACTTGGGGATCTAGGATTTGGTGTAGGGGATTGAGAGAGAGAGTGAAAAGTGTTCTTGGCAAGCTCAAAGTGAATGGTCAACCTCATCCCGTGGAAGGGGGAAGCCTATATATAGTGGGTGTGGAAAAAGTGACCGTTTGAGCCACTTAAGTGCACAAAAGGGATCAGACGTCCGGACAACACCGGACGTTCGGTGGCACAAATATGTCCGGACGTCCGACAGTTATCGGTCATCCAGCCGCTGGGAACACATAAGCCACGAATTTGTACACAGCACACGAACGTCCGAGACGTGCCGGTCATCCGGAGCCCGGACGTCCGGAGAGGCCCGGAAATCCGTAAATATGGTTTTGTGGTGGAAGTGCCGGACGTCCGAGACATGTCGGTCGTCCCGAGGCCGGACGTCCAGAGAGGTTCGGAAATCCGTGAATAAGGTTCTGTAAGAGAAACATCGGACGATCATAGAGAGCCAGATGTCTGGACAACTGAGAGGGATCGGATGTCCGTAGAGTACCGGACGACCGGAGAGAAAAAATGGAGTTGTGGGTTTGAGCAAATCTTTCACTAGATCCAACGATCCCCTCTTAATAGTGTGGGATCCCTATACTCAAGAACAAACCGTAAACAAAGCCAAGGCTAATGTCTTGTATCTCCAATCTTGAGTTATATGCATTTGTCCCTAGTCATGATCCACACACGGCCTTTGAGACATAATCCTGAGATATACTTGATAAACATGATTAGTCCCAACATACATGTTGTCATCAACATCAAAATATGATTAAGGGCATGATTGCACTTTCAGCATCATCACCTGTTTTTCCGGAGAATTACTTTCGATGTTGTTTCAGAATGTTGAAAGACTTGTTCTTCCACATTTGCAATTCCGTGAAGTAGCATAATCTAGTCTTCGAGCAGAGAAGGAACTATGTCGGGTTGCTTGGCCATAGCATTGAGCAGAAGGCCACTGCCGCTTTGAGCATGATGGCATATGGTGTTCCGGCAGATTACATTGATGAAAACTTGGCGATGGCAGAGAGCACTTCTATCTTCTATGTCAAGGAATTTGCAATAACTATGGTAGAAGTGTTCGGTCCACAATACTTGAGAGCACCCAATGCTCACGACACTCATAGGCTTTTGGAGATGAACAAAGCTCGAGGGTTTCCAGGTATGCTCGGGTCTGTGGATTGCATGCATTGGAAATGGAAGAACTATACAAAATCATGGCCTGGACAATTCAAGGGTCGTGGGAAGGATGCCACTATCATTCTTGAGGCAGTTGGTGATCATGAAACATGGATTTGGCATGCATATTTTTGTATGCCCGGTTCTTGCAACGACATCAACGTGCTCGACCGGTCACCTCTCTTTGCCAACTTAGCAAATGGAGAAGCACCACCGGTGACCTTCGAACCAAATGGCTGCACCTACAACTATGGGTACTATCTTGCAGATGGGATCTACCTGAGGTGGAGTACATTCATCAAGCCGGTTGCAAAACCTGAAGGTAAAAAAGAACTTGTCTTTCATAATGCACAAGCGGCGGCTAGAAAAGATGTTGAGAGGGCATTGGGGATTTAGCAATCCCAATTTGCTATTGTGCGAGGACCATCTAGATTTTGGGATCAAAAGATCCTTTGGTACATCATGATCGCTTGCATGATCATGCATAACATGATCATTGAGAACGAGCCTGGAAAACATTTAGATTACAACTTCTATCATATGATGGGCATTCATGTTAACCCCATGCAAAAAGAACATCGCATCAGACATTTCATGAAGGTGTACAGCGATATTAGAGACACCAATGTGCATGACCAACTCTAGAGAGATTTGATGGAAGAGCATTGGAAATGGCATGGCAAAAGATCCGTATAGATTCATTATTTGTTTGTTCAAAACTATGTTGTATTGTGCAAAACTATGTTGTATTTGTGTTGCATTTCATCTCCTGGATCTGACGAACTATGTAATAATTTGATATTGTGGACATGAAATTTTTTTATGTTGTTTCAAAACATGTTTTTATGCAATATGTGCAGCTGTACAGTGGATGGACAGTGGCTGAACAACAGACACGCGACTGCTGGCTGGTTTTGGACCATGAAATTTGGAGTTGGTCTTTTGGACCATGAGAATTTGGACCATCTGTTGGAGTTGGCCTTTTTTCGGAGCTCCAAAACACACTTTTTGGCGGTCCAAAATTTACATCTTCGGTTTTGGACCGTCAAAATTTGGACCATCTATTGGAGGTTGTAGGACCTTGAAGTATGTCTTGAGGGGGGTGATTAGACTACTTGACCAATTAAAACCATAAACTTTTCCCACTTTTAGTCCTTGGCAGATTTTAGCTATCTTAGCACAAGTCAAGCAATCTTCACACAATTCAAGCAAGCATGCAAAGAGTATATGAGCAGCGAAAATTAAAGCATGCAACTTGCAAGAATGTAAAGGGAAGGGTTTGGAGATTTCAAACGCAATTTGGAGACACGGTGATTTTTGAGCCGTGGTTCCAATAGGTGGTGCTATCATACATCCACGTTGATGGAGACTTCAACCCACGAAGGGTAACGGTTGCGCGAGTTCACGGAGGGCTCCACCCAAGAAGGGTCCATGAAGAAGCAACCTTGTTTATCCCACCATGGCCGTCGCCCACGAAGGACTTGCCTCACTAGCGGTAGATCTTCACGAAGCAAGCGATCTCCTTGCCCTTACAAACTCCTTAGTTCAACTCCACAATCTTGTCGGAGGCTCCCAAGTGACACCTAGCCAATCTAGGAGACACCACTCTCCAAGAAGTAACAAATGGTGTGTTGATGATGAACTCCTTGCTCTTGTGCTTCAAATGATAGTCTCCCCAACACTCAACTCTCTCTCTTAGGATTTGGATCTGGTGGAAAGAAGATTTGAGTGGAAAGCAACTTGGGGAAGGCTAGAGATCAAGATTCATATGTTAGGAATGGAATATCTTGGCCTCAACACATGAGTAGGTAGTTCTCTCTCAGAAATGGTAAGTTGGAAGTGTAGGTTTGTTCTGATGGCTCTCTCTCCGAATGAAGAGGAGGTGGAGGGGTATGTATAGCCTCCACACAAAATCTAACCGTTACACACAATTTACCAATCTCGGTGGGACCGAATCAACAAACTCGGTCGGACCGATTCAGTAAACCTAGTGATCGTTAGTGATTTCGGTGGGACCGACATGCAACTCGGTGGGACCGATATGGTTAGGGTTAGGGCATAACGTAATCTCGGTGAGACCGATTACACAAACTCGGTGAGACTGATTTTGGTAATTAGCTAACCAGAGAGTTGGCCAGGTAAACTCGATGTGACCGATTCGCTCTTTTCGGTGAGACCGAAATGTTACGAAAGGGAAACAGAGAGTTTACATTGCAATCTCGGTGAGACCGATCGCTCACTTCGGTTAGACCGAAACGCTACAAAGGGAAACAGAATCGGTGGGGCTGAGTTTGACTTTAGGTTTAGGTCATATGTGGATATGAGAAAGTAGTTGAGGGTTTTTGGAGCATATCACTAAGCACTTGAAGCAAGAAACTCATTAAGCAACACCTCATCCCTCCTTGATAGTATTGGCTTTTCCTATAGACTCAATGTGATCTTGGATCACTAAAATATAAAATGTAGAGTCTTGAGCTTTTGAGCTTGAGCCAATCCTTTTATCCTTATTTTGAGGGATCCACTTTCATCATCCATGCCATGCCATTCATCGAGCTTTCCTGAAATATTTGTTTTGGAATATTATTAGCTCAATGAGCTATATGTTGTTATGAATTACCAAAACCACCTAGGGATATTTGCACTTTCAATCTCCCCCCTATTGGTAATTTATGACAACATATAGATCAAAGCTTCAACAAATGATAATAAGATTGAAAAACATCGTCGCTTTGAGAAGTATGTGATAAGCAAGAGCTCCCCCTAAATTTGTGCATAGTTTAAGATTTGCTTTGGACTGCAAATGCACAAGGAATTAGGCTCATGGGTTACTCTTCCATGTCACATACATCTTGGTGGAGCGCTCAAAATAATAAAGACGGAATATATGCACTCATCACCAAGCAAAGTGAATGATCATATAGAGATAAATAAGATAATATCATCTAACAAGCATAAGTGTAGCTTATGATCAAACACATGATCATCAATGTCTCACAGATAATAGCATAGTATCTCAAGCAAGTAAAAGCAAATAAAGTTCAACCACGAAGACAAGAGAGAACAAAAGCAAACTCTCTCACTCTCGAAGCCTATGATCTATACATTTTTCTCCCCCTTTGGCAACAAGTTACCAAAAAGTTCATAGAAAATGCACAGTACTATATCATCTCTCAGGCTTGGTCCTGATGTGGTGGTGTAGATATGGCTCCTTGGACGAAGACTTCAGTTGATGTGGATGGAGCTGAAGGAGTTGGTGCTGGAGCTGGTTGCACTAGAGTTGTAGCTGGTGCAGATGAAGTGGCTCTGGTGTCTGGCACTGGCTCTGCAGCTGATCTATGAGCTCGAGGCACTCTGGCAAATGCATCAGTAGTTGTTCTGCCCTTCCTCTCCTGCATGTCATCCTGTAGCTGCTCCACAACTGACTGAATCTCAGTTACTTTGACATCTAAATCATAGAATTTTTGTTCCATGATTCTTTCCAGGCTATCCTGGTTTTGAGTTAGGGTGGCCAACCCCTTCTCAATCCTCAGAGTTGATGCTATCAAGTAACCAATCTGGTCCTGCTTGCTCTTCAAAAAGTACTCAGATGCCTCGTCTAGAGTTGGCATCTTGGCAACCTTCTCCTTCTTTGCTTTCTCCTTCTTCTCTTGAACTTGCACTGATGATGGTTCATTCTCATTCATCACAACTTGATTGTCCTCAAAGTCTGGATAGAGAACAAAGTGTTCCTTATCCAACAGATATTTCCCTATGCCCATCTTTGAGTTGATCAGCTCCTGGATTTGTGGGGCATACCCACAACTTCTCTTTTGGTTTGCTGCTGTCCTCTTGATTGTCTCAACTATGAGGCTCATGACCTTGAATTTCTGTGGCACATCAAAAATGTGAAGCAAATTAATTGCATGCCCTCTGATCATGTTGTGGTCACCAGACTTGGGCAAAAGAGTGTGCCTAAGGATCCAGTTGATCGTAGGCAGCCCTGACAGAAGAAAATGGACAGATCCAAACTTGAAGGTCTTAAGTGCCTTGTCTGGGATCTCCTTGTACATATGGGACATGGAATTGTGATCCTTCTTCTTCTTGGAGTAGACATCCAAGTCATCTTCTTTCTCCTCTGGGGCATTGATCAAATTGGCCCATTCCTCAATAGTTGATTGGTACCTCGTACCTTCAGACATCCAGACAATTCTGCCATCAGGATAAAAGTGAGTTGTGGAGTAGAATTGCATAACTAGCTCATCATTCCAGCTTGTGAACTTCTGTCCAACAAACTCATCAACTCCACAAGCCTTAAAGCTGTCATATACTCCTAGGTAGTGATCCTCATTTTCCTTCA
Organism: Triticum dicoccoides; assembly: GCF_002162155.2. NCBI lineage: Eukaryota > Viridiplantae > Streptophyta > Magnoliopsida > Poales > Poaceae > Triticum > Triticum dicoccoides. Next base: position 618,333,248 of record NC_041383.1, read on the forward strand.
TGAATTTCTAGTCTACCCACCTCATGTCATAGACTATGGGCTTCTTATCCAACAGCACTGTCTCATAAAAGTCCTATTGTTCCTTAGTGTGGAACATGTAATCTACAGCAGTTCTTCTCCTGATTGCATATGGATCAGACAATCTCCACTGCCTGAGCCCTGCATCTTTCCTCAGCTTCATATTCTCAGCCACTACATGAGCATCGTTGTGGTCTGGAATTTTGGGTTTGAGCTTCCTCAGGACTTGTCCTACATCATCTTCCTCAGCAGCAACTTCAGGCACTAGGGCCTTATTCTTCTCAGCAGCTGGTATGCTCCTGGTATTCCTCTTAGGTGCAGACTTGGCCTTGGAGGTAGCTTTGGGTGCTTCTTTGGGCTTTGATGATGCAGCCCCTGACCTTATAGCATCACCCATCAGCTTTTGTGCCTTGGGTGCTGGTGCAGCAACCTCTTCTTCCTCCTCCTCTTCCATCATGGAAGGTTGTCCAACAACTCTGGCCATGGTCTTTCTGACCCTTTCCTTTCTCTTCTTTCCTTCTGTAGCTAGCTCCCTGGGATCAAGTTTCTCTGGTTCTTGTGTTGATCCTCTGACCTTCAGCATAGGTGTCCTCTTGGCAGGGACATTCCTATTTAGTCCAGGCTTTGTGATCTTAGCTGAGCCATACTCCTTTTTGAGCACCACTTTCTTGGAAGTAGCCTCATCTTCAGCTGCCACATAGTCCTCATCCTCTGAGTCTGAGGTTCTCTTCCTTCTGGCTCTTGTGGCTGCTTTGGGCAAATTGCTAGGAGTGCTTCTGCTGCCTTCATCTAAGGAACTAGAGGGACTAGTGCCCTCACTCATGTGAATTTGCTCTTCTTCTCTATTCTGGCTGTCACTTTGGTCTGACATGTTGAGAACACTAACTGCTGACCCTGTGAATAGTTATAGATGTGATAGAATGGATGAGCATCACAAAATGCAGAGATTTTTGCAAAAAGAATGATTCAAAAACTTAGTTTTAGTTTTCCACAGAAAGCATTTCGGATCAACCGATTTTCAAACTCGGTGATACCGAAGCAGCTTTTGGAACCTAAACTAGTGATCTCGGTCAGACCGAGTCACAGTTCGGTGGCACCGAGACTGCTAGGGTTTCATTGAGTTCTAAAATCGGTCACATCGATTAGCAATTCTCGGTCAGACCGAGAGTTACTTGTGCAATGGCATTAGCCGAATCGGTGGGACCGAGTGTCGGTGTCAAAACCGGTGGATCTCGGGTAGGGGGTCCCGAACTGTGCGTCAAGGCGGATGGTAACAGGAGACAAGGGACATGATGTTTTACCCAGGATCGGGCCCTCTTGATGGAGGTAAAACCCTACGTCCTGCTTGATTGATATTGATATTGTGGATGTTTACAAGAGTGGATCTACCACGAGATCAAGGAGGCTAAACCCTAGAAGCTAGCCTATGGTATGATTGTAATGGTTGTTGTTGTGTCCTACGGACTAGAGCCATCCGGTTTATATAGACACCGGAGAGGGCTAGGGTTACATAGAGTCGGTTACAATGGTAGGAGATCTACGTATCCGTATCGCCAAGCTTGCCTTCCACGCCAAGGAAAGTCCCATCCGGACACGGGACAAAGTCTTCAATCTTGTATCTTCATAGTCTTGGAGTCCGGTCGATGATGATAGTCCGGCCGATGATAGTTCGGCTGATGATGGTAGTCCGGCTATCTGGACACCCCCTAATCCAGGACTCCCTCAGTAGCCCCTGAACCAGGCTTCAATGACGATAAGTCCGGTGCGTATATTGCTTGGCATTGCAAGGCGGGTTCCTCCTCCGAATGATAGAAGATTGTGAACACCAGGATAGTGTCCGGCTCTGCAAAATAAATTCCACATTCCACCGTAGAGAGAATAATATATACACAAGTTCAATCTGCTTACGTTTTTTGCGGCATGACGTCACGCCACTACCAAGCCATTACTTGAATTGTTTTTTACTCTACCACCTCAGTGCATTTAGAGAAGGTTTCCTTGGCACGTCTTGTCGAAGCAGAGATCATGTTCCCCCTTAATCTGGGATTCTCATCAATACGGACGTGGGTAACCCAACCGCGCCATTGATGGTGACGCTTGGGGGATAAGCGAGTTTTACCAGGCCGATGGGGGACGCGTAGACTTCGCCCACCCATATAAGGGATAAGGATTCACCTTTTCACCTACGCCTTCTTCCTCCTTTGCTTATCCATCTCCGCGCACTCGAGCTCCAGCGCCCAAGCCCGCACATCTCGTCTCAACCTTCCCCAGTCATGTCTGGAGCGGGAGGCAAGTGGATGACCTCCTCCGTTACGGAGGAGCACATCGAAAGACTGCGCAGCGCCGGCTACCTGTCCGACGACATCGCGCACCGGCTGCCCGACGAGGGGCAGCTCATCCCCACCCCCAGGCCCCATGAGAGGGTCATTTTTCTTCCCCACTTCCTCCGCGGACTGGGCTTTCCACTTCACCCCTTTGTCCGGGGGCTCATGTTCTACTACGGCCTGGATTTCCATGATCTGGCGCCGAACTTCATCCTCAACATCTCGGCGTTTATCGTCGTGTGCGAGGCCTTCCTCTGCATCCAGCCCCACTTCGGCTTGTGGCTCAAGACCTTCAATGTCAAGCCGAAGGTAGTGAAGGGCACTCAAGCGGAGTGCGGAGGCGCCATGTTGGGCAAGATGCCCAACGTCCTTTGGTTCGAAGGGGCCTTCATGGAATCCGTCAAGGGGTGGCAATCGGGGTGGTTCTATATCACCGAGCCGCGTGGCCCTACATGGGAGGCGGCCCCCGAGTTCAGATCTGGTATCCCCATGCAGCTCACCTCCTGGAAAGAGAAGGGCTTGCTGTGGGGTAGTTCGGAGGAGCTGACGGGACTCCAAGCCTGTGTCCAGAAGCTGGTGAAGAAGCTCAGGCTGGTTAACGTGGTCCAAGTCATGCTCGTCCACCGGATTCTCCCATGCCAAGAGCGGGCATTCAATCTGTGGGAGTTTGATCCGGAACAGCACCAGGCGCTGAGCGGGCTCTTCGACACCACGTACGAAGGCGCCTGGAGGGTGCTGTTTAAGGGCGCCGAAGCCCCCGCATCCGCGACCGAAGATCGTGGATTTCGCTCGCAGCACCAAGCCGATGAGGTAAGTGATTCTACCCCTTTACGGGACACTTGCTTTTCATAGTTTGACTCTATGTGGGTTTTAATTTCCCCTTTTTCCTTTGACAGGACTGGATGAGGAAGGCGGAGCAGATTATCTGCCTGGCTCCTATGCCAGAAAACCCAGTAGACGCCCGTCTAGCGAGGCTGCTGGTTCCGGCACCGCATGTGGTGCCGGAGAAGAAGGCCAAGAAGGAGGCCACGGGTGCTTGAAAGAGTTCCCGTTTTCAGGTGTCCGACGACTCCGGGGCAGACTCCTCCCCCGAAAACGAGGAGGAGAAAGAGGACTCTCTCCCAGAGGAGGGAGAGAGGAAGAGAAAGGCTTCCTCAATAGGGGAGGCCGAAGGGTCCAAGAGGGGAAGGACTATTCCCCCAGACAGCTCCGCCAACATCAACGTTGGCGAGGAAGAATGGCCTTCAAGGGCCAGGCCTCCGGCGAGATCGTAAGGATCCGGATTCCTGAATGATTTATAATTTCTTTTTCTGCGTCACATGGTGTCATTCTGATGCCGCATGCTTCCTGTAGTCCGGCCAATGATGATCTCCCCGCTTCATCGAGCGGGGTCGTTGGCTCCGTCGGATGTAGACTCCATCCCGACCGCCTCCACCCCTCGCGACACCGAGGACGCCGAGGTGGGATCCCAAGAAGGGACCGATCAGGGGGAGGCTCCGGAGGCGCCACAAGGCGGCCTCCCGGACTTTGCGCCGGACTCCACATCAGAACCCGCAGTGGTTCCGGAGTCTGGCCGGCGGCCCCTTCGCACGAAGGGCAAGACCGTGACGCCGGCGGCTTCCGTCCAACCGGAGGCGCCAGACAATTTGTTGGAGGCACTCCAGAGCTCTTCCATCGAGGAAGAACACCACACTATTATGAGTGCGGTGATTCAGAAGGTACAGCTTGCCAAGAGCGGGCTGACCGAAGCCTGCAGTAGCCTTCTATCAGGCTTTGAGGTAAGAAGTTAAAAATATGCAATGTAATACCGCATAGACAGTAGACCCTGATGCTCGGTTCGGTGTTTGGAAAGAAAAGCCGGACTGAGGATTTGAAAAAAAAAGATATACGCAGGGTTGCTAAAAAATTATGTCAATATGGGTTGCAGGCTGCGCTGCTGACCTCTGCCGCACTGACTGCGGAGGTCGGTGCTTTGAAGCAGGAGCTCGAGCGGTCCGAGCAAGAGCTCGGCCGCGCCAAGAAGCAGCTCCAGGACAAAGAAGGTGAGTAACACCACTTTGAACTTGTACCTTACAGAAAAGGATTTAGGTTGCAACAAAAAATAACCAGGATAACATGGGTACTGCAGGGGCCACGAATGAGGTGGTGACCCTGAAGGAGGCCGTGTCCGCGGCCGAACGCAATGCGGCCGCAGAACGGGCAGAGCGAGAAAAGCAGGAGGCGCGGGTGGCGGTGGTTCGGCAAGAGCTCCAGGCTCTCATGGAAAAGCATGAGAGTTTGGAGCGTGACTCAAAGACTCGAGAGTCCGAGCTTGCCTCGGCTCTCGAAAGTGCCAAAACTGCCAAGGCCAATGCCCATAAGTCCCTTCAGGAGATTGAGTTGGTGAGGAAGATAGTGGCGGGTAAGGCATTTTTCATGCAAAGCAAGCATGTGAATGTAAATTATGTGTTACTTACCCGAATTCGGAGCTCTCCAGGGGCGTTTGCAGATCTGCCTCGCAGCGTGTCTGATGCCGCCGCATTCTACCGAGCCGAGGAGGGGAGCTCAACGGAGAAGGTCTTCTGGTCTCAGTATGCTGAGGCCGGCCATCCGGTGCCCCCTAGCGACCAGCTGAAGCAGCTGGTCGAGCTCCACAAGGTGGCCGAGCAGGCCATGAAGGGCCTCATAGTCCGGCTGTGGCCTGGAGAGGCCATGCCTGGGAGCTACTTCGGCCTCGTGCGACGGTTGGTGGATGCGTGCCCCTGGGTGGAGGTTATCAAGCGCTCCGCCTGTATTGAAGGTGCTCGTCGGGCCCTTGCCCGTGCAAAGGTGCATTGGGGAAAGCTGGATGTGGAGAAGCTAATCACTGACGCACCACCAGCGGGCAAGGAATATCGTACGCCCGAGATGTACTATAAGACTGTCCTGAAGGGTGCCCGCAAGATTGCGGATGAGTGCCCCAGGGATGTAATTATTGAGTAAATTCGTAATGTGTTATCCTGTGCGCTGAAAACTTTGTTCATATGCGCTAAGCAACGCTTGTTAATTTAAAATATTACCTTCTGTGCGGCCGTTTTATTAAATCTGAGAGATGGCAAGTCGTCGGCTTCAGCCCCCATGCCACGAGTGCTGGGGTGTTCGGGATAAACTTGAGCGCTCTTGTTCCCATTTTTGGGTCCATCTAGGGAGGCGTTCAACACAACGAACAAGGCAACCGGACTTATAGTGCTTGAACACTCTCACTTAGCCATAGAATTCTATAAATTTAAATTTCGGTGAAGCCCCTAGTATTTGGAAGACCGAATTCGGGGCGCTATCCACGCCTTCGTCGGACATTATCCGGAACTTCGCTCGAACCGGCGTAGGTCTTTAAGGACCCGAAAAGACCTCTCGAACAGCGACCAGTCTCTCGCCTTATCATGACAGTCAGTTTTAGCTTTCTCCACTGAGGCATTAACCCGGCTCAACCGGGGCGCAATCGCAGTGGTTCTCCCAGTGCTACCTTAGCCGATAGAACGGAACGTAAGGTGCCAAACATGGGAGCCGGGCAAACCTAACTATTGACCCAAGACATGATTCGGAGCCGATTCATATAATGCTATAAGTTCGAGGTGCCGCACTTGTGAAAGTGTTCGGACTTTATCACACCATAATGCGGGGAACATAAGCCCCTGGTGTATTTGGCCGTACCAAAATGTACGGATGCAACATGTCCTAAATGAACATATATATATAAGGTAATGCAATTATGGGCAAAAAGTGCTGCATTTTATTCGAGAAGATCTGCTATGAGTGCGGAATGATACAAATAGTGCAGAAAGCAAGGGATTGGACGAATTAAAGGCGTCTCCCTCCAGGGGTAGGCCGCGGAATGGTGTATTTAACAAATTTAATGCTCGTAATGGAGACCACCTGAGTGTTCGTCGCAGCCTTTGTCCCTCCCTGGCTGTTGCATCATGAGTTCGGCAGGTTCGCCGCCAGACAGAGTTCTGTATAAAAAAGAGAGAAATAAAAGATAAAAAGAGCGACACACTTGGGAGCCCCTGGTGTGGTCGAACCGCACTTTGGGTCTGTTGTGGTTGTGCCTCTCCCCCTATGCCCATGGTATCTCCAGGGCGTAATTATGTACGCGGAGAGTTTGTCTTACAATTGTGCGAGGGCTGGGGTTGAGGCCGCATTGCTACGCGTGCTCGGAACGTGCCAGGTGGTCTTGGTTGATGTTGCTCCGGGCGCGTTTGGCCGTGTCCGGTCGTTTAACGGCCGGACTCGAAAATTGCCTTAAAAGGCTGCTCTGTACTTCTGCCGTGAGAGCCGCTGTATGTTCCTCCGTTCGGAGGGAGCGTTCCGTGTTTCCATTGACCGTGATGACTCCACGAGGACCTGGCATCTTGAGCTTAAGGTATGCATAATGCGGCACCGCGTTGAATTTTGCGAACGCGGTTCGTCCGAGCAGAGCGTGATAGCCACTGTGGGACGGGACTATGTCGAAGATTAACTCCTCGCTTCGGAAATTATCCGGGGATCCGAAGACCACTTCCAGTGTAACTGAGCCTGTACAACTGGCCTCGACACCTGGTATGACGCCTTTGAAGGTTGTCTTTGTAGGTTTAATCCTTGAAGGGTCTATGCCCATCTTGCGCATTGTATCCTGATAAAGCAGGTTCAGGCTACTGCCGCCGTCCATCAGGACTCTCGTGAGGTGAAATCCATCAACGATTGGGTCTAAAACCAATGCGGCGAATCCGCCATGGCGGATACTGGTCGGATGGTCTCTTCGATCGAAAGTGATCGGGCAAGAGGACCATGGGTTGAATTTTGGGGCGACTGGCTCCATCGCGTATACGTCCCTTAGTGCACGCTTCCGCTCCCTCTTGGGTATATGCGTTGCGTATATCATGTTTACCGTCCGAACTTGAGGGGGGAATCCCTTTTGTCCTCTGTTGTTCGGCGGCCGGGTCTCTTCCTCGTCATTGCTGTGTAGCCCCTTGTCATTGTTTTCGGCGATTAATTTGCCTGCCTGCTTGAATACCCAACAATCTCTGTTGGTGTGGTTAGCTGGCTTTTCGGGGGTTCCATGTATTTGACAGGAGCGGTCGAGTATTCGGTCCAAATTGGATGGGCCCGGAGTGGTTCTTTTGAATGGCTTCTTCCGTTGACCGGGCTTGGAGCCTCGGAATCCAGCGTTTACTGCCGTATCCTCATTGCTGTCGCCGTTAATGCGACGTTTGTTTTTGTTTTGATGCGACCTGCCGTTGTGGTCCTTGGTATCCGGACTGCCAGCGTTTTTGCTGAGGTTGTTGCTGCGAGCTAGCCAGTTATCCTCTCCCGCACAGAAGCGGGTCATGAGTGATGTGAGGGCTGCCATGGATTTCGGCTTTTCCTGTCCTAGGTGCCGGGCCAGCCACTCATCGCGGATGTTATGTTTGAAGGCAGCGAGGGGCTCTGCATCCGGACAGTCGACGATTTGATTTTTCTTTGTTAAGAACCGTGTCCAGAATTGCCTGGCCGATTCGTCTGGCTGCTGGATTATGTGGCTTAGGTCATCTGCGTCCGGTGGTCGCACATACATGCCCTGGAAGTTGTCGAGGAATGCGGCTTCCAGGTCTTCCCAGCATCCAATTGACTCTGCGGGCAGGCTGTTAAGCCAATGCCGAGCTGGTCCTTTAAGCTTGAGCGGGAGATATTTGATGGCGTGAAGATCGTCGCCGCGGGCCATATGTATATGGAGGAGATAATCCTCAATCCAAACCGCGGGGTCTGTTGTGCCATCGTAGGATTCGATATTAACGGGTTTAAACCCTTCAGGGATTTGATGATCCATTACTTCATCAGTGAAGCATAGTGGGTGCGCGGCGCCTCTGTATTGAGCAATATCGCGACGTAACTCGAGAGAGCGTTGTCTGCTGTGTTCGGCCCGGCCAGAGTAGTTGCATCCGGCGCGACGGTATTCGTCGTGGGTCTTGGGGCGCCCACGTGATCCATAGATAGATCTGGATTGTCTTGCCTTGTCCTCCAATATATCCCGCAAGTCCGGCGCGTTCCCCCGTGGCTTCATGCTTTTTGAGCGATGCCGGGGTACGGTTTTGGTGGAGGACTTGCACGCCTCTCTGTCGCGGCCACGAGGTGGTCGGTCTGCCGTATTGTGCGCTGGTGATGCAGGTTTGTATGCTTCCTCCTCTAGTCGGGGGAGCAACTTGCGTTTTGGGTAACTTTTGGAGGGGTGTTCGAGTTCATACTCTTCGGCCGCGAGGACCTCGGTCCATCTGTCGGCCAGTAGGTCTTGATCGGCTTGAAGCTGTTGCTACTTTTTCTTTAGGTTGTTTGCCGTGGCCATTAGCCTGCGTCTGAAACGCTCTTGTTCGACGGGATCCTCAGGCATGAAGAATTTGTCGTCGTCGAGGCTTGCCTCGTCTCCGGAGGGAGGTAAGTAATTATCATCCTCGACCTCTTCGTCTGCCACCCTCTCGTGAGGGCTTGCTTCTGCCTCCTCCTGCGCTGGATCGTGCTGGAGGGGGTTGTCTTCGGCACTTTCCAGGGTGTTATTATCTCCTGTGCCGGAATCTCTATTCTTGCTGTGGCGGGATTTAGAGCGGCGCCGCTGACGTCGACACTTGGGCTGTTTCTTTAAGGAATCGGCCTTCGTTGCTTCTTCGCCGTCCCCATCTTTTGGGGTGTCCACCATGTATATGTCGTATGACGAGGTGGTCTTCCAGTGTCCTGTAGGCACTGGTTCTTGATAGTCTCCGGCATCGTCGTCCATACCGTCGATGTCTTCGGAGTCGTAGTCGAGTACGTCGGTTAGATCGTCGATGGTGGCTACGAAGTGGGTGGTGGGTGGGTTCTGAATTTCTTCGTCGTCCGCGTCCCAACCATCCTGGCCGTAGTTCGGCCAGGGCTCTCCGGATAGCGAGAGATGCTTCAGCGAATTTAAGATATCGCCGAAGGGTGAGTGCTGAAAGATGTCCGCAGCGGTGAATTCCATGATCGGCGCCCAATCGGATTCGACTGGCAGGGGCGCAGGAGGTTCGGAGTCCGGCAGAGAGTCCGGCACCTCGGAGTCATGAGCTTTATGCGGGACAAGGTAAGTGTTCGGCTCCGTCACCGTAGAAGTTGCAGCTCCCGAGGCGGTGTCCAGCCATCCGTCCTCGATCTGTGCGGTTGGCTCCAGACTATGGGTCGGAGCGGATTCGTGTGCGGCCTCCAAGGTGCTGTCCGGCGGCAGAGTTAGGTCGTGCCCATCGTGACAGCGCGACACGCTTGGCTGTGGCTCAGATCCATCGAAGATCAAGTCCTCGTGGATATCGGCCGTGAAGTTTAGGCTTCCAAACCTGACCTGACGGCCAGGGGCAAAGCTTTCGATCTGCTTCAGATGGCCAAGTGAGTTGGCCCGCAGTGCGAAGCCGCTGAATACGAAGATCTGTCCGGGGAGAAAAGTCTCACCCAGGACTGCATTGTTGTCGATTGAAGAGGCCATCAAGCCTATCGGTGACGACACAGAGGAACTCTCAATGAAAGCACCAATGTCGGTGTCAAAACCGGCGGATCTCGGGTAGGGGGTCCCGAACTGTGCGTCAAGGCGGATGGTAACAGGAGACAAGGGACATGATGTTTTACCCAGGTTCGGGCCCTCTTGATGGAGGTAAAACCCTACGTCCTGCTTGATTGATATTGATATTGTGGATGTTTACAAGAGTGGATCTACCACGAGATCAAGGAGGCTAAACCCTAGAAGCTAGCCTATGGTATGATTGTAATGGTTGTTGTTGTGTCCTACGGACTAGAGCCATCCGGTTTATATAGACACCGGAGAGGGCTAGGGTTACATAGAGTCGGTTACAATGGTAGGAGATCTACGTATCCGTATCGCCAAGCTTGCCTTCCACGCCAAGGAAAGTCCCATCCGGACACGGGACGAAGTCTTCAATCTTGTATCTTCATAGTCTTGGAGTCCGGTCAATGATGATAGTCCGGCCGATGATAGTTCGGCTGATGATGGTAGTCCGGCTATCCGGACACCCCCTAATCCAGGACTCCCTCACCGAGTTTTTCAACTCGATGGGTCCGAGATGGTTTCGGCGGAAACCTAACCCTAAATTTTCAAATCGCATCTATTCTAAGGATTGTTTTGACTGGATAGAGGTGTTTCAATCATGGCAAGAATCATAATGAACACAATGTGCTAGGAATTTGATGGGGATAGCACTATGATCGAGTCCATACCCTAGTTTGGTGATGAACTCGCTACGGCGGCAACGGCGGGGATGAATTTCGTTGACGGCGGCGGCGACCAGCGACTGGAGGCGGCTGACGACGAAGTTGACGATCCAGAGACCTAGGAGGCAGAGCGAGCTATGCGCGGGCGAAGTGGTTCAGAGAAAGTTTTTCAAATTTTTCCCGTGTGTATATATAGCCCGACCCTGTCGGTGTAACCGAGTGGAACAACTCGGTGGCACCGAGATGCATAACTGTTTACAGTTACAGCAACTCGGTGAGACCAAAAAGTTCAAATCGGTTGCACCGAGATTGAAAACCTAGATCGACTTAGTGATCTCGGTATGACCGAAATGGAAGAATCAGTCAGACCGAAACACACAAAGAAGTTTGGAAGTTTAAGTCCATGACGAATCGGGGACTCCGAGTGCTGCTCACACAGAGTGGTTCGAATCTGACTTGATCAAATTTTGTGATGTAGCATGAATAGAGTCTGAGACAAGAAAAGCATAAATAGCTAGAGAAGGTTCTTAGGCATTCTTGTTCATCCACTTGGCAAAAGAAAACGAAACCAATCAATCAAAGCAATAGGTGGATGTCCTTGAATGAGTTAAATATGCAACCAACATGCTCACACAATAAAATGACAAATGAAATATGTGGCAAAGCATGCACAATCAATTCTAGCATCTATCAACCAATTGGCAATGACTAGGTCATCTATATATGAGTATATTGACTTAGGAGTCAAATGAGGACATTTGATCATAGGTCATACTAATCGTTTAAGCTCAAGTGGGGTTACCACTTTTACATAATGCATTGATGTGTTCACACCATTAGAGTTGCTTTGACTCAATTCTTAGAGTTAAGCTCCCCCTAGATGTGAGAACCCCCCTTTAGAGGGATGAACTAACCTTGGGTTTTGTCGATGATGACTTCCTGTAGGTGTTGAAGATGTGGATGCTCAATGTTGATGTAGATCATTTGGAGAAATCCTTTGGAGTGAGTTGCACTTTCAATACCTACACGGGTTAGTCCCACAAGGAACAAACAAGTATATCCATAGACATAGAGTGATGCACACACAAGATGATGTCCTTGAAAGCATTAGGTTACCTTGTCCCTTGCCTTACCAACATGAGGGTTTGTGACTCCTTGAACTAGTGCAAGATATGGAAGTTGATTGCACTGGTCCTTGCCAAAATGATATGAGTGAAGAATGTTGGCAGAGTCACCCTCAAGAACTCTCTAGTTCTTCTTGTTCGTGATCGACATCATCTTGATGGGAATCCTTGGAGTTGTAGTCGTACTTGATGAAGTAGAACTTGACGTATTCTTGGGAACCCACTTGACCAAGGCCTTAGGAGCTTCTTCAAATGCATCAATCTCCTCTTGAAGCTTGTCCTTGCCTTTGTCTTTGTGGTCCTATGGTGGAAGATCATCTTGAGCTTGTGTTCCCTTGAAGGAAGTGGGATCATACTTCTCTTGTTGAGGAACAAACTTCGTCTTGGGGTATTGATCTTCTTCCCACTCAACTCCATTGGCATTGAACTTTTGTTCAAAACCAACACCTTGATTCTTCCGGTGCCTTCCTTGCTTGCGTACAATTTCCTCGAATTGCTTACTCCCGGCAAGGCTCTTGTAAACACCTTTCTCTATAATTCCCTTCAATAAGCTATTTTCTTGCTCAAGTGTAACTTGTCTAAGAGAATCATTAGTGGAATCAAGAGAACTACTAGAAGCAACAATATTGGATTTAGCATGATTATTGTTACTACTAGAGGAAGAATCCTTCTTGTTCTTGTTACTAGACTTGACTTGAGGCATGTAAGTAGATAAGATTAAATGCTTGGCAATGTAAGAAGAACTTTTCTTGCGAAGATCATCATTGATTGCTTTTAAGAACTCATGCTCTTGCTCAAGATTGAGCTTTTCAAAGCGTAACTTCTCATGAGTCCTCAAAAGTTCTCGATGATCTCCTAAGATAGTTTCATGAGCTAACTTAAGAGTGTTTAGTTCTTTAGTTAGAAGCTCAATCTTCTCCTCATCATTGTCATTCGTTTTATCTTGTTTAGCATGATTAATTGACGTTTCATCATAATATTCATCACTAGAGTTGTCAATAAGTAAATCATCATCACCTAACAAGTCATCTTCATCACTATTGAAATCAACATACTCGGGGTGAGTTACCTTAGGGCCTTTAGCCATGAAGCAACTTCCAATTCCTTCATTTGGTGAATCAAATATGTCGTAGGAGTTGGTTGTGACAAGTGCTAGTCCGGCAACTCCATCTTGAGTATGTTCGGAGTCGGAGTGATAGCTTCTCTCGGAGTGATGTTCAGAGTCGGAACCGGATACCCATTCACCAACATGAGCTTGATGTCTTCATTTTGTGTAGCTCTTTGATGACTTGTCCTTCCTTTCCGAATCCTTGCTTCTCCGGGTTGTTCTTCGTTCATAATGATCATCTCTACTCCTTCTCTCTCTTGGTGGTGATTCTTCTCTTCTACTTCTTCTCTTGGGAAAATCTTCTCTTCTTTTGTAGGGTGCCGTACACTCATTGGAATAGTGTCCGGGTCTCCCACAATTGTAGCAATTGCGCTCTCGACTGGAAGATCTTTTGTCATTGTAGGACCTTGACTTAGAGCTTCTTTCTTAGCTTCTACTCTTGTAGAATTTGTTGAAATTCTTCACCATTAAGCTCAATTCTTCATTGAAGGTTTGTTTCTCACTTGATGATGTAGGAGCTTCACATGAGGCTTTGTAAGCACCACTTGACTTGTTGTGAAGTTCCTCCTTATCCTTGAGTGACATAACATGAGCAATGATTCTACCAATGACTTTTGTTGGCTTGAGATTCTTGTAATTGGGCATCATTTGAATTAATGTGCACATGGTATAATATTTTCCATCCAATGCTCTTAGGATTTTCTTGATGATGAATCTGTCGGTTATCTCTTCACTTCCTAAGCCCACAATCCCATTTGTGATAAGCAAGCCTAGAGTACATTTCAGCGACACCTTCACCATCCTTCATTTTGAACTTGTCAAGCTGACTTTGGAGCACATCCAACTTGGATTCCTTGACGGAGTTGGTACCTTCATGCATATCAATCAAAGTATCACAAATTTCCTTTGCATTCTCAAGACATCTGATTTTGTTGAATTCTTTGGGGCACAATCCGTTGAAGAGGATATCACAAGCTTGAGCGTTGTATTGCAGCATCTTCAATTCATCCGCACTAGCTTCACGGTTTGGTTCCCTCCCATCAAATAATTCACCTTGCAAGCCAATACACACAATAGCCCAAACGGCGGGGTTATGTCCAAGAATATGCATTTTCATCTTATCCTTCCAACTAGCAAAATTAGTACCATCAAAGTAAGGACCTCTACGGCGATAGTTTCCCTTGCTAGACGCCATACTCTCCTAGGTTGTGAAACCAAGGCTATGACCACCAAAAGCTATGGAAATCAAAGCAAATGGAGACCAAAGCTCTGATACCACTTGTAGGACCTTGAAGTATGTCTTCAGGGGGGTGATTAGACTACTTGACCAATTAAAAACTTAACCTTTTCCCAATTTTAGTCTTTGGCAGATTTTAGCTATCTTAGTACAAGTCAAGCAATCTTCACACAATTCAAGCAAGCATGCAAAGAGTATATGAGCAGCGGAAATTAAAGCATGCAACTTGCAAGAATGTAAAGGGAAGGGTTTGGAGATTTCAAACGCAATTTGGAGACAAGGTGATTTTTCAGCAGTGGTTCCGATAGGTGGTGCTATCGTACATCCACGTTGATGGAGACTTCAACCCACGAAGGTTAACGGTTGCGCGAGTCCACGGAGGGCTCCACCCAAGAAGGGTCCACGAAGAAGCAACCTTGTCTATCCCACCATGGCCGTCGCCCACGAAGGACTTGCCTCACTAGCGGTAGATCTTCACGAAGCAGGTGATCTCCTTGCCCTTACAAACTCCTTGGTTGAACTCCACAATCTTGTCGGAGGCTCCCAAGTGACACCTAGCCAATCTAGGAGACACCACTCTCCAAGAAGTAACAAATGGTGTGTTGATGATGAACTCCTTGCTCTCGTGCTTCAAATGATAGTCTCCCCAACACTCAACTCTCTCTCTTAGGATTTGGATCTGGTGGAAAGAAGATTTGAGTGGAAAGCAACTTGGGGAAGGCCAGAGATCAAGATTCAAATGGTAGGAATGGAATATCTTGGCCTCAACACATGAGTAGGTAGTTCTCTCTCAGAAATGGTAAGTTGGAAGTGTAGGTTTGTTCTGATGGCTCTCTCTCCGAATGAAGAGGAGGTGGAGGGGTATATATAGCCTCCACACAAAATCTAACCGTTACACACAATTTACCAATCTCGGTGGGACCGAATCAACAAACTCGGTTGGACCGATTCAGTAAACCTAGTGACCGTTAGTGATTTCGGTGGGACCGACATGCAACTCGGTGGGACCGATATGGTTAGGGTTAGGGCATAACGTAATCTCGGTGAGACCAATTACACAAACTCGGTGAGACCGATTTTGGTAATTAGCTAACCAGAGAGTTGGCCAGGTAAACTCGGTGGGACCGATTCGCTCTTTTCGGTGAGACCGAAATGTTACGGAAGGGAAACAGAGAGTTTACATTGCAATCTCGGTGAGACCGATCGCTCACTTCGGTTAGACCGAAACGTTACGAAGGGAAACAGAGAGATTACAATCCCATCTGGGTGAGACCGAGATCCCTATCGGTGAGACCGATTTGCCTAGGGTTTGTGGCAGTGGCTATGACACCTGAACTCCGTGGCGCCGGATAGAAAGAATCGGTGGGGCCGAGTTTGACTTTAGGTTTAGGTCATATGTGGATATGAGAAAGTAGTTAGGGTTTTTGGAGCATATCACTAAGCACTTGAAGCAAGAAACTCATTAAGCAACACCTCATCCCTCCTTGATAGTATTGGCTTTTCCTATAGACTCAATGTGATCTTGGATCACTAAAATATAAAATGTAGAGTCTTGAGCTTTTGAGCTTGAGCCAATCCTTTTGTCCTTATTTTGAGGGATCCACTTTCATCATCCATGCCATGCCATTCATTGAGCTTTCCTGAAATATTTGTCTTGGAATAGGATTAGCTCAATGAGCTATATGTTGTTATGAATTACCAAAACCACCTAGGGATATTTGCACTTTCAATCTCCCCCTTTTTGGTAATTTATGACAACATATAGATCAAAGCTTCGACAAATGATAATAAGATTGAAAAACATCGTCGCTTTGAGAAGTATGTGAAAAGAAAGAGCTCCCCCTAAATTTGTGCGTAGTTTAAGATTTGCTTTGGACTGCAAATGCACAAGGAATTAGGCTCATGGGTTACTCTTCCATGTCACATACATCTTGGTGGAGCACTCAAAATAATAAAGATTGAATATATGCACTCATCACCAAGCAAAGTGAATGATCATATAGAGATAAATAAGATAATATCATCTAACAAGCATAAGTGTAGGTTATGATCAAACACATGATCATCAATGTCTCACAGATAATAGCATAGTATCTCAAGCAAGCAAAAGCAAATAAAGTTCAACCATGAAGACAAGAGAGAACAAAAGCAAACTCTCTCTCTCTCGAATCCTATGATCTATACATTTTTCTCCCCCTTTGGCAACAAGTTACCAAAAAGTTCATAGAAAATGCACAGTACTATATCGTCTCTCAGGCGTGGTCCTGATGTGGTGGCGTAGATATGGCTCCTTGGACGAAGACTTCAGTTGATGTGGATGGAGCTGAAGGAGTTGGTGCTGGATCTGGTTGCACTGGAGCTGTAGCTGGTGCAGATGAAGTGGCTCTGGTGTCTGTCACTGGCTCTGCAGCTGATCTATGAGCTCGAGGCACTCTGGAAAATGCATCAATAGTTGTTCTGCCCTTCCTCTCCTGCATGTCATCCTGTAGCTGCTCCACAACTGACTGAATCTCAGTTACTTTGACATCTAAATCATAGAATTTTTGTTCCATGATTCTTTCCAGGCTCTCCTGGTTTTGAGTTAGGGTGGCCAACCCCTTCTCAATCCTTAGAGTTGATGCTATCAAGTAACCAATTTGGTCCTGCTTGCTCTTCAAAAAGTACTCAGATGCCTCCTATAGAGTTGGCATCTTGGCAGCCTTCTCCTTCTTTGCTTTCTCCTTCTTCTCTTGAGCTTGCACTGATGATGGTTCATTCTCATTCATCACAACTTGATTGTCCTCAAAGTCTGGATAGAGAACAAAGTGTTCCTTGTCCAACAGATATTTCCCTGTGCCCATCTTTGAGTTGATCAGCTCCTGGATTTGTGGGGCATACCCACAACTTATCTTTTGGTCTGCTGTTGTCCTCTTGATTGTCTCAACTATGAGGCTCATGACCTTGAATTTCTGTGGCACATAAAAAATATGAAGCAAATTAATTGCATGCCCTCTGATCATGTTGTGGTCACCTGACTTGGGCAAAAGAGTGTGCCTAAGGATCTAGTTGATTGTAGGCAGCCCTGACAGAAGAAAATGGACAGATCCAAACTTGAAGGTCTCAAGTGCCTTGTCTGGGATCTCCTTGTACATATGGGACATGGAATTGTGATCCTTCTTCTTCTTGGAGTAGACATCCAAGTCATCTTCTTTCTCCTCTGGGGCATTGATCAAATTGGCCCATTCCTCAATAGTTGATTGGTACCTCGTACCTTCAGACATCCAGACAATTCTGCCATCAGGATAAAAGTGAGTTGTGGAGTAGAATTGCATAACTAGCTCATCATTCCAGTTTGTGAACTTTTGTCCAACAAACTCATCAACTCCACAAGCCTTAAAGCTGTCATATACTCCTGGGTAGTGATCCTCATTTTCCTTCATGAATTTCCAGTCTACCCACCTCATGTCACAAACTATGGGTTTCTTATCCAACAGCACTGTCTCCTAGAAGTCCTGTTGTTCCTTAGTGTGGAACCTGTAATCTACAGCAGTTCTTCTCCTGATTGCATATGGACCAGACAATCTCCACTTCCTGAGCCCTGCATCTTTCCTCAGCTTCATATTCTCAGCCATTGGATGAGCATCGTTGTGGTCTGGAATCTTGGGTTTGAGCTTCCTCAGGACTTGCCCTTCATCATCTTCCTCAGCAGCAAATTCAGGCACTAGGGCCTTATTCTTCTCAACAGGTGGTATGCTCCCGGTATTCCTCTTAGGTGCAGACTTGGCCTTGGAGGCAGCTTTGGGTGCTTCTTTGGGCTTTGATGAGGTAGCCCCTGACCTTATAGCATCACCCATCAGCTTTTGTGCCTTGGGTGCTGGTGCAGCAACCTCTTCTTCCTCCTCCTCTTCCATCATGGAAGGTTGTCCAACAACTCTGGCCATGGTCTTTCTGACCCTTTCCTTTCTCTTCTTTCCTTCTGTAGCTGTCTCCTTGGGATCAGGTTTCTCTAGTTCTTGTGTTGATCCTCTGACCTTTAGCATAGGTATCCTCTTGGCAGGGACCTTCCTATTTAGTCCAGGCTTTGTGGTCTTTGCTGAGCCATACTCCTTTTTGAGCACCACTTTCTTGGAAGTAGCCTCATCTTCAGCTGCCACATAGTCCTCATCCTCTGAGTCTGAGGTTCTCTTCCTTCTGGCTCTTGTGGCTACTTTGGGCAAATTGCTAGGAGTGCTTCTACTTCCTTCATCTGAGGAACTAGAGGGACTAGTGCCCTCACTCATGTGAATTTGCTCTTCTTCCCTATTCTGGCTGTCACTTTGGTCTGACATGTTGAGAACACTTACTAATGACCCTGTGAATAGTTATAGATGTGATAGAATGGATGAGCATCACAAAATGCAGAGATTTTTGCAAAAAGAATGATTCAAAAACTTAGTTTTAGTTTTCCACAGAAAGCATTTCGGATCAACCAATTTTCAAACTCGGTGATACCGAAGCAGCTTTTGGAACCTAAACTAGTGATCTCGGTCAGACCGAGTCACAGTTCGGTGGCACCGAGACTGCTAGGGTTTCACTAAGTTCTAAAATCGGTCACATCGATTAGCAATTCTCGGTCAGACCGAGAGTTACTTGTGCAATGGCGTTAGCCGAATCGGTGGGACCGAGTTTTTCAACTCGATGGGTCCGAGATGGTTTCGGCGGAAACCTAACCCTAAATTTTCAAATCGCATCTATTCTAAGGATTGTTTTGACTGGATAGAGGTGTTTCAATCATGGCAAGAATCATAATGAACACAATGTGCTAGGAATTTGATGGGGATAGCACTATGATTGAGTCCATACCCTAGTTTGGCGATGAACTCGCTACGGCGGCAACGGCGGGGATGAATTCCGTTGACGGCGGCGGCGACCAGCGACTGGAGGCGGCTGACGACGAAGTCGACGATCCAGAGACCTAGGAGGCAGAGCGAGCTATGTGCGGGCGAAGTGGTTCAGAGAAAGTTTTTCAAATTTTCCCCGTGTGTATATATAGCCCGACCCTGTCGGTGTGACCGAGTGGAACAACTCGGTGGCACCGAGATGCATAACTGTTTACAGTTACAGCAACTCGGTGAGACCAAAAAGTTCAAATCGGTTGCACCGAGATTGAAAACCTAGATCGACTTAGTGATCTCGGTATGACCGAAATGGAAGAATCAGTCAGACCGAAACACACAAAGAAGTTTGGAAGTTTAAGTCCATGACGAATCGGGGACTCCGAGTGCTCCTCACACAGAGTGGTTCGAATCTGACTTGATCAAATTTTGTGATGTAGCATGAATAGAGTCTGAGACAAGAAAAGCATAGATAGCTAGAGAAGGTTCTTAGGCATTCTTGTTCATCCACTTGGCAAAAGAAAACGAAACCAATCAATCAAAGCAATAGGTGGATGTCCTTGAATGAGTTAAATATGCAACCAACATGCTCACACAATAAAATGACAAATGAAATATGTGGCAAAGCATGCACAATCAATTCTAGCATCTATCAACCAATTGGCAATGACTAGGTCATCTATATATGAGTATATTGACTTAGGAGTCAAATGAGGACATTTGATCATAGGTCATACTAATCGTTTAAGCTCAAGTGGGGTTACCACTTTTACATAATGCATTGATGTGTTCACACCATTAGAGTTGCTTTGACTCAATTCTTAGAGTTAAGCTCCCCCTAGATGTGAGAACCCCCCTTTAGAGGGATGAACTAACCTTGGGTTTTGTCGATGATGACTTCCTGTAGGTGTTGAAGATGTGGATGCTCAATGTTGATGTAGATCATTTGGAGCAATCCTTTGGAGTGAGTTGCACTTTCAATACCTACACGGGTTAGTCCCACAAGGAACAAACAAGTATATCCATAGACATAGAGTGATGCACACACAAGATGATGTCCTTGAAAGCATTAGGTTACCTTGTCCCTTGCCTTACCAACATGAGGGTTTGTGACTCCTTGAACTAGTGCAAGATATGGAAGTTGATTGCACTGGTCCTTGCCAAAATGATATGAGTGAAGAATGTTGGCAGAGTCACCCTCAAGAACTCTCTAGTTCTTCTTGTTCGTGATCGACATCATCTTGATGGGAATCCTTGGAGTTGTAGTCGTACTTGATGAAGTAGAACTTGACGTATTCTTGGGAACCCACTTGACCAAGGCCTTAGGAGCTTCTTCAAATGCATCAATCTCCTCTTGAAGCTTGTCCTTGCCTTTGTCTTTGTGGTCCTGTGGTGGAAGATCATCTTGAGCTTGTGTTCCCTTGAAGGAAGTGGGATCATACTTCTCTTGTTGAGGAACAAACTTCGTCTTGGGGTATTGATATTCTTCCCACTCAACTCCATTGGCATTGAACTTTTGTTCAAAACCAACACCTTGATTCTTCCGGTGCCTTCCTTGCTTGCGTACAATTTCCTCGAATTGCTTACTCCCGGCAAGGCTCTTGTAAACACCTTTCTCTATAATTCCCTTCAATAAGCTATTTTCTTGCTCAAGTGTAACTTGTCTAAGAGAATCATTAGTGGAATCAAGAGAACTACTAGAAGCAACAATATTGGATTTAGCATGATTATTGTTACTACTAGAGGAAGAATCCTTCTTGTTCTTGTTACTAGACTTGACTTGAGGCATGTAAGTAGATAAGATTAAATGCTTGGCAATGTAAGAAGAACTTTTCTTGCGAAGATCATCATTGATTGCTTTTAAGAACTCATGCTCTTGCTCAAGATTGAGCTTTTCAAAGCGTAACTTCTCATGAGTCCTCAAAAGTTCTCGATGATCTCCTAAGATAGTTTCATGAGCTAACTTAAGAGTGTTTAGTTCTTTAGTTAGAAGCTCAATCTTCTCCTCATCATTGTCATTCGTTTTATCTTGTTTAGCATGATTAATTGACGTTTCATCATAATATTCATCACTAGAGTTGTCAATAAGTAAATCATCATCACCTAACAAGTCATCTTCATCACTATTGAAATCAACATACTCGGGGTGAGTTACCTTAGGGCCTTTAGCCATGAAGCAACTTCCAATTCCTTCATTTGGTGAATCAAATATGTCGTAGGAGTTGGTTGTGACAAGTGCTAGTCCGGCAACTCCATCTTGAGTATGTTCGGAGTCGGAGTGATAGCTTCTCTCGGAGTGATGTTCAGAGTCGGAACCGGATACCCATTCACCAACATGAGCTTGATGTCTTCATTTTGTGTAGCTCTTTGATGACTTGTCCTTCCTTTCCGAATCCTTGCTTCTCCGGGTTGTTCTTCGTTCATAATGATCATCTCTACTCCTTCTCTCTCTTGGTGGTGATTCTTCTCTTCTACTTCTTCTCTTGGGAAAATCTTCTCTTCTTTTGTAGGGTGCCGTACACTCATTGGAATAGTGTCCGGGTCTCCCACAATTGTAGCAATTGCGCTCTCGACTGGAAGATCTTTTGTCATTGTAGGACCTTGACTTAGAGCTTCTTTCTTAGCTTCTACTCTTGTAGAATTTGTTGAAATTCTTCACCATTAAGCTCAATTCTTCATTGAAGGTTTGTTTCTCACTTGATGATGTAGGAGCTTCACATGAGGCTTTGTAAGCACCACTTGACTTGTTGTGAAGTTCCTCCTTATCCTTGAGTGACATAACATGAGCAATGATTCTACCAATGACTTTTGTTGGCTTGAGATTCTTGTAATTGGGCATCATTTGAATTAATGTGCACATGGTATAATATTTTCCATCCAATGCTCTTAGGATTTTCTTGATGATGAATCTGTCGGTTATCTCTTCACTTCCTAAGCCCACAATCCCATTTGTGATAAGCAAGCCTAGAGTACATTTCAGCGACACCTTCACCATCCTTCATTTTGAACTTGTCAAGCTGACTTTGGAGCACATCCAACTTGGATTCCTTGACGGAGTTGGTACCTTCATGCATATCAATCAAAGTATCACAAATTTCCTTTGCATTCTCAAGACATCTGATTTTGTTGAATTCTTTGGGGCACAATCCGTTGAAGAGGATATCACAAGCTTGAGCGTTGTATTGCAGCATCTTCAATTCATCCGCACTAGCTTCACGGTTTGGTTCCCTCCCATCAAATAATTCACCTTGCAAGCCAATACACACAATAGCCCAAACGGCGGGGTTATGTCCAAGAATATGCATTTTCATCTTATCCTTCCAACTAGCAAAATTAGTACCATCAAAGTAAGGACCTCTACGGCGATAGTTTCCCTTGCTAGACGCCATACTCTCCTAGGTTGTGAAACCAAGGCTATGACCACCAAAAGCTATGGAAATCAAAGCAAATGGAGACCAAAGCTCTGATACCACTTGTAGGACCTTGAAGTATGTCTTCAGGGGGGTGATTAGACTACTTGACCAATTAAAAACTTAACCTTTTCCCAATTTTAGTCTTTGGCAGATTTTAGCTATCTTAGTACAAGTCAAGCAATCTTCACACAATTCAAGCAAGCATGCAAAGAGTATATGAGCAGCGGAAATTAAAGCATGCAACTTGCAAGAATGTAAAGGGAAGGGTTTGGAGATTTCAAACGCAATTTGGAGACACAGTGATTTTTGAGCCGTGGTTCCGATAGGTGGTGCTATTGTACATCCACATTGATGGAGACTTCAACCCACGAAGGGTAACGGTTGCGCGAGTCCACGGAGGGCTCCACCCAAGAAGGGTCCACGAAGAAGCAACCTTGTCTATCCCACCATGGCCGTCGCCCACGAAGGACTTGCCTCACTAGCGGTAGATCTTCACGAAGCAGGTGATCTCCTTGCCCTTACAAACTCCTTGGTTCAACTCCACAATCTTGTCGGAGGCTCCCAAGTGACACCTAGCCAATCTAGGAGACACCACTCTCCAAGAAGTAACAAATGGTGTGTTGATGATGAACTCCTTGCTCTTGTGCTTCAAATGATAGTCTCCCCAACACTCAACTCTCTCTCTTAGGATTTGGATCTGGTGGAAAGAAGATTTGAGTGGAAAGCAACTTGGGGAAGGCTAGAGATCAAGATTCATATGGTAGGAATGGAATATCTTGGCCTCAACACATGAGTAGGTAGTTCTCTCTCAGAAATGGTAAGTTGGAAGTGTAGGTTTGTTCTGATGGCTCTCTCTCCGAATGAAGAGGAGGTGGAGGGGTATATATAGCCTCCACACAAAATCTAACCATTACACACAATTTACCAATCTTGGTGGGACCGAATCAACAAACTCGGTTGGACCGATTCAGTAAACCTAGTGACCGTTAGTGATTTCGGTGGGACCAACATGCAACTCGGCGGGACCGATATGGTTAGGGTTAGGGCATAACGTAATCTCGGTGAGACCGATTACACAAACTCGGTGAGACCGATTTTGGTAATTAGCTAACCAGAGAGTTGGCCAGGTAAACTCGATGGGACTGATTCGCTCTTTTCGGTGAGACCGAAATGTTACGAAAGGGAAACAGAGAGTTTACATTGCAATCTCGGTGAGACCGATCGCTCACTTCGGTTAGACCAAAACGTTACTAAGGGAAACAGAGAGATTACAATCCCATCTAGGTGAGACCGAGATCCCTATCGGTGAGACCGATTTGCCTAGGGTTTGTGGCAGTGGCTATGACATCTGAACTCGGTGGCGCCGGATAGAAAGAATTGGTGGGGCTGAGTTTGACTTTAGGTTTAGGTCATATGTGGATATGAGAAAGTAGTTGAGGGTTTTTGGAGCATATCACTAAGCACTTGAAGCAAGAAACTCATTAAGCAACACCTCATCCCTCCTTGATAGTATTGGCTTTTCCTATAGACTCAATGTGATCTTGGATCACTAAAATATAAAATGTAGAGTCTTGATCTTTTGATCTTGAGTCAATCCTTTTATCCTTAATATTTTTAGGGATCCACTTTCATCATCCATGCCATGCCATTCATTGAGCTTTCCTGAAATATTTGTCTTGGAATAGTATTAGCTCAATGAGCTATATGTTGTTATGAATTACCAAAACCACCTAGGGATATTTGCACGTTTAGAGGTGCTCTTAGTTTCTTTTGTTGATCTTTCATAAACTTATAGCTCTAGTGCATCCATTGCATGGCAATCCCTACTCACTCACATTGATATCTATCGATGGGCATCTCTGTAGCCCGTTGATACGCCTAGTTGATGTGAGACTATCTTCTCCTTTTTGTCTTCTCCACAATCACCATTCTATTCCACCTATAGTGCTACGTCAATGGCTCACGCTCATGTATTGCGTGAAGATTGAAAAAGTTTGAAAATACTGAAGTGTGAAACAATTGCTTGGCTGAAACCGGGGTTGTGCATGATTAAATACTTTGTGTGATGAAGATAGAGCATAGCCAGACTATATGATTTTGTAGGGATAACTTTCTTTGGCCATGTTATTTTGAGAAGACATGATTGCTTTATTAGTACTTGAAGTATTATTATTTTTATGTCAATATTAACTTTTGTCTTGAATCTTTCGGATCTGAACATTCATGCCACAATGAAGAAAATTATATTGATAAATATGTTAGGTAGCATTCCACATCAAAAATTCTGTTTTTATCATTTACCTACTCGAGAACGAGCAGGAATTAAGCTTGGGGATGCTTGATACGTCTCCAACGTATCTATAATTTTTTACTGTTCCATGCTATTATATTATCTATTTTGGATGTTTAATGGGCTTTAATATACTTCTTATATTATTTTTGGGACTAACCTATTAACCGGAGGCCCAATGCCAGTTTCTGTTTTTTTGCCTATTTTAGAGTTTTGCAGAAAAGGAATATCAAACGGAGTCCAAATGGAATGAAACCTTCGCGAGGATCTTTCTTGGACCAAAAGCAATTCGAAAGACTTGGAGTTGAAGTCTGGGACTCTACAAGGAGGCCACGAGGCAGGAGGGCGCGCCTAGGGGGGTAGGCGTGCCCCCACCCTCGTGAGCCCCTCGTAGCTCCACCGACGTACTTCTTTCGCCTATATATACTCTTATACCCTAGAAACATTAGGGAGAGCCATGAAACCACTTTTCCACTGCCGCAACCTTTTGTACCTGTGAGATCTCATCTTGGGGCCTTTTTTGGCGATCTGCCGGAGGGGGAATCAATCATGGAGGGCTTCTAGATCAACACCATTACCTCTCTGATGAAGCGTGAGTAGTTTACCACAGACCTTCGGGTCCATAGTTATTAGCTAGATGGCTTCTTCTCTCTCTTTGATTCTCAATACAAAGTTCTCCTCGATGTTCTTGGAGATCTATTCAATGTAATGCTCTTTTGCAGTGTGTTTGTCGAGATCCGATGAATTGTGGATTTGTGAACTTGATTATCTGTGAATACTATTTGGTTCTTCTCTGAATTCTTATATGCATGATTTGATATCTTTGCAAGTCTCTTCGAATTATTGGTTTAGTTTGGCCTACTAGATTGATCTTTCTTGCAATGGGAGAAGTGCTTGGCTTTGGGTTCAATCTTGTAGTGTCCTTTCCCAGTGACAGTAGGGGCAGCAAGGCACGTATTGTATTGTTGCCATCGAGGATAAAAAGATGGGGTTTATATCATATTGCTTGAGTTTATCCCTCTACATCATGTCATCTTGCTTAATGCGTTACTCCATTCTTATGAACTTAACACTCTAGATGCATGCTGGATAGCGGTCGATGTGTGGAGTAACAGTAGTAGATGCAGAATCGTTTTGGTCTACTTAACACAGATCTGATGCCTATGTTCATGATCATTGCCTTAGATGTCTTCATAATTATGCGATTTTCTATCAATTGCTCGACGGTAATTTGTTCACCCACCGTAATACATGCTATCTCGAGAGAAGCCACTAGTGAAACCTATGGCCCCCGGGTCTCTTTTCTATTATATTACATCCCTTTTATTTACATCGCATCTTGTTTACTATTTTGCAATCTTTACTTTCCAATCTATACAACAAAAATACCAAAAATATTTACTTTATTATCTCTATCAGATCTCACTTTTGCGAATGACCGTGAAGGGATTGACAACCCCTTTATCGCGTTGGTTGCAAGGCTCTTGATTGTTTGTGCAGGTACTAGGTGACTTGTGTGTCATCTCCAACTGGATTGATACCTTGGTTCCCAAAACTGAGGGAAATACTTACGCTACTTTTCTGCATCACACTTTCCTCTTCAAGGGAAAACCAACGCATGCTCAAGAGGTAGCAAGAAGGATTTCTGGTGCCGTTGTCGGGGAGATCTACGCCAAGTCAAGCCATACCAAGTACCCATCATAAACTCTTCTCCCCCGCATTACATTATTTGCCATTCGCCTCTCATTTTCCTCCTCCCCACTTCTAAAATGATTTTTGAAAACCTTTGCCTTTTCTTCGCCCTTCTTTCATTCGATCTTTTGTTTGATTGTGTTACCATGTGCCCTCTATTTGCTTGCATCTTTGCTTGCTAAAAATCTAAGCTTATGGATCCTCATCCACTTGCTAATCTAAAAATCTAAGTTTCATGAATATATTTGTGTTCTTGATCCTATCTTGCAAGTTATAGTCACCTACTACGTGTTATGATCCGGCAACCTCGGAGTGACAATAGTCGGGACACTTCCCGGTGATTACCGTAGTTTGAGGAGTTCATGTATTCACTAAGTGTTAATGCTTTGGTCCGGTGCTCTATTAAAAGGAGGCCTTAGTATCCGTTAGTTTCCAATAGGACCCCCCCCCTACCACGGGAGGGTAGGACAAAAGATGGCATGCAAGTTCTTTTTCATAAGCACGTATGACTATATTCAGAATACATGCCTACATTATATTGATGAATTGGAGCTAGTTCTGTGTCACCACAGGTTATAACTGTTGCATGATGAATGCCATCTGACATAATTATCCATCATTGATCCATTGCCTATGAGCTCGTTTCATATTGATCTTTGCTAAGTTACTTTTCCGTTGCCATTGTTATGATTGCTACAAAACTGCTACTGTTACTTTTGCCACTGTTACCGTTACTTCCATACTACATTGCTACTAAATACTTTGATGCAGATATTAAGTTTTTCAGGTGTGGTTGAATTGGCAACTCAGCTGCTAATACTTGAGAATATTCTTTGGCTCCCTTGTGTCGAATCAATAAATTTAGGTTGAATACTCTACCCTCGAAAACTTCTGGGTTATCAAGACCTTTTTCTAGCGCCGTTGGCGGGGAGCATAGCTCTATTCTCTGAGTCACTTGGGTTTTATATCTGTTGATCACTATGAGGAATTTGAAAGATCAAAGAACCAAGATTTTCCCCTCAACTACGAGGGGAGGTAAGGAACTGCCATCTAGCTCTACACTTGATTCACCTTCTGTTTTGAGTAAACTTGCAACACCTACACCTGCTATTGATTCTGATATGTCGCATGTTATTGATGATGCCACTTCTGCTATGCATGATGCTTATGATGATACTACTTCTCTGCTTGATAATACTGTGCCACTAGGTGAATTTATTGATGAACAACTTGTTAGGGTTAGAGAGAATGAAATTACTAAAACTGATGATATTATTGAAACTAAAGATTATGATTCTCCCCCTAGATATGAATTGCTTGTTGTACCTGAGGGTTATATTATGGATGAGGAAACAACTAGAGACTTTCTTGCTTGCAATGATAGAGATGATCTTAAGAAATTGTTAGCTAAGCTGAAAGAAAAATCCTTGAATGCTAGAATGCAATATGATCCTAAGTTTGCTACTTCACCTATCTGTGTTAGTGATAATAATTATGAATTCTCTGTAGATCCTGATTTAATTATTTTGGTTGAATCTGATCCTTTCCATGGTTATGAATCTGAAAGTGTTGTGGCACATCATACTAAACCGAATGATATAGCCACCCTATTTGCGCATGAGGAAAAAATTCACTATTACTATATTCTTAAGTTGTTTCCTTTCTCATTAAAGGGTGATGCTAATATATGGTTTAATTCTCTTGCTCCTGGTTGTGTGTGTAATCCCCAGGATATGATTTACTTCTTCTCTGCAAAATATTTTCCTGCTCATAAGAAACAAGCCGCCTTACAGGAATATTTAACTTTGTGCAAATTGAAGAAGAGAATCTCCCACAAGCTTTGGAGATTCTCCAATTACTTAGTGCTTTGCCTGATCATCCTCTCAAGAAAAATGAAATACTTGATATCTTTTATAATGGACTAACTGATGCTTCCAGAGACCACCTGGATAGTTGTGCTGGTTGGGTTTTCAGGGAAAGAACTCTTGAGAAGGCTGAATTGCTATTGAATAATATATTGAGTAATAATAATGATTGGACACTTCCTGAACCAACTCCTAAGCCAACTCCAAAGAAAAGGGTTATTCTATTTCTCAGTCCTGAAGATATGCAAGAGGCAAAGAAATCTATGAAAGAAAAAGGTATTAAAGCTGAAGATGTTAAGAATTTACCGCCTATTGAAGAAATACATGGTCTTGATAACCCGACACAGGTAGTAGAGGTAAATTATCTCTATAAATTTGATGAATGTGATATTCCTCTTAATAAGTCTGCTAGTCAATGCTTGGATGAGTTTGATAACTTTATTGTCAAACAAGAAAACTTCAATGCTTATGTTAGTAGACAATTGAAACATAATGCTTATATGGTTTAACACTTGAGTGATTATATGTCTAGAGTTAAAAGTGATTTTAAGCTTATTAGTAAACATGCTTTCATGGTTACAACTCAAGTAGAACAAGCACTTAAGGCACAAGATGATTTGCTCAATGAGTTAAATAATAAGAACAATGATAATGATGTTAGGGTTATGACTAGAGGTGGTAAAATGACTCAGGAACCTTTGTATCCCGAGGGCCATCCTAAGAGAGTTGAGAAAGATTCTCAGAGAATTAATACTGATGCACCTAGTCCTTCTAATAAAAAGAAAAAGAACACTGATAGGACTTTCATTGCTTCTAGTGAACCTGTTATTGACACACTTGAGAATCCCAATGATATTTCTATTTCTGATGCTGAGACACAATCTGGTGATGAACATGAACCTAGTGATAATGTTAATGATGATGTTCATGTTGATGCTCAACCTAGTAATGATAATGATGTAGAGACTGAACCTTCTGTTGATCTTGATAACCCACGATCAAATAATCAACGTTATGATAAGAGAGACTTCATTGCTAGGAAGCACGGTAAAGAAAGAGAACCATGGGTTCGGAAACCCATGCCTTTCCCTCCTAAGCCATCCAAGAGAAAGGATGATGAGGATTTTGAGCGCTTTGCTGAAATGATTAGACCTATCTTTTTACGTATGCGTTTGACTGATATGCTTAAAATGCCTCCTTATGCTAAGTATATGAAAGATATTGTCACTAATAAAAGAAAGATAACGGAAGCTGAAATTTCCACCATGCTTGCTAATTATACTTTTAAGGGTGGAATACCAAAGAAACTTGGAGATCTAGGAGTACCAACTATAACATGCTCCATTAAAAGAAACTATGTTAAAACTGCTTTATGTGATCTTGGAGACGGTGTTAGTGTTATGCCTTTCTCTTTATATCGTAGACTTGATTTGAATAAGTTGACACCTACTTAAATCTCTTTGCAAATGGCTGATAAATCAACTGCTATACCCATCAGTATTTGTGAGGATGTGCCAGTTGTGGTTAAAAACCTTACTATCTTAACAGTCTTTGTTATTCTTGATATTCCCGAGGACGACAGTGTGCCGATCATCCTTGGTAGACACTTTTTAAATACTGCATGGGCTGTTATTGATTGCAACAAAGGCAATGTCACTTTTCATGCTAATGGTAATGAGCATACGGTACACTTTCCGAAGAAACAACCTCAAGTTCATAGTATCAATTTTATTGGAAAAATTTCAACTATTACTATTGGAGGTTTTGAATTCCCTCTTCCTATTGTCAAAAAGAAATATGATATTCTTATTGTTGGTGACATGCATATCCCCATTGAGGTAACCTAGTATTATTCAAAAATTCTCTAGTTTCATGTTATTCGAAAGAGGTTTGTTAATAAGACTTGATCAACCTTGTTAATGGATTCCTTTTGATGAGCATGAGATGGATGAAATTAGAAGGCACAACTTTCTATACCCTCCTTTTACTTTCTGTTATTTAGATTAAATAAAGCAAAATAAGTATTTTCTGACTGTTTTCTGAATTAATCGTGAAATAGAAAAATGTCCCAAAAATAAAAGTTCTCCAAATGCCCTGAAAATTAAATATGTTTTCTATAGAATATTTGAGAATTTCTAGCACTAAGAACACACCAGGGGCATCACCAGTGGGCCACAAGGATGGAGGGCGTGCCCTACCCCCTGGGCGTGCCCCCTGTCTTGTGGGTCCCACGTGGGTCCCCTCCACTTATTCCAGCACCCACTTTGTCTTCCTCCAAAAAAAATCAACACGTAGCTCAAACCCGTGTTCTTGCTCATTTTGCTGTCATTTTCGATCTCCTTGCCCAAAGCTCCATTCACGAAACTGATTTGGGGGATTGTTCTTCGGTATGTGACTCCTCCAATGGTCCAATTAGTTTTTTTATAGTGCTTTATTTATTGCAAAAAAATTATTGCTGAGGTGACCCTGTTCTTGAGCTTGCATGTCAAATTTATATGGTCCAAAGTAGTTTTGATGCATGATATAGCCTCTAAGCACTTGTACGAGTAGTTGCTATCAATTTTGTTGAGTTTGGTTCACTTCTATTTTGAGTCACTAAAAATTTCAAAAAACTTTCAGAGGAAGAAAAATGTCTAGGAAAATGTACCAAGGTTGTTCTTTGAGGAAGCAAGCACCGAGGCTCGCGATACGTGAGCCGGACCTTGAACCGCCAAGGGAAGCTCAAGTGTGGCCTTGTGCATGGCCGTCAGATGAATTTATGGTTCATGCAGGCTTCAAGGATGAATTTGATGCATATGTACGTAATGCTGATCTTGAGGACTTCGTATCAGATAAGTGCCAACAATACTATTACCTCACTGATTCCTTTGTGCGAAGATTTGAATTTTCATCTAAGCGCAATACCCATACTGTTTTATTTGATCTTTATGATGAATCATATACCATGGACCTTGAAGATTTTAATATTGCCTGCAAAATCCCACAGTGGGGCATTCATAGTGAGCCTCACAAATCTGAATACAGTGATTTCCTTACTAGGATCACTATGGGAGAAACTAGAAATATCACACAAGCTACCATAGGGAGCATTCACTTCCCTGCCATACATTACTTTGCTCTCTTTATAGGTAGGTGCACTAACGGTAAACATGATCATAGCCACCTTTGCATTCTGGATCTTAGTGTCCTCAAGTGTGCGGTGTTAGGCGATAAGCGATATAACTTGGGGGACATTATTGCGAGGAGGTTACATCTTAATGCTAGAGATGGAGATTTAGTTGGTGGGATTTATGCAACTCGTTTAGCTAATTATCTTGGTGTATCTATAAGGGAGAATGACATTGAGTTGCCACCTGCTTTTCTAGATTACAGTTTCATGGTACGCTACCAGTTTCTTGAGAGGAACGAACAGTCCCTCCAGTACCGACTAATCTTTGACAGACGGCGTGTTGTCCATGTTACCCTACCTGCTCCTTCCTTCTTTAACTTTCAGGTAAAAGGGAGATATTTTATAATTGGAGAGGAGGAAAACGAGTATGAGAGAACAACAGAGGCCGCTCGTCTCCAGGAAGCAGCTCGCCAGGCGGTAGCTGCCGCAGCACAGTACGACCCCAACTATGGTTTCAGATATCATCCGGGCCAGTGGTGGCCCTAGACCAACTTAGGCCAAAAGCCTAAGCTTGGGGGAGTGCGTACTTCTCACCGACATTACATTTATGTTCACACACTTATTCTAGTTGTCGGTGTTCATACTTTTTCATGGTATTATCCATGCTAGTTTATTTTCTTTTCTTGCTTTCTTCTTGTGTGTTTGAAAAACTTTGAGAAAAACCAAAAATATTAGTTGTAGCTTTGAAAGTGCAACTATCCCTAGGTGGTTTTGGTAATTCATAACAACATATAGCTCATTGAGCAAATGCTATTCCAAGACTATTATTTCAGGAAAGCTCAATGAATGGCATGGCATGGATGATGAAAGTGGATCCCTCGAAATATCAAGGACAAAGGATTGGCTCAAGCTCAAAAGCTCAAGACTCTTCATTTTACATTTTAGTGATCCAAGATCACATTGAGTCTATAGGAAAAGCCAATACTATCAAGGAGGGATGAGGTGTTGCTTAATGAGCCTCTTGCTTCATGTGCTTAGTGATATGCTCCAAAACCCTCCACTACTTTCTCACATCCACATATGACCTAAACCTAAAGTCAAACTCGGCCCTACCAATTCTTTCTATCCGGCACCAACGAGTTCAAATGTCATAGCCACTGCCACAAACCCTAGGCAAATCGGTCTCACCGATAGGGATCTCGATCTCACCGAGATGGGATTGTAATCTCTCTGTTTCCCTTCATAACGTTTTGGTCCAACCGAAGTGAGCAATCGGTCCCACCAATATTGCAATGTAAACTCTCTGTTTCCCTTTCGTAACTTTTCTGTCTCACCGAAAGAGCGAATCGGTCCCACTGAGTTTACCTGACCAACTCTCTGGTTAGCTAATTACCAAATTAGGTCTCACCGAGTTTGTGTAATCGGTCTTACCGAGATTACGTTATGCCCTAACCCTAACCATATCGGTCTTACCGAGTTGCATGTCAGTCCCACCGAAAACCCTAACGGTCACTAGGTTTACTAAATCGGTCTGACCGAGTCTGTTGAATCGGTCCCACCGAGTTTGGTAAATTGTGTGTAACGGTTAGATTTTGTGTGGAGGCTATATATACCCCTCCACCTCCTCTTCATTCGTGGAGAGAGCCATCAGAACAAACCTACACTTCCAACTTACCAGTTCTGAGAGAGAACCACCTACTCATGTCTTGAGGCCAAGATATTCCATTCCTACCATATGAATCTTGATCTCTAGCCTTCCCCAAGTTGCTTTCCACTCAAATCTTCTTTCCACCAGATCCAAATCCTATGAGAGAGAGTTGAGTGTTGGGGAGACTATCATTTGAAGCACAAGAGCAAGGAGTTCATCATCAACGCACCATTTGTTACTTCTTCGAGAGTGGTGTCTCCTAGATTGGCTAGGTGTCACTTGGGAGCCTCCGACAAGATTGTGGAGTTGAACCAAGGAGTTTGTAAGGGCAAGAAGATCGCCTACTTCGTGAAGATCTACCGCTAGTGAGGCAAGTCCTTCGTGGGCGACGGCCATGGTGGGATAGACAAGGTTGCTTCTTCGTGGACCCTTCGTGGGTGGAGCCCTCCATGGACTCGCGCAACCGTTACCCTTCGTGGGTTGAAGTCTCCATCAACGTGGATGTACGATAGCACCACCTATCGGAACCACGCCAAAAACATCCGTGTCTCCAATTGCGTTTGAATTCTCCAAACCCTTCCCATTACATTCTTGCAAGTTGCATGCTTTATTTTCCGCTGTCTATATAATCTTTGCATGCTTGTTTGAATTGCGTGAAGATTGCTTGACTTGTTCAAAGATAGCTAAAATCTGCCAAAGCCTAAAATTGGGAAAAGGTTAAGTTTTTAATTGGTCAAGTAGTCTAATCACCCCCCCTCTAGACATACTTCAAGGTCCTACAAGTGGTATCAGAGATTTGGTCTCCATTTGCTTTGATTTTCATAGCTTTTGGTGGTCATAGCCTTGGTTTCACAACCTAGGAGAGTATGGCGTCTAGCAAGGGAAATTATCACCGTAGAGGTCCTTACTTTGATGGCACTAATTTTGCTAGTTGGAAGCATAAGATGAAAATGCATATTCTCGGACATAACCACGCCGTTTGGGCTATTCTTTGTATTGGCTTGCAAGGTGAATTCTTTGATGGGAGAGAACCAAACCATGAAGCTAATGCGGATGAATTGAAGATGCTGCAATACAACGCTCAAGCTTGTGATATTCTCTTCAACGGTTTATGCCCTGAAGAATTCAACAAAATCAACCGTCTTGAGAATGCAAAGGAAATTTGGGATACTTTGATTGATATGCATGAAGGTACCGACTCCGTCAAGGAATCCAAGTTGGATGTGCTCCAAAGTCAGCTTGACAAGTTCAAAATGAAGGATGGTGAAGGTGTCGCTGAAATGTACTCTAGGCTTGCTCTTATTACAAATGAGATTGCCGGCTTAGGAAGTGAAGAGATGACCGACAGATTCACCATCAAGAAAATCCTAAGAGCATTGGATGGAAAGTATGATACCGTGTGCACATTGATTCAAATGATGCCCAACTACAAAGATCTCAAGCCAACAGAAGTCATTGGTAGAATTGTTGCTCATGAGATGTCACTCAAGGATAAGGAGGAACTTCACAACAAGTTAAGTGGTGCTTACAAAGCCTCATGTGAAGCCCCCACATCATCAAGTGAGAAACAAACCTTCAATGAAGAATTGAGCTTAATGGTGAAGAATTTCAACAAATTCTACAAAGTAGAAGCAAGGAAAGAAGCTCTAAGTCAAGGTCCTACAATGACAAAAGATCTTCCAGTCGAGAGTGCAATTGCTACAATTGTGGGAGACCCGGACACTATTCCAATGAGTGTACGCCACCCTACAAGAGAAGAGAAGATTCTCCCAAGAGAAGAAGTAGAAGAGAAGAATCACCACCAAGAGAGAGAAGGAGTAGAGATGATCGTTATGAACAGAGAACATCCCGGAGAAGCAAGGATTCGGAAAGGAAGGACAAGTCATCAAAGAGCTACACAAAACGAGGACATCAAGCTCATGTTGGTGAATGGGTATTCGGTTCCGACTCTGAATATCACTCCGAGAGAAGCTATCACTCCGACTACGAACATACTCAAGATGAAGGTGTTGCCGGTCTAGCACTTGTGTCAACCAACTCCTACGACATATTTGACTCACCAAATGAAGGAATTGGAAGATGCTTCATGGCTTAAGGCCCTAAGGTAACTCATCCCGAGTATGTTGATTTCAATAGTGATGAAGATGACTTGTTAGGTGATGATGATTTACTTATTGACAACTCTAGTGATGAATACTATGATGGTCAATTAATCATGCTAAACAAGATAAAACGAATGACAATGATAAGGAGAAGATTGAGTTTTTAACTAAAGAACTAAACACTCTTAAGTTAGCTCATGAAACTATCTTCGAAGATCATCGAGAACTTTTAAGGGCTCATGAGAAGTTATGCTTTGAAAAGCTCAATCTTCAGCAAGAGCATGAGTTCTTAAAAGCAATCAATGATGATCTCCGCAAGAAAAGTTCTTCTTACATTGCCAAGCGTTTACTCTTATCTGCTTACATACCTCAAGTCAAGTCTAGTAACAAGAACAAGAAAGATTCTTCCTCTAGTAGTAACAATAACAATGCTAAATCCATTATGGTTGCTTCTAGTAGTTCTCTTGATTCCACTAATGATTCTCTTAGCCAAGTTACACTTGAGCAAGAAAACAGCTTATTGAAGGGAATTATGGAGAAAGGTGTATACAAGAGCCTTGCCGGGAGTAAGCAATTTGAGGAAATTGTACGCAAGCAAGGAAGGCATCGGAAGAATCAAGGTGTTGGTTTTGAACGAAAGTTCAATGCCAATGGAGTTGAGTGGGAAGAAGATCAATACCCCAAGACGAAGTTTGTTCCTCAACAAGAGAGGTATGATCCTACTTCCTTCAAGGGAACACAAGCACAAGATGATCTTCCACCACAAGACCACAAGAACAAAGGCAAGGACAAGCTTCAAGAGGAGATTGATGCATTTGAAGAAGCACCTAAGGCCTTGGTCAAGTGGGTTCCCAAGACTACTCCAAGTTCTACTTCATCAAGCACAACTACTACACCAAGAATTCCCATCAAGATGATGTGGATCCCGAAGAAGAAGAACTAGAGAGTTCTTGAGGGTGACTCCGCCAACATTTTTCACTCATATCATTATGGCAAGGACAAGTGCAATCAACTTCCACATCTTGCACTAGTTCAAGGAGTCACAAACCCTCATGTTGGTAAGGCAAGGGACAAGGTAACCTAATGTTTTCATGGACATCATTTTGTGTGTGCATCACTCTATGTCAGTGGATATTCTTGTTTGTTCCTTGTGGGACTAACCCATGTAGGTATGCTGAAAGTGCAACTCACTCCAATGGATTGCTCCAAAAGATCTACATTAACATTGAGCATCCACATCTTCAACACCTACATGAAGTCATCATCGACAAAACCCAAGGTTAGTTTATCCCTCTAAGGGGGAATCTCACATCTAGGGGGAGCTTAACTCTAAGAATTGAGTCAAAGCAACTCTAAAGATGTGAACACATCAATGCATTATGTAAAAGTGGTAACCCCACTTGAGCTTAAATGATGAGTATGACCTATGATCAAATGTTCTCATTTGACTCCTAATTCAATATACTCATATATAGATGACCTAGTCATCGCCAATTGTTTGATAGATGCTAGAATTGGTTGTGCATGCTTTGTCACATATTTCATTGTCATTTTATTGTGTGAGCATGTTGGATGCATTGTTTACTCATTCGAGGACATCCACTTGTTGTTTTGATTGGCTTCTTTTTCTTTGGCCAAGTGGATGGACAAGAATGCCTAAGAACCTTCTCTAGCTATCTATGCTTTTCTCGTCTCAAACTCTATTCATGCTACATCACAAAATTTGATCAAGTCAGATTCGAACAACTCTGTGTGAGGAGCACTCGGAGTCCCCGATTCTTCATAGACTTAAACTTCCAAAACTTCTTTGTGATTTTCGGTCTGACCGATTCCTCCATTTCGGTCATACCGAGATCACTAAGTCGATCTAGGTTTTCAATCTCGGTGCAACCGATTTGAACTTTTTGGTCACACCGAGTTGTTGTAATTGTTAATAGTTATGCATCTCGGTGCCACCGAGTTGTTCCACTCGGTCACACCGACAGTGTCTGGCTATATATTCACACGGGCAAATTTTGGAAAACTTTCTCTAAAACTCCTTGCCCGCGCATAGGTCGCTCTTCCTACTAGGTCTACGGATCGTCGACCTCGTCGCCAGCCGCCTCCTGTCGTTGGTCTCCGCCGCCGTCAACGGAATTCTTCTCCGCCGTTGCCGCCGTAGCGAGTTCACCGCCAAGCTAGGGTATGGACTCGATCACAGTGCTATCCTCGTCTTATTCTCAGCACATTGTGTTCGTAATGATTCTTGCCACGATTGAAACACTCCTA
The DNA here is from genome assembly GCF_002162155.2 of Triticum dicoccoides. Classification (NCBI taxonomy): domain Eukaryota; kingdom Viridiplantae; phylum Streptophyta; class Magnoliopsida; order Poales; family Poaceae; genus Triticum; species Triticum dicoccoides. The sequence continues at coordinate 618,370,492 of NC_041383.1, forward strand.
TCCAGTCAATACAATCCTTAGAATAGATGTGATTTGAAAATGTAGGGCTAGGTTTCCGCCGAAACCATCTCGGACCCACCGAGTTGAAAAACTCGGTCCCACCGATTTGGCTATCGCCATTGCACTAGTAAGTCTCAGGCTGACCGAGAATTACAAATCGGTGTGACCAATTTTAGAACTTTGTGAAACCCTAGCAGTCTCGGTGCCACCAAACTGTGACTCGGTTTGACCGAGTTAACTAGTTTAGGTTCCAAAACTGCTTCGGTATCACCGAGTTTGAAAATCGGTAGATCCGAAATGCTTTCTGTGGAAAACTAAAACTAAGTTTTTTGAATCATTCTTTTCCAAAAATCTCTGCATTTTGTGATGCTCATCCACTCTACCTCATCTATAACAATTCACAGGGTCAGCAGTCAGTGTGTGCAGCATGTTAGACCAAAGTGATAGTTAGAACAGGGAAGAAGAGCAGATTCACATGAGTGAGGGCACTAGTCCCTCCAGTTCCTCAGATGAAGGCAGCAGAAGCACTCCTAGCAATTTGCCCAAAGCAGCCACAAGAGCAAGAAGGAAGAGAACCTCAGACTCAGAGGATGAGGATTATATGGCAGAAGAAGATTAGGCTACTTCCAAGAAGGTAGTCCTCAAAAAGGAGTATGGCTCAGCAAAGACCACAAAGCCTGGACTTAATAGGAAGGTTCCTGCCAAGAGGACACCTATGCTGAAGGTTAGAGGATCAAAACAAGTACCTGAAAAGCCTGATCCCAAAAAGCCAGCTGCAGAAGGAAAGAAAAGGAAGGAAAGGGTCAAGAAGACCATGTCCAGAGTGACTGGGAAGCCTTCTATGATGGAGGAAGAGGAAGAAGAAGAGGTTGCTGCACCAGCACCTAAGGCACAAAAGCTAATGGGTGATGATATAAAGTCAGGGGCTGCAACATCAAAGCCCAAAGAAGCACCCAAAGCTGCCCCCAAGCCCAAGATTGCACCAAAGAGGAATACCAGGAGTATACCAGCAGCTGAGAAGAACAAGGCCCCAATGCCTGATGTTGCTGCTGAGGAAGATGAAGAAGGGCAGATCTTAAGGAAGCTCAAACCCAAGATTCTAGACTACAATGACGCTCATCCTGTGGCTGAGAACATGAAGATCAGGAGAGACTCAGGGTTGAGGCTATGGAGAATGACAGATCCATATGCCACTAGGAGAAGGACTGCTGTTGATTACAGGTTCCATACAAAGGAACAACAGGACTTCTATGAGACAATCTTGTTGGACAAGAATCCCATAGTGTGTGATATGAGGTGGGTCGACTGGACCTACATGAAAGAGAATGAAGAACACTATCCTGGAGTGCAAGACAGTTTCATTGCATGTGGAGTTGCAGACTTTGTTGGGCAGAAGCTCACCAACTGGAATGATGAGCTCATTATGCAATTCTACTCCACAACACATTTTTATCCAGATGGCAGGATAGTTTGGATGTCTGAAGGTACAAGGTACCAGTCAACCATTGAGGAATGGGCCAATCTGATCAATGCCCCAAAGGAGAGTGAAGATGACTTGGATATTTATGCCGAGAAGAAAATGGATCATAACTCAATGTCACAGATGTACAAGGAGATCCCTGATGATGCACTTGAGACTTTCAAGTTTGGATCAGTTCATTTTCTTCGGTCAGGGCTGCCTACGATCAACTGGATCTTAAGGCACACTCTATTGCCCAAATCAGGTGACCACAACATGATTAGAGGGCATGCAATTAACTTGCTTCACATTTTTTATGAGCCCCAGAAATTCAAGGTCATGAGCCTTATAGTTGAGACTATCAAGAGGACTGGAGCAGACCAGAAGAGGAGTTGTGGATATGCCCCACAGATTCAGGAGTTGATTAACTCAAAGATGGGCACAGGAAAATATCTGTTGGATAAGGAACACTTTGCTCTCTATCCAGACTTTGAGGACAATCAAGTTGTAATGAATGAGAATGAACCATCATTAGTACAAGCTCAAGAGAAGAAGGAGAAAGCAAAGAGAGAGAAGGCTGCCAAGATGCCAACTCAAGAGGAGGCATCTAAGTACTTTTTGAAGAACAAGCAGGACCAGCTTGGTTACTTGATAGCATCAACACTGAGGATTGAGAAGGGGTTGGCCACCCTAACTCAAAATCAAGAGAGCCTGAAAAGAATCATGGAACAAAAATTCTATGATCTAGATGTCAAAGTAACTGAGATTCAGTCAGTTGTGGAGCAGCTTCAGGAAGACATGCAGGAGAGGAAGGGCAGGACAACTACATATGCATTTGCCAGAGTGCCTCGAGCTCAGAGATCAGCTGCAGAGCCAGTGACAGACACTAGAGCCACATCATCTGCACCAGCTCCAGCTCCTACAGCTCCAGTGCAACCAGCTCCAGCACCAACTCCTCCAGCTCCATCCACATCTACTGAAGTCTTCGTCCAAGGAGCCATCTCTACACCACCACCTGAAGATCAAACCTGAGAGTCGATCTAGCACTATGCATTTTCTATGAACTTTTTGGTAACTTGTTGCCAAAGGGGGAGAAAAATGTATAGATCATAGGCTTCGAGAGAGAGAGTGTGTTTCTTTTGTTCTCTCTTGCTTTGGTGGTTAAACTTTGTTTGCTTTTGATTGCTTGAGATACTATGCATTACCTGTGAGACATTGATGATCATGTGTTTGATCATAAGCTACACTTATGCTTGTTATATGTTATTATCTTACCTATCCTTATATGATCATTCACTTTGCTTGGTGATGAGTGCATGTATTCAATCTTTATTATTTTGAGCGCTCCACCAAGATGTATGTGACATGGAAGAGTAACCCATGAGCCTAATTCCTTGTGCATTTGCAGTCCAAAGCAAATCTTAAACTATGCACAAATTTAGGGGGAGCTCTTGCTTATCACATACTTCTCAAAGCGACGATGTTTTTCAATCTTATTATCATTTGTCGAAGCTTTGATCTATATGTTGTCATCAATTACCAAAAAGGGGGAGATTGAAAGTGCAACTATCCGTAGGTGGTTTTGGTAATTCATAACAACATATAGCTCATTGAGCTAATGCTATTCCAAGACTATTATTTCAGGAAAGCTCAATGAATGGCATGGCATGGATGATGAAAGTGGATCCCTCAAAATATCAAGGACAAAGGATTGGCTCAAGCTCAAAAGCTCAAGACTCTTCATTTTACATTTTAGTGATCCAAGATCACATTGAGTCTATAGGAAAAGCCAATACTATCAAGGAAGGACGAGGTGTTGCTTAATGAGCCTCTTGCTTCATGTGTTAGTGATATGCTCCAAAACCCGCCACTACTTTCTCACATCCACATATGACCTAAACCTAAAGTCAAACTCGGCCCTACCGATTCTTTCTATCCAGCGCCACCGAGTTCAAATGTCATAGCAATTGCCACAAAACATAGGCAAATCGGTCTCAACGATAGGGATCTCGGTCTCACCGAGATGGGATTGTAATCTCTCTGTTTCCCTTCATAACGTTTCAGTCTAACCGAAGTGAGTGATCGGTCCCACCGAGATTGCAATGTAAACTCTCTGTTTCCCTTTCGTAACTTTTCGGTCTCACCGAAAGAGCGAATCGGTCCCACCGAGTTTACCTGACCAACTCTCTGGTTAGCTAATTACCAAATTCGGTCTCACCGAGTTTGTGTAATCGGTCTTACCGAGATTACGTTATGCCCTAACCCTAACCATATCGGTCTTACCGAGTTGCATGTCAGTCCCACCGAAAACCCTAACGGTCACTAGGTTTACTAAATCGGTCCGACCGAGTCTGTTGAATTGGTCCCACCAAGTTTGGTAAATTGTGTGTAACGGTTAGATTTTGTGTGGAGGCTATATATACCCCTCCACCTCCTCTTCATTCGTGGAGAGAGCCATCAGAACAAACCTACACTTCCAACTTACCAGTTCTAAGAGAGAACCATCTACTCATGTGTTGAGGCCAAGATATTCCATTCCTACCATATGAATCTTGATCTCTAGCCTTCCCCAAGTTGCTTTCCACTCAAATCTTCTTTCCACCAGATCCAAATCCTATGAGAGAGAGTTGAGTGTTGGGGAGACTATCATTTGAAGCACAAGAGCAAGGAGTTCATCATCAACGCACCATTTGTTACTTCTTCGAGAGTGGTGTCTCCTAGATTGGCTAGGTGTCACTTGGGAGCCTCCGACAAGATTGTGGAGTTGAACCAAGGAGTTTGTAAGGGCAAGGAGATCGCCTACTTCATGAAGATCTACCGCTAGTGAGGCAAGTCCTTCGTGGGCGACGGCCATGGTGGGATAGACAAGGTTGCTTCTTCGTGGACCCTTCGTGGGTGGAGCCCTCCATGGACTCGCGCAACCGTTACCCTTCGTGGGTTGAAGTCTCCATCAACGTGGATGTACGATAGCACCACCTATCGGAACCACGCCAAAAACATCTGTGTCTCCAATTGCGTTTGAATTCTCCAAACCCTTCCCATTACATTCTTGCAAGTTGCATGCTTTATTTTCCGCTGCCTATATACTCTTTGCATGCTTGCTTGAATTGCGTGAAGATTGCTTGACTTGTTCAAAGATAGCTAAAATCTTCCAAAGCCTAAAATTGGGAAAAGGTTAAGTTTTTAATTGGTCAAGTAGTCTAATCACCCCCCTCTAGACATACTTCAAGGTCCTACAAGCTTCTAGCCAGTTTACTTCCCATGTTTACTTAGTAGTAGTATAAAAGGAAAACCCAAAAAGATTTCTCGTTCTTCTTTTGCTTGTTGGGAGCTTTGCCATGTAAATAGTTTTCTCGTTTTTGTTTACTTCCTTTAGAAAAACAAAAACTCCAAAAACATTTCAGTGTGTTTCTTTGAAATTCTTTTTCTTTTCTTTGGGGGTCAAGAGGAGAAGACCACGATGAAAATGACGAGTGGCTCTCATATGCACTATTGTTGATCTAACAAAGAGCCTATATTACCTTGTCTTCTCCTTTGAATAAATGTTTGCAGATTCCAGCTTAGTCCAATGCACGTGCACTATTATTATTATTATTATTATTATTATTATTATTATTATTATCCACACTGTTCGGTCGTGCAAGTGAAAGGCAATAATGACGACATATGATGAAATGAGGAAAAGCTGGTATGGACTCGACCTATCTTGTTTTTGTAAATATGATTAGTTCATTGTTCCTGATTCAGCCTATTATGAATGAAACATGTTTGAATGACAATTAGATATTATAGTTACTCATGCCATGCTTAATTAGCTAGGAGTTTATAATGGTTTACCTTGCGTGCCAACATGCTATTGAAATGGTTGTGATGTAGTATGATAGGATGGTATCCTCCTTTGAATGATTCAAGTGACTTGACTTGGCACATGTTCACGCATGTAGTTGAAACAAAATCAACATAGCCTCCACGATATTTATGTTCATCGTTATTTATATCCTACTCATGCTTGCACTTAGTGTTGGTTAATCTCAATGCATGTTTATGACCGTTGTCGCTCTCTAGTTGGTTGCTTCCCAGTCTTTTTCTAGCCTTCACCTGTATTAAGCGGGAATACTGCTTGTGCATCCACTTCCATAAACCCAAAGTTGTTCCATATGAGTCCACCATACCTACCTATATGCGGTATTTACCTGCCGTTCCAAGTAAATTTGCATGTGCCAAACTCTAAACCTTCAAATGAAATTCTGTTTTGTATGCTCGAATCGCTCATGTAGCAACTAGGGATGTCTGTATCTTCCATGCTAGGTGGGTTATTCTCACGATGAGTGGAATCCGCTAATCATTCACGGGAAAATGGCTGGTAATCGGGACGCCCGGTCCCATGCTCAAATCAAATCAAAATAATTTCAAACAAAACTCCCCCAGGATTGTTGTTAGTTGGACGGTACCCGTTGTTTCGGACCAGCCATGGAGTGTGCTTGTTGGTGGTGGGGGAGTATAAACTTTACCATTATGTTTGGGAATCGCCTATAATGTATGTAGCATGGAAGATACTGAGATCTCTTGGTTGTTATGTTGACAATGAAAGCATACCGCTCAAAAAATTATTTATCTCTGTTTCGAAAACCCGAGCTCTGGCACCTCTGCAAATCCCTGCTTCCCTCTGCGAAGGGCATATCTATTTACTTTTATGTTGAGTCATCATCCTCTTATAAAAAGCACCAGTTAGAGAGCACCATTGTCATTTGTATGCGTTGTAATTAATTGATATTGAGTATGATTGTGACTAGATCTCTTTTACCATGAATTACAATGTCTAGTCAGTCCTTGATCTTCAGGGTGCTCTGCATTTATGTTTTGCGACCTCAGAAAGGGATAGCGAGATACCATCTTGTTATATCATGTCATGATTGTTTTGAGAAAGTGTCATCATCTAAGATTTATTATTATTGCTTGCTAGTTGATTATGCCATTGATATGAGTAAACGTGAGACCTAAATGGCATTATGAATATGGTTAGTTCATAATCCTTGCTGAAAACTTGAATGTTGGCTTTACATATTTGCAACAACAAGATTAAACAAAGTTCGTAAAAGTTTTTCTTTATCACTTTCAGTTTATCAACTGAATTGCTTGAGGACAAGCAATGGGTTAAGCTTGGGGGAGTTGATACGTCTCCATCGTATCTACTTTTCCAAACTCTTTTGCCTTTGTTTTGGACTCTAATTTGCATGATTTGAATGGAACTAACCCAGACTGACGCTATTTTCAGCAGAATTGCCATGGTGTTATTTTTGTGCAGAAATAAAAGTTCTCGGAATGACCTGAAACTTCATGGAGATCATTTTTGGAATAAATAAAAAATACTGGCGAAAGAATCAACTGAAGGGGACCCACACCCTGTCCACAAGGGTTGAGGGTGCGCCCACTGGTCTTGTGGGCCCCCTGGACCTCCACCGACCTCAACTCCAACTCCATATATTCATGTTCTTAGAGAAAAAAATCAGAGAGAAGGATTCATCACATTTTATGATACAGAGTTGCCGCCGCCTCCTGTTCTTCCTCGGGAGGGTACATGTGGAGTCCGTTTTGGGCTCCGGAGGGGAAATCATCGTCGTCGTCATCATCAACCATCCTCCATCACCAATTTCATGATGCTCACCGCCGTGCGTGAGTAATCCCAGCGTAGGCTTGCTAGATGGTGATGGGTTGGATGAGATTTACCATGTAATCGAGTTAGTTTTGTTAGGTTTTGATCCCTAGTATCCACTATGTTCTAAGATTGATGTTGTTATGACTTTGCTATTCTTAATGCTTGTCACTAGGGCCCGAGTGCCATGATTTCAGATCTGAACCTATTATGTTTTCATGAATATATTTGTGTTCTTGATCCTATATTGCAAGTTATAGTCACCCACTAGGTGTTATGATCCGGCAACCCTGGAGTGACAATAGTCGAGACACTTCCCGGTGATGACTGTAGTTTGAGGAGTTGATGTATTCACTAAGTGTTAATGCTTTGGTCTGGTACTTTATTAAAAGGAGACATTAATATCCCTTAGTTTCCAATAGGACCCCGCTACCACAGGAGGGTAGGACAAAAGATTTCATGCAAGTTCTTTTTCGTAAGCACGTATGACTATATTCGGAATACATGCCTACATTATATTGATGAATTGGAGCTAGTTCTGTGTCACCCTAGGTTATAACTGTTGCATGATGAATGCCATCCAACACAATTATCCATCATTGATCCATTGCCTACGAGCTCGTTTCATATTGATCTTTCCTAAGTTACTTTTCTGTTGCCACTGTTACGATTGCTACAAAACTGCTACTGTTACTTTTGCCACTGTTATCGTTACTCCCATACTACTTTGCTACTAAACACTCCCCCCGTCCGGAAATACTTGTCATCAAAATGAATAAAAGGGGATGTATCTAGACATATATTAGTTCAAGATACATCCCTTTTTATTCATTTTGATGACAAGTATTTTCAGACGGAGGGAGTACTTTGCTGCAGATATTAAGTCTTTCAGGTGTGTTTGAATTGACAACTCAATTGTTAATACTTGAGAATATTCTTTGGCTCCTCTTGTGTCGAATCAATAAATTTGGGTTGAATACTCTACCCTCAAAAATTGTTGCGATCCCCTATACTTGTGGGTTATCAGCAGGCAGTCGTCAAGCCGAACGGTTGCCGAGGCAGCATGGGGAAGTGGAGACGCCCACGTCCCATCAAGCACCACATGTCGACTCAGTCCATAGGCGATTGGGGCCCGCGGCGCTTCGCCCTTGCCCTTTGGCCTCGCCTCTAAGCCAAGTCCGAGCGCGCCTTGGGCCAGGGGCTACTGTTGGCATTCTGCGAACCAGGGTACCCAGACTTGCCTGCCTGCGGCCCATGGAGTGGCTCCATCAATGGCCTGGTACGACCCAGCTTCAGCATCGACAAGACAAGACCCTCACGAGGGGCCAAGCCTCGCGAGGCGGACGGCACCAAGACCTCCGGAGGGAGCGGCCTCCCTAGGGGGCCTCCTAAGAAGCGGAGCTTCCTATGCAGGCGCTCACCTCATGAGGTTGAGGTGACGTAAGCCATGACAACCAAGGCCATGCGGGCGCCAGCGGGCGCAGAGCAGCAGGTTTCCTCTTTGGTGCTAAGAAGGCAAGCGCAGGCGCGGGGTCCCAAGGATTCAGCCAAAGGTTTCCATTCCCGTGCAACGAGACCAAGACCACTAGGACGGAAGGACGGATGTCATCGTCGAGCCCACCACGGCGTCACGACCAAAAGTTTTGTAGGCGAAGGCCACCTTTCGTCAGGATAAGATGTACTACTTGTCTTCCTTCAAACTTGGCCATTGTGGGATCCCTTCCCGCCCTCGTTTTGGAGGAAGAGGAGCGAGGCCACTATAAATATAGCTTACCCACCACCGTAGGAGGGCATCCAAAACCCGAACCCTCACTAGTTCACACCCGCACAAGAACTGACCTACTGAGGTTGTTCTTACTTTGTACTAGTTCATCCTCAGCCCCTTGCGAGGCCAATCCACGCCAAAGCTGAAGTAGGGTCTTACACCGCAAGGTGGCTCGAACCTGGGCAAACTGCCGTGTCTCTTCCCTTTCCCGTTCGTCGAGCTAGCCTGTGAGAGTGGCACATCTGTTGGCTGGAGAGGTTGAGTTCTTCGCACACGCCCTAGAGTTTGAACCTTTCTTGGGTCTGTGGAGCCCTGAATCCGACATCTTGGCCTTGTGCGTCTTCGGCACCATCCCCTTAGCCACCCTCATTGATCATCTTCTCTCTCTCCCCACCGATTGGCCCACATCACCATATCGGCCGCTCTCTGCTCTGGGGTGATCTCCTTCTTTGGCGCATGATGCGAGTGGCCACGACAGGGGCGGTGGCAGGGTTGACGTGTCGGCCATGGCTCTAGGCGGGAGGGTTTTGGGTGAGGAATGGTGGAAGTGGAGATGGCGTGCCACCGACCGACGGGCCAGGGGAGGTCAAGGGGAGAACGTCATGGGCGTGCACAGCGTGTCCAGGTGGACGCAAACCCGACCCAAATCTGGGCCGGAAATGGCTTAAAGCGGACATGGAAACAGACCCGTCTGTTGCATCGGCGAATTGGGTCGTGCTTTTTGTCTGGACACAAACGAGCGCGGGTGGACAAAATGCAGTGCCTCGTTGGAGTTACCTTCAGCCCTCGGCCTATATGATTTACATGATTTGTAAAACACATGAATAAAAAATACAAAGGAATAGAGTGGCATGTCATCCTCAATTCTACATGATTAGTATGAGCGTTTGATATGCGCATGAAAAATGTATGCTTCTTCATATGAGGTTGGAGTGGATGGAAATTTTCTATGAAAACTAGTACAAGTGAATCCTTAAAAAAACCTATGAATAATAACTCTATGATGAATCAAACAACCCATGAAGGAAAAAAAATCTTAAAGATTAGAAACCTCCAAAATTCTTTTAGAAATCCTTTAAACCAAAAGAAGGCCTAGGGCCTTCCACTATGTTATCGGTGCCATATTAATTAGAAAGATGCCACATCAGCATCGATGTCCAAGGAAAAAGTTACGGCACCAGCTTCACAATGGAGGGCACCGCGTGGTGTAAAATAAGGAATAAGCAAGTCCATTGATCTAGCTACCGGCGGCTTCAAGCCAGCTTTGAAGAGTTTGGCATTGGAGCTAAGTCTCCGATGCCCAGAATTTTTTTGTGGCTTCGGCTGAGCAACATAAGTCATCCGTACCAAAAAGGCTGAAAAGTGAATTTGGCACCTCTTTTAACCTACAGTTTGTCAAGAAAAAAAGTAATAACAATTGGCTTTTATGCCATGGACACCATCACCGACCGTCCAAACATAATCTGACGCTTCAGCAAAAAACCGCAAAATTCTCTTCTTCCTCGGTTCGCTTCCGCCGCTCTCGTTGCTCTCCTCCGGTTCCTCGCCACTCCCTTTGCCGGGGCTGCCAACCCTCCCGGCCATCCGCACCTCGCCGCCGCTCGGCTCTCACCACCATCCGCCCACCTCTGCTCCCGTATCTCTTCATCTACGCGCAAGTTCATCCAGTAGCTCGTCGATGACGGGAAGGGGAAATCTGTTTTTGATGGTCACCATGTTCAGGCGTCTGTAATCTACGCAGAAGCGCCAGGTTCCATCCTTCTTTTTCACCAGGAGTACAGGAGCGGCGTAGGGACTCATACTATGAGTAATGATCCCTGTCCGCAGCATTTCCGTAACCTGACGCTCTATCTCGTCTTTCTGCAATGGAGAATAACGGTACAGGCGACAGTTGATTGGTGTGGCCCCCGGTTCTAGAGTGATAGCATGGTCGTATTGACGGCGGGGAGGTAATCCTGTAGGTTCAGCAAAGACATCACTGAACTCCGTTAGAATGCGTTGGATCACAACTGGTGGTGGTTGAGCTGTTGCTGAATCTGGTATTGGCGCCACTTGGAGTTCTATTAAAGCAGCCCCCCAAATCTCGTTTGCATCATGCATTTGCCAAAGAGAAGCAGCATCCAAAGCAGTAAGGGTTGGCGATTCATCCGATCTAACTCCCTGTAGGTGTACTGCTGTCCCATCATGCTCGAATTGCATTGTTTTCAACTGCCAATCACACTTCATGGGGCTATGTTGCGCTAGCCAGTCGACGCCGAGAACTGCATCATAGACGCCCAAGTCCAGCACACGCATATCTGTGCTGAATGTGTGTTCCTGGCTGCACCACTGGAGCTGCGGTACCATGGCTGTGCAGTTCAGTTGCTGGCCATTGGCTACCCGTACAGCAATGGAAGGAATGGGTGTTGTTGTTGCTCCAATTCTGACAGCAAATGTTGATTTGACAAAACTGTGCGTGCTCCCCGAGTCCACCAACAGCAGCATCGTCTGGTTACCCACAGTTGCTCGCAGGCGAATGGTTTCCGCTGTTTCCGTGCCTTCCATCGCGTGTGCAGAAAGAAGGCAGCACGCGGGCTCTGCAGCCCCGTCTGGCTCATCAAGTAACTGCAGCGCGTGCACGGCTTCGTCAGATAGCACTTCCCCATGATCACCGCCTCTATTGTGAGCAACTGCGCTGAGCGTTTGCATTGATGGTCCCTGGAGTATTTGTCACCACAACGAAAGCAGAGGCCATGCTGGCGTCTGTAGTCTCGCAGCTGCCGCTCGCGCCCGAAGTCGTCCGGGGCTTGCTTAGGTGCCGGAACGACGCGGGGTACTAAAGTGGCAGGTGGCACTGATGGTGTTGGGGGAGGACGTCCCAACGCCGGTGGCACGCTAGGCAGTGGCGGTGGCCGTCCTGCAGAAGCGGGTCGTAGGCGAGGGCGCTGAATGTCCAATTCCTCCTCCTGTATGCGTGCAAATACGGTGGCTCTGGTAATGCTGGTCGGTGCTTGGATGCGCACCGCGGCTCGCAATTCATCTTTGAGGCCGAGCAAAAATTGGGTGACAAAAAATTTGGAGCTCAATGTGGCGTCGAGTGCGATCATGTTGTACATGTGCACCTCAAATTGCTGCCTGTACTCTGCGACTGTGCATGTCTGTCGAAGCTGCAACAAATCATGCATCGAGGACTCGAACTCCTCAGGGCCGAATTCCTCTTCCACTGCCCGGCGAAACAAATCCCAAGTGATCACTGGATGCGTCTGACGGAAGGCCCGAAGCCAGAGAGCGGCATGGCCTTCGACGTAGAGTGCTGACGTTGCCACCCAGTTGTGTTGTGGCACATGGTAGAGCTCGAAGTAAGCCAAGCAACGATCCAGCCAAACACGGGGGGCAGCACCATCGAAACGAGGGAAATGATGTTTGGGTGGCCTGACGGAGTACTCCTCCCGTGGCGCTGGTGCTGACTGAAACCCCCGCTCCGGCAACCCGATCTGGTCATCTGGCTTGGATAGAAGTGGCGGCCCTTCGTTTGTGAGCCGTGCGAGCGGCGCTGACCCCGCGATAGTCTGCGGTATGGGCAGGGCGCTTGGCGGAGACGCGACGCGCGGATCGGGTGGTGGTGGTGGAGGCCCCGTCCGCACGGCAGGTGTGTGTAGCACCGCCGTCGATGGATCGTCCACCTGGGAACCCGTGGATGGGGTTGACGACGCGGACGCGGACGCAGCCTTACGCACGTCATCGACCTCTGCTTGAGTAAGGCCGATCTGCTTCGACAAGCTCTGCAACTCGTGGGAGACCTGAGTGTTGAACGCCGTCTGCGCGTCTGCTCGCTTGTCTGCCAAGTCCCTCTCCTCGTCGAATCTGGACAGGAGCTTCTCCATCAGGGCGGTGAGGTTGGCTGTCTGAGTTTCCATGGCGGCTATCACCTGCCTTGCCTGCGCTGAGGGCTTGGAGGGCGCCGTGGCTCCAGCCCCGAGTAGATCGAACCCCGCCGAGGATTTCGAGCGACCTCACCGGAGTGAAATCGCACCTGCGGCGGTGGATGTTACCGATCTGACCAAGGGAGTAGGAAGAATCGCGGCGGGACAAAATTTAAGGAAATTTTGCTGGCTCTGAGATACCAAATGTGACGACCCAAGAGGGGATCGGCTTCACGGCCAGAGGTAAGGGACGAGGAGAGGAGCAGGATAGGTGAGAAGGAGAGAAAGGGGATGAGGGCAACTAGACTTTTCTTATTTCATATCCTCCACGGAGTACAGGGTAGGTCTCTTATACTTGCACACACACGCCTGGCCACATGTGGCCCACTGGCACACACACGCTCACCCCTTTCTATCTATTTCACCTTCCAGGTCCACCGATACCAATAATACTAGACATACAGGGTGATTGATACAAAACTTTACAGGGAGAGAACGTGGCTTCATCTAACTGGCGCCCCCCTGATTTTCACTGGTGGGCCTGCCCTTCTAATTAGATCTCTGCCAATCACACCCCAACAGCCCCGTAAACCCCCTGTAACTTCCTGTACGTCTAGCATTGCTGCCACCGATACTCATGTATCAGGTGTGACAATCCGCCCACCTCTGCTCCCGTATCTCTTCATCTACGCGCGGAACCACACCACATTGGAGAGCATACCATAACCCTAGCTAGGGTGATAGACCTCCGGATGGAGGCCGCCGCCTCCAGCCTCTCGTCGCTGCTCGTCAGCCTCCGCGTGGACGGCCCCTGGACGCCGCCTGCAGCTTGGGATTCCATCGCCCCCGAGAGTGCGTCCGCCGGTGTTCCAGACCCTGTAGGGCGTCCTCTCGGGATCCAATCTACGAGCTCACCTCCGTTCCTGTGAGTGAAATATCTGAACCCAGCTAAATTCAGCATTATGCTACGACCCGCTGTGGCTACTAAACCAAAACTACTTGGGGAGTTGCGACATTCATAGGGAGAAATTTTGGGTGCAGTCTGCAGTGCCCCTCAGCAGAGAAAGCGAGAGGACGCAGTTGTTCTGTTAAAACAAGTTGCTCCGGTTGGGGATTGTGGCCAGAATAAGTAGGCAGTTAGGAATGTAGGCAGATTTCTGTGAAATAGGGTTACTCGAAATGGCTACTGAGTATGGGTAGTGAAGTGGGGGAAGTTTTGAATTATCTGTTCTGGGATCCTTAAATGTGGTATTGATAGGCATGAATGTTTTGACATTCTTCAAATGAAGTTTTAATCTGATGCAGTAAGTTAGGTGCGAATTGCTAGTGATGTGATGATTATTACTGATGACATCTTATAACCTGAATAGATACTCCCTCCGTTCCATATTACTCGTCGCTGATTTTGTACTAAATCAGCGACGAGCAATATGGAACGGAGGGAGTATTTGGGAAGCGATTATAGATGTGTTTGTGTTATATCCTCTGGGTAATGCCATTCTATTTCGTACTAAAACCACGACACTTATTTTAGACTGAGGGAGTATTATATTGCTGATGGGTGCGAGGATCATCTTTATTCTGCAGGATGCTGCTTTGGTTCGTTTGGCTTTGCATGCACTGCATGGTGTCAAATCATCGTTAGATGAGATTGACGAGCTTTCTGTGTTGTTCTCCTCAAGTCCGGCAGACAGGACATCTCATCGCATTGCAAATGTGTGGTCACGGTCATCTAGCACTGCCTCTATAGGACATATTCTCAATTCTATAGGCTCTACAGGTCTTGCAGTTTTCTTCCTGCGCAAGTTTGTGCACTATTATCTTTTCCAAAGTCGAGAAGTAAATTGTGGAAATAGAGAAGGACATGGACATGATGTTTCTGATGACAAAGATACTGAGCATTCTCCTCCTTATAGTCTAGTTAACCAAGCATTTGCTGCAGCAGTTGAAAAAGTTCTAGAAGGCTATTTCTGTTCCTTGAATACTTTACCACCTTCAGTTAAGCTGAGGCGGTCAGTGGGACAACCTGATAGACCTTCCATGACCTCAGGTAGAGCTAGTTGTAATTCTAGCTCTGAAATCACTCTTCTGGAAGTTTATCTCCACACCGAGGAGTTGAGAAGGCATATTAAGTCCCTTGGAAATATTTGTTTTCCTAAGTTTGCAGGTCTTGCATTATGCCAGGAGGGTTTGACTACTGATTCTAACTTGGAGTTTGAGAATTTTCCGCGGGGCACTGATTTGCTTTCTTATTTGTATGTCCGCCTTCGTGTAAGCAATCATCTTATTGTTTAAATCCTACTATTCGGTTTAACTCAATTTAAGCAATCGTCTTATTGTTTAAATCCTACTATTCGGTTTAACTCAATTTAATAAACTTTTAAAGGGATCTCCTATTGTCCGCTACTTTGTATCTATATTTTATCTTGCCAATGTCTTTGGTTTGCATGCTTAATAACAAGATCTAAGCTTTCCTTATGACACTGAACATTTCAGACTTACCAATGCCTTGTTTGAAACGGCCATGGGATTTTAGGTCATATTTGCTGTAATTATCCAGAAAAGGAACTTTTTGAGAGAGAATCTGTCAAGTTTGGAAATGTTATCAAATAAAATTTCCTTTCAAGTTATTCTTTGCCGCTTTTTATTTATCTAAGTTTTTTGGTAATAATCACCCTGAAGTGTTGCCAAGTTTTCATACTCATTGTTCTAGAATAGCTGGCAGAGATACTGGTAGCAATTTCTGTCCTCCATTGAGAAGCAAATAAGCAATGCAAGATTTAGGATGGTGTGATAGCCCCTCCCATATTTACTTAACAAAATTTAATGAAACTGTGGAACTTACTGCTTCATTTTTTTGTTGATATTCTCTGTTCTATATCGACAATGCATTTACTCTCTTGTTTGTATGGTGCTATGAGCCCTGGGCTATGTTTAGTTTCATATTCTACATAGCCGAGCATCTTATTCCTCTTATGCTTTATATGTGTACGCAGTTGCTTACTTGTTTTCTGCTGGGCTGGGTTAATTTCTTTGACATTTCTTTGTAACATGGCAATCAACGCCACAGTTTTGTAGATTACCAGCTACCACAAGATCATGCTAGTTTTTCTTTATCTGATGGCATAAATTTGTGCTTCTGTACTGAAAGTTTCTGTTTGGACATATCCTTCTGTTCACGTTCTACATATGACAAAGGTTTTGAAATGTCGAATGATTTCCCTTCAATTGTAGGATGCTGATCCAGTTCACTATGCTCTTTTGAAATATCTCTTCATTCGTTCCTGTGAACCATACTGTAACTTCATTAAGTTATGGATTTACCGAGCTAGTGTTGACGACCCTTATGAAGAATTTCTCATAACACAAACACTAGGTGTCACTGCATTGCCCTTCAAGGTAAGACATCACTTCTTGTCTTTGTGAAGCTTCAAGGAAAAATGCCTAAACGGTCATTATTGACCTAATTTATTCTCAACATCAGAAATTCAGATATATGCTCCACTCTTCACATAAACCCATGCATTTGAACCATGAAAATGTTATTCCTTTTCCAGTAGATCTAATTAAGTTTTTATCATGTATCGCTGCCAACAGGGAAGTAATCATGTATCTGTTCCATGTTTTCTGAAAGATATATGCAATCCTCTTTTACGCACTGGGCAGCAGCTTCAAGTGCTCATGAAGGTTGTAAAGTCATGCAATCTTTGTTCTACTGGAGGAGATAATTACGACGCTAGTAAAACTATCCTTCTGGAGGAAATTCTCCCATGGTTTGGTACGCCAATTGAGTGCTCAGTGAATTCATTTACTTTCTCAAAAAGCAAGGCTGAAGCAGTAATATGTCAGAGAGACGCTATGTACAAGTCAATGCTAGAGAAGCTCCATCATTTTTTCTTAAATATTGAGGTCTGGTTAGCACTCTACTTTTAGTTCCAGAATTAACTAGTCTGTTTTTCACCCTTGCCAAAGCAACAGTACTAATATACTGGGTCAACTATGCTTTTAAATCACACTTTATGACATGAAGTTATGTTTCAGATAATTCCTTTTGGTCCTCCGTCAAACTCCCTGCATAAAAGTAAAAGCCCTCTAGACACATCAGTTTCAGATGTGGAGCTATTGTATGGCGGCATCCATGCTCTACCAACTTGTGATATGTACGTCCTGGATCTACCTTTGTAGCAATATTAAATCTGCCACTTTCATTCACTTCTTCTGTATTTTATTGTGCATACTCTTTTTTTACTCATGCGAGCAGTGTACATCATAAGTCTTCACCACAACAGATTAGTCTGATCTGTCCTTTCTCACAGTATGTCTGCAGATGAAAAAGACAATGATGCTTATTCAACATCGCAAGAATCTTCAGATAAACTAGATCCTCTGGAATCTTCAGAATGCTCTTCTTCTTATAGTTCTATGGATGAAATTGAGGTTGAGAGTGGCATCACTTGTGGTAATTTATCTAGTTCCAGGTTTTCATTGTACTATGCAAGCACAGGTGAAGCAAAATGCTCCTCAGAAACCCAAAATGTGCTTTCATATCAAACTAGTTCTCGTCACAACGGGACAAACTCTTCAAGCCCTAATGATGAGCACCATAGAAATGTTGATTTGGGTTGCAGCAACGTTCCCGTGCACTCGCAGAATGTGGAACATAATGTGATGCCTGATGCTCTAGAACTGGATTACCAGTATAGTAAATTTTGGCCATTTGGCAAATTTCCGAAGAACACATTTAGTAGTTCCCCTGGAAATGTGTTTAGTTGATGAGTTTCTGTATACTGACAATGAAAGTGCAGTGGAGCAAGTATCACATGATGATGTAGTTTGTCCATCACACACAGATAAGTCTTGCAAGATAAATCATTCATGGAATTCTAGCATTTCTTACAATCTCAGCACCAATCCCATTCTGAAGAATGCGGCTGGTCATCATATGGAGAGTGACTTGCGAGGAAAATGGAAAAATCAAGCACTTGAAAGCTTTGCTTTCGAGTCAGTCACAAATCCATGTGAAGTATACTGTGAAAGAAGCACGTCCCTTGTGGAGTCTGAAGCCGGAGCTACAAAGGTTGTACATTCCACTGCTCAGATTTCTAAACAGCCTGATTGTTCCAGCGAGCTTCTTCAAGCTAAGACAGGGAGTCAGGGATACCTTGCTTCATCAGGAGAAACGGAAGCAAGTGATAATCTTCCAAAAAATGTCTGCGGGGGAGCATTATGGGAGAAATTGTTAGAATATACTGCTAAATCAACAGAAAAGATAGCTGGAGATAGTAGTTCAGCATCTGATATGCCACTTGATATAGCTATTGACAAGTGCATTATACAAGAAGTTCTGCTTCAGTATCCTTAATTGTATATGCTTGTACAGTGCAGTTCATAATGTCAGATTGATCATAATGCCTCTTGTTCATTCTACTATTACTATCAGCATAACATCATAGACTATTTCACGAACGCTAATTTGTGATGTACTGTCTTTTAAATGCCTTTTTTTTGTCAAACTTAGTCCATCTGTCATGTGTTAGGTTCATCAACTGCTTTTACAAGTAAATAACCATCTTGTTGGGGGAAAAAATAAATCTGATCCAGGCTATGATTCTAAAGCTTATAAACCACTAAAGTTGTTGGCCAGTATTTTTCTTTCTACCTGTTATTCCTTAACTGTAATAAAAGATATAAATATGTTAGCAGCTTCACAATGAAGTTGCTTGAGGAGGGTTTTGATCTTTGTGGACATCTACTAGCACTACGACGGTACCATTTCATGGAACTAGCTGACTGGGCAGAATCTTTTGTTGTTTCCATTTATCATAAGGTAATTTTATCCAACTGTTTTTGTTTTAGCCTGTACGCCATGCACTCATGTTTATATGCACAAATCTGTTAAGTCTGACTCCCCCCCATGCAGAAATGGTTCTCTGTTAAGTCTGAGCAGAAAAGAGCAGAGATCCAAGGGCTTCTTGACTTGGCCTTGCAGAGGTCTTCATGTGATACCGATCCTTATAAGGAAAAACTGTTTATATACATGAAAGAACAGCCAGTCATTTCTGTGGCAGCCTCTGAACATGGTAATAATTTGATCTTGTCCTTGACTATAGTTTTTGGGCTTCAGAACTGAAGGTTTGTTTCTCAAATTATTGACGGCCCAACTTTTGGCGGCCAGGTTTTCACATGCTGGATGACTTCTTGCTGGGTTATAAAGTTGATTGGCCAGTGAATATTGTCATTACAGAGGAGGCACTTAGGAGATATGCTGAAATATTCTGTTACCTTGTTCAAGTCAGGTTTGCAGTCTTTTCACTGACTGAAGTATGGCGGTTTCTAAAGGTGATTCCTTTATCGATGTCTTAATTCATTGAAATGTACATGCCATGTAAACTTCTGTTATTATCTGTATGTATGGCAAAACCCGCAAGGCTGCAGCTGGAGGCAATTAGGCAAGAGAAAATAAATAAATAAGCACTACACAGAAATTTTAGGGGTCGTCATTGTTAGTTCGCATCAGTCGGGGGACAGAGAGTTCTCAGACCCAATCCAGACGTAGGATCTATTTGAAACTGAACAAGTTTGTGGAGTGCCCTTTGTTCACATACAAAATTACCATCGAGTGATTATTACTAAATTTTCTTCAAGAGAAGTTACAAGAATATTTTTCTGTCAACAAATGTGAATATCCATAATTGTGGTGACGTGGGACTTATTTGCTGCTATGTGACTATAATATGCTAATTTATTGTAGGAGTTGACACAGTTAATCAGTCGCTCTGGCCGCAGTAGACCTGATATGTTGAAAGAATTAAACTCTGTGATGAAAGTGAGGTACGCACATAGAAAACCTTTCCAAAGCTTTGTGGCATTAAAATATTCCTCATAACAGTTTGGCACTTCCACTGAAGTGTTAAGAACATAATGTCTGATTTGTTTCGAGTATTTGAAGGTTTGATCTGTTGGTAAATCTTGTTATTCTAAAAATATCTCAAACTGCAATACATGTTGGCATATCCAAGTCATAATAAAAGTAACTGTTGCATTCATGTTTGGTTATTCATTCAGTAGTTTTCTAGTATTAGATAACCATAGCCAAATAGATTGTGGTTGATGATCAGGAAAGTAGTTCCTTAAACCTGCTATAAATATGACATTTGTAATTGCCACATTTGTCAAAACAAAATCGTTAATTTTATCTTTTTTGTACTACTGCAAAATTGACCTGTTTATACCAAACAACATTCCAAAAAGTAGAATTAGTCAGATGTAATTCAAGTTACATCATGTACTGTTGAAAACATTTCTGGAGGGTTGAACCTTTTAATCTTCTGAGAAAAATATTGTCATTTTGGATGGTTAATTATTGATTTGCAATTGCACAGACCAACGTCCATATTATCTAAAATAGCATCCTCCATTTTTATGCGGAAGCATAATGAATTATCTCAATGGTCTCATGTGTAGTTGCTTCTACTATGTGAATGCCTTTTGTTCCTCTACTATTGACTTATGTGTCCTTATTTCATTGGTTTGTTTCTTGACATAACTATCCTTTCTTTTATCAGACATCAAGTTTACCATTTTCTATCAACATTACAGCAGTACCACCATTGCAATTTGTCTGATATATCATGGCGTCGTTTTCAACATTCCCTTAAACATCAGGTATAATATATTGTTGGCATAGTAGTTATGTTACTTACATTCAAAGAGGATGAAAATATACTTTTTTAGACATCACGAGTTTATTATCTATTAACGTATTACCTCTTTTGAGATAATGATCTTACTTGGATTGAGCTTTTCTGGGTGGCTGCGCGTGTACTGATCTCAACTATTCTGTAGGTTAAAGATATGCGGGATATCGAGTATGTCCATTTGTGTTATGTTACAGACGCACTTCACATGTAAGGCCTTTACCCAAAAATGAAACTAGTTTTCATTTTACTACATGTATATAGGCAATTTATGCAGCTGTTTTTTTTTAATTGTGGTTCATGCCGTGAACTAGTGTGATTTATTGTAATGAGCATAATAAATATAATTATTAGACTACTATACTGTTTTATCCTGTCACAAACTCACATTTGGCTGTTCAATTGAATATCTAATTCTTCCAAGTAGGATAGAAAGCAAGGGAATCTGGTACTTCTGACATTATCTCTTAGCTGCCAAGAGAACTTCGTTTATCCCATTTACTTGGTGTCTATACTTCCTGAGTATCATCTCTTTTGCTAATTCTGTACTGACTATAATATTGGATTTTTTCTTGTGTTATATTACGTTTGCTTCTAACTGCATGGTGTTTTTTTCCAGATGTTTCTTATCCAATGAGACAAAACCAGTTGCCACCATAATCAAAAGCATGCTTCAACAAGCTTTGGAGTTCCGGTCATGTTTTAAGAGTCTTAATGACCTTTCGGAATCAACAGTTAATCAGCTTAATCTGCATTCTCTTATAAACTTCTCTCAGGTATTCTCTTGATTTCACATGGACAAAGTTGTTTGGAAGTACTACATTGTGTCTTCTGGGTTTATTCTTTCAACTCCAGCATGCACATAAAAGATCTTTACTGATCTGATAACCATCATTGATTATTCTCCCTAAGAACGATGTATGTATCATAGTTCTGGGAACAAATAATCTATGGTTGAGTAGGTCTGTCTTTAGCTCCCTGTCGACTATCCGGAAAATCCTGATATAATCCATTGAGTTTGATTCTAATTGTAAACGCCAGAACCCCTCTCAAAGTTATGGCAGTATACTGGGTGCTTCCCCTTTTC
The DNA here is from genome assembly GCF_002162155.2 of Triticum dicoccoides. Classification (NCBI taxonomy): domain Eukaryota; kingdom Viridiplantae; phylum Streptophyta; class Magnoliopsida; order Poales; family Poaceae; genus Triticum; species Triticum dicoccoides. Next base: position 618,392,055 of record NC_041383.1, read on the forward strand.
CTTTTTCCTTTTCCTTTTTGGAGCTTAAACTGTTATTGTGCCCGAACCAAACACCATAGATGAAGATTGGTCACACTAAAGGGATATTATGTCACATTGTGAACAGTTGGTAATTGATGGAGCAGAAACCCGTCAGTACCCTTGGTAGGGTGGCGAACGTGGACGGAAGTACCAGATCAGAGGTCGCACGAAGAGTTTACCTAGGTTTGCGCCTCCGGATGTTTGTATTCATGGTGGGATACCTCGTGCGAGGGTTACAATGAGGGATGAAGTATGAGTCTACCGAGAGTATGGTTCTATGGATGTAGATGGGCCTTGCTACCCCCAGCCCCCACCTTATATAGATGACAGGGGATAGGGTTTTACAGGAGATCGATCTGATCTAAGCCGCCACCACCTGCAAAGGTAGTCTTTTGCCGCCTCTCCGGGCTCCCAGGGTCCCTCCTGTGGTTAGGTCTTCGCCTATCTTCATGGGCCTTGAGACGGGCTTGTTGTCGGGCTCCCCACCAGAGAGGTTGAACGTGGTGGCACCTTTGTTGCGGCGGATGACCCGAGCTCTTGTCCATGTGTCGGGGTTGATGTGGAACCCGGACACAGTGGAGTGGACGTTCGCCTACGGCCTCTGAGTGAGCTCGTGAACGGAGCGCCTGATTGTGCTGCAGGAGTTTGCTGCTTTCGAAGGAGCTCGGTTCATTCTTGCTCAACTAAAGGTGGATCGCCCTGATGTTTCCACGGAGGTCGTCGCCACTTCGATTCCTGAGGATTGTCAGTTATTCGACTTCTTTGAGGAAGGGAGGGAGGCCTCCAGGATGGTGGCGGCGGACTGCGACCTAGATGTAGGCTTGGAGTAGCCTGAAAAAGATGTGGTGGCCGTTGCGGCCTGGGTGATGCCCATCATAGACAAACTTATTCGTGTGATGCATACCTGAATCAGTTTCTTGTCATTTAACAGTTTTATTTGGAGATCAAGTGTGTTATACTGCCTGAGGCCTCTTTGTTTTTGATGCGACCAGAGGTTATTCAGCCTCCGTCTTCCCTCGGCTATGCCCTTTTTATAAGGATTACCAAATCGTTTTTCTTATGTCGATGCAGCCCCGTGTTGGTGGCACTAGGAGGTCGGCAAGGGCGAATCAGCGCTTGGGTCCGGACTAATAGAAGGAATGCATGATGCAGCCTCTGTGGACCGCGGGGAGGTCAGCTCATCAACCCATTTTCCCTTTGCTCGGACCAAAGGGGTAATGAGGCGGAGCTTCAGACCTTGCATGATTAACCAATTGGTGCACTCCACCTGCTTGTTGGACTTGTTGGACTGTGGATGTGAAACCGAGTAATCGATTTGGATCCTTCGATTGCGACAGAATTCTTTGAATGTGTCTACTGTGAAATTGGAGCCATTATCGGTGATGTCGTGGGGGACTCCAAATCTGTGGATTATGCCAAAGGTGAATTTTATTGCTGTGTCAGCCTTCGCTCTGGTGACGGGCTTGGCTTCTATCCACTTTGTGAATTTGTCGATGGTGACTAGAACTTGAAACCGCCTGGGGTTGTGGTGAGGGGCCCGACCATATCAAGCCCCCAACGATGGAAGATGCCTGTGACACTGCACTTGTACAACTCTCCTTGGATGACCGTGTATGCCTTGGACCTGCAAACGATGCACCAGACTTCTTTTTTGTCTTCGGGTAGGTCCCGTTTATCAAGTATGCGAGGAGCAATCGAGTCCAGGTCTTTGGTCCATCGGAGGCCGGAGTCTCTTCTGCGATTTCTCATAGTCACACAAATGGCTTGTGTAGGACCTCTAGGAATGCCTCAGCTGGGACTGGTTTTCGGGTTGCCCCCATGCGTGCCAAGTTGTCAGCTGCCACGTTGTCAGTAAGCTTGGCGTGGTGTAGTTCGGCGCCATCAAATTTTCCTTCCAGTACACAGACGACAACACAATATGCGACTGTCTTTGGGCCTTTGGTGTCAAATGTCTTCATCACCGTTGAGCGATGAGGTTGGAGTCACCGTGGCAGATGAGGCGACAGATGCCCATGGAGGCCGAAATGCGAAGCTCGTGGAGGAGGGCTTCGTATTCTGCCCCGTTGTTGGAGTTGGTGAAATGTAGCTGTAGGTCGTAGTTCATCCTATCACTGCACACGATGCCGGCCCCAATCCTTGGATGGTCATAGAACCATGTTCGATTGCGGGGCATGACTCACAACCGTGATGGGATTTGCCTGGAAGTAGTGACGTAGCTTGCGGCCACCATGAACATGCCATACGTGATCATCTGATAATGTGGGTAGCGGGTCTTGCATGGTGTCAACACTTCACTAACGTAGTATACGGGATGCAGAACCCGCCGTCTCTACTGCTATAACTACACTGACTACCTGTGTGGTGGCTGCTATATGTAGCGGATCGAACTGCAACGGCCAACGCAACCAAAAGTCCGAACTGATGGAAAGGGCTAGTGCAATCCACATATACTGCAACACCCCCTCTCACGTGTGACGGGGATGACAAGTCAACACGTGCAACCGGAAGAGAGTGACGGCGCGCGAAACTCAAGTATGACTCAAGAGGCCACTACGTGGACATAAAGGGGGGCTACCAGCAATTTTTAATAAATTGCGAAAGTCAGTTTAAACTCAAGACCTTAGCACCGGTACCATGTTAAGCTTCATGTACTAGCCAACACAACCAAAAGTCCGAACTGATGGAAAGGTCTAGTGCAATCCACATATACTGTAACAGCTGATATATAGCGGATCGGACTGCAACGGGGAGGCTAGCTGCTGGTTGGATTGTAGGAGACGCTTGAGGTCGACGAATGCGGCCTTTGGTTTGTCGCTCCAGTAGAACTTGTCATTCTTTCGTAGGAGTCGGTAAAGCGGAAGTGCTTTCTCCCTGAGCCGAGAGATGAACCGACTGAAGGCTGCAACGCACCTGGTGAGCTTCTGGACTTCCCAGATCTTTTCTAGGGGCTTCAAGTTGATGATGGCTTGTATCTTCTCCAGTTTGGCCTCGATTCCTCGTTGAGAGACATGAAGCCGAGTTGTCCTGAGGGTACCCTGAAAACGCATTTTTCAGGGTGCTTTATGCTGAAGTGATGCAGATTGGTGAATGTCTGCTTGAGGTTGTAGAGAAGGCCGGAGCCATGTCTTGACTTGATGACTACATCGTCGACGTATGCCTCGACGTTGACGCTGATCTGGTCGTGAGGACACTTTCGCATGGTTCGTTGATATGTTGCACCGGCGTTCTTGAGCCTGAAGGGCATGGTGATATAGGAGAAGGGCCCGAAAGGTGCAATGAAGGAGGTCTTCTCTTGGTTGGACTCCTTCATGCGTATTTGGCGGTAGCCAGAGTAGGCGTCCAGGAAGCACAAAACTTTGCAGCCCGCGGTTGAGTCTATGACTTGGTCGATGCGGGGTAAAGGGAATGGGTCCTTTGAGCATGATTTGTTGAGGTTGGTGTAGTCAACGCAGGCAAGCCTCTCTGGGTGCGCGACTTCTCTGATGAACTTGGCAGCTAGGAGCTGAGCGATCTCTTTGCCGATGGCTTGCTGTTTCTCTGTGGCGAAGCGACGGAGGGCTTGTTTGACTGGTCTGGCATCCTTTTGGATGTCGAAGCTGTGTTGTGCGATCTTTGTGGGAAACCTGGGCATATCTGCGGGTTTCCAAGCAAAGATGTCCCAGTTGCTCGGGAGGAATTGCAGGAGTTCGGCTTTATGTTCCTTTTGAGAGGTCTTCTCTGATAATCATCAAATTTGTTTGGTTGGGAGCGTTGTTGTAGATGTGTCGACGAACTTCTTGATGTGCTCGAGCTCCGCTAAGGCCAGCGCTTTCTCGGCGAGCTCTACGTTGACGACCTCCGTTTGGAGTGCCCTCTCGGGTCTGTCATGTATTATGATCGTGCCATTGGGACCTCGACATCTTGAGCTGAAGGTACGCATGGGTGGGCAGTGCCATAAACTTTACATAGGCCATCCTGCCGAGGGTCACGCTGTAGCCGGTTTGGAACGGGGGGACCTCAAACTGGATCATTTCTTATCTGTAATTTTTCTCTTCCCCGAAGACGACCTCTAGATCGAGCCGTCCGAGGGGGCGCACCGGCCTACCCGGTACGAAGTCGTGGAAGCCGGTGAGCGAGGGCTACAAGCTATGCTAGGAAAGACCCCCATCTTGGCCAGGGTGTCGGGGAGGATGATATTTACGTTACTGCCACCGTCCATCAGAAGTTCAGAAACCATGGGAGACCGAAGCCCTTGATGATTGGATTTACTACCAAAGCAAACTTGCCAGGGTGGGGAACGTAGGCCGGATGGTCGGTGGAGCCGGAGGCTATTGTGGTGCCTGACCACTCTAGGAGGTCCGTCGGGGTTGGTGCGGTCGTGTAGACTGCACGTCGGATGAGCTTCTGAGCGTGACGCGTTTCTGTGGCCTGGAAGATCATGTTGACATTGATTGTTTGGGCGGGCTGGTGGGTTGGTGAAGATCCAGCAGCCCCGAGACAGGTCGAGATCGATGCCGCCTTTTTCGCCAGTGGTGATGAAGGGCCATGGACGCATGTGGTATTGCCATGTTCGTCGAACACGGACTCAATGTTCCCGAAACAGTTGTAGTTGACGAAGGGGTGAGGCGTTACGTCATAAAGCAGCCCCTGATTGTGAACCTCGAGCTCGAAGGAGCCGAAGATGAAGGTCTGGCCCGACATGAAGTCTTCGGGCACGTATAATGATCCGATATAGGTTCGTTCTCCGACCAACGTAGCCCGTGCCTCGCGCGGCAACTGATGGAGCAGAAACCCCTCGGTACCCTCGGTAGGGTGGCGAACATGGTTGTAAGTACCAGATTGGAGGTCGCACGAAGAGTTTACCCAGGTTCGGGCCTCCAGGGAGTAAGACCAACTCCAACGCAAGACCCCAAATGGTCTGGCCGTCGGAAGGTGTTGGGGTCTAAACGGACAGAAATCGCGGCCCAACGCGCGGGAGCAAACGAACAAACGCCATTTTTTTGTCCGCTTTCCACCCATTCTTGGCCCAAATTTGGGCCGCGTTTGCGTCGAAATGGACAGCTTGTGGGCGGGCGGGACGCACACCCTTGTCCTCACCTGGCCCACCCGTCGGGGACACAACCTCCTTTTCTCTTCCCCTGCCCCCCTCCCCCCGCCATCGCCGCCGGCACACATTTTTCCGGCCGCCCAAACCACGACCACCCCTCGCCATAGCCACCCCATGCCCGCGTTTCGAAGGAGTTTTTGCCAGCGTTTGTGGCCCTTTGTCGTCGCATCTGGTACCAGGGAAGCTACGGCCGCTGGCGACGCCCATCGACCCCAACACCTTCCGACAGGCGCTGCATAGCCGCCGGCTGCCATCGCCAACCTTGCTCGCTGCCTGTGAGGGGAGCCCGAGGTGCTCTTCCCGGCCGCATCTCCACCACGACCGCAAGGTACCATGGATAGTGGGGTCGAGTATTTTTTTTCACAACTTCATTTGTTCATTGGATGACGAAGAGGTTGTGGCGGCTGCTTTGGTCGTCAATGACCACATTTCTAGGCAACAACCTCGGTTCAGGGGATCAATCCCGGGTCATGCTCCGGCCTTGAACCACAATAGGGAGATTGGCCATGCCCTGCTCTATGCCGGTTACTTTGAGAATACCGCGCTCTTCAGACCACATCAATTCCGCCGCCGCTTCCGTATGAGGAGACATGTGTTCAATCTTATTCGGGAGGGAGTGGTCGGATATGACCCACACTTTGAGTGCAAAGAGGATGCCCTTAGCAAGATTGGCTTCTCTTACCAGAAATGCACTGCGGCTATTCACATGCTTGCATATGGAATTCCAGGCGATCTTGTGGATGAGTATGTGCGCATGAGTGAGTCCACATGTCTCCTATCAATGTACAGTTTCTACAAGGCAGTGGTGGCAGTGTTTTGGCCCTGAGTACCTGAGAGCCAATTGCCGCCGATACAGAAAGTTGTTGGCGATCAATGCCGATAGGGGCTTTCCGGGCATGCTTGGCAGCATAGATTGTATGCACTGAAAGTGGAAGAACTGTCCATTTGCTTGGCAAGGGCAGTACAAGGGGCATGTGAAAGGTGCCACTCATACTAGAAGCAGTGGCTTCACACAATCTTTGGATATGGCATTCTTTCTTCGGCATGGCTGGTTCTCACAATGATATCAATGTGCTTCAGCGTTCTCCAGTGTTCGCAAGGCGTGCAGAAGGCTACTCCCCGGAGGTCAACTTTGAGATCAATGGCCACCATTACAACAAGGGATACTACCTAGCTGATGGTATCTATCCTCAGTGGTCAACTCTTGTGAAGACAATACCCAATCCGCAAGGAGAGAAGAGATAGAGATTTGCCCAAATGCAAGAGAGTGCTGGGAAGGATGTGGAGCGTGCTTTTGGTGTGCTTCAATCTTGATGGGGTATCGTTTGAAACCATGCACTGACATGGAGCACCGAGAAGCTTTGGGAGATGATGATTGCTTGTGTGATCGTGGAGGATGAGCGTGATGACATCATCTACAATCAAGGGTTTGATTTCCAGGGTGTAAATGTTGAGCCTAAGCACCAAGAACCGGCAACGTTTGAACAGTTTGCCCAATTCCATCGTGAAATGCGTGGTTGGCATACTCACATGCAGCTCCAAGATGACTTGGTTGAGCACATGTGGAATCACATTGGCAACCAATAGATGCATCGGTTCATTTTCTTTCCTTCTTCTTCTTCTTCTTCTTCTTCTAAGCCTTTTGTCTCAAACAAGTTGGGGTAGGCTAGATATGAAACCCTTTCACGAGGACTTCCCAGGAGGTCACCCATCCTAGTACTACTCTCGCACAAATGGGTTTCATACCCAAGACTGGCTAGTTTTTACGTTGGCTCGCCGAGCCTATCACAACCCTTATATATGAAACCCTTTCACAAGGACTTCCCAGGAGGTCACCCATCCTAGTACTACTCTCGCTCAAATGGATTTCATACCCATGGGACTGGCTAGTTTTTACGTTGGCTCGCCAAGCCTATCACAACCCTCCTCCTTTACCCGGGCTTGGGACCGGCTATGCATAAAAGACATAGGCGGAGTTAAAACTATTTCGATTGGGTTATAAAACTATTTGATTGTGTTTTTTCCCGATGTGGAACTATTTGTTTGTAAGACTATTTGCAATGTTTGATTTATTTGGTTGTGAGACTATTTTTACAATGTGCATAGTTAAAATGTGCATATAGGGGCTCCAGCTGGCCGTGCCGGACCAGATGCGACCGCGTGTTGGGAGCACGGCCAACGCATCCAGGAAAACGGCTGGACGCTGCCTCATTGCCCTACCCAAACGGACAAAATCCGGACTAAACAGGCGTCCGTTTGGGGTCGACGGTTGGAGTTGGCCTAATACTCTACGTCCTGCTTTGTTTTTGTATTCATGGTGGGATACATCGTGCGAGGATTACAATGAGGGTTGAAGTATGAGTCTAGCGAGAGTATGGTTCTACGGATGTAAATGGGCCTTGCTACCCCCAACCCCTACCTTACATAGATGACAGGGGCTAGGGTTTTACAGGAGATCGATCTGATCTAAGCCGCTGCCACCTTGACTTGCTCGCCAAGGTGGTCTTTTTGCCGCCTCTCCGGGCTCCCAGGTCGTGGGCCCCAAGACGGGCCTGCTGCCGGGCTCCCCACCGAGCGGCCACCCTGTATTACACCGTCAGTAATAGATTTGTTGGTGCGTTCTATCAGTAGTTGCTGAGATCTGCTAAATATCTGTTGTCATGCACTTTACTTGCTGCAGTACTATTGATGGTTTCCATTTCCTCCAAATCTTACCTAGCACTATGTAGCAGCTGCTAATTATATACATGTCCTTTCTGGTAACATAATAATATGAAATTTGAGAGCATCTATCTTCCTGCACAGGTGGACGCAATTAAAACGAGGTTTGAGAGTAACATCAAAGATTTGTATATTTTGCATTCGAAGTCTTCAAAGTATGAGGAGCTTGGTCTTTCTCGCTTCTGGGGGTATCTGAACTACAATGAGTATCACTCTTTGAAAATCACCAAGGTTGTGGGCTGCTTCTACTTCTGACATGACAATGTGAAAAGAGGTGCATCCATTTATCTTGCAATTTCCGGAACTAGTTCACCTTTTGCATCCCTTCGTGACAAAAGTTAGTGAGTGTGATTGTGTGCTAGTTGTGAGGTCTCTTTGCTTGCATTTGCAAGCAGAAAGAAGAAGCAGAACGTAGGGGGGAGGCTTCTCCATTCAGAGATACATATTGTTAAGATCAGCAGTTCTTGTATATTCCTTTCACTAAAGAGATTGGAGCTGTGTTATTGATTAATTTATGGAGCATTTATACTTGAAAATGGAATGCTCGGTTGGGAAGTTAGAATATTGGAAATTCATTTCAGAATTTTCAGTGAAAAGGTTAAGTTACATGACTTGAAAACTCTGGCAATATTGTGGGTTTACTTGGACAATGAAGGTCCTTGCCTGCCCTCTGGCCTCCTGCCATTGACGGTGCATCCAAAGTGCGGGCATCCAGGCATAGTGATGCCGTACCTGGTATTAGATGTCCTGACTCCTGACCTTACCGGGGCCTCCCTGTTGCCCTCCTAGCATTGCAACAAGATCACCACTAACTGGGCGACAGGACAGATTGGTTATGGGACTCTGCTCTTTGGTGAAATTTGTTGAACCTACCATAAAGACATCGCTGCCAAGTCACTACTAAAATCATGTCCATCCGGGACGCGAAGTTGTACACCGTATGTCATCAAATGCTAACCAAATGCAGTGTTCTGTCCCACCAAACCACAATGGATGGCTTGGTGCTGCTGCCTGATACTGCCAACTCGTTTCTCACTGTTGAAAATTTGAAGTTGCTGGATGAAAGTTGGTGCTCCCCTCTTGAATGTCAGATTTTCTGGGTTTGATTCTGGTATTTTTCATTTGAAAGTTGGGTACTGTTGGGTTGATAGTTCTAAATTTGTTCAATTTAAAATTTGGTGGTTGGAAAATTGCATACTCTGATTGGAAGTTCTGGTTTTCGAAACTGCTGAATTTATGCTGAAGGCTACCACGATCTGCAATGGTCAAAGAGATGTTATCTGACCTGCGAATCAGATATTCCCAGAACTGATATTTGCAGATCTCGCTGAAATTGTAAACACTGGCAGAGAGGAGTTCTTGGAAGAATGCGGAGCGGTGCTCTGTGCGACTCACCCTAGCTCAGCGGTCCTTTCCTGTCAGGTGCCAATTTGGTGCAACTGGTACCCTACACGTTCCCAGCGGAATATCCTACGCGGGCGTACAAGTATGTTATCTACTTGTCTCAATGTTTTCCTTGGTCATCGTGCCATCACACCATCTTCTGAAACCTGTAGCTCAGACATGCTCTTTGTGTCTGCCTGGCACCATCTTCTGAAACCTGTAGCTCAGACATGCTCTTTGTGTCTGCCTTATACAGTGTAAAATCGAGGTTAGTTTGTGCGGCCGTTGTGTCAGTTCATCTGGTTCATCGATTGTTTGTTAGCTAGCAGGCAGACCATGTCAACTCTGTAGAACTTTTCACTTTGTTTTCACTCTAGGTTTGAAGTAGTCGGCACACGAATGGCCCATCCATTGCATCAGGCCCGAACAAATACATCGTCGTACATATGGATGCCAGCATGCTGGCGTATAAGTAGGGCTACGCTAAGATCACGGCTGATGAGCTATCCGTTGGATAGCTACATATCTGTGTGGAATCCCTTTCAGAATGCATATGAAAAATCACGAAACACGTAACCTGACAGAGGCACAACCACCAGACTGCATGCATGCGTACCACGCCAGTATTAAGCAAACCAATAGCGTGTACAGATAGGCATCACAAAGCTCACGTCTGAAGAGTCGTACCCTAGCATTTTTCAATGGTTGGCGCATGAACACATGTGGCTCAAAACTGGGCGAGTCACTGTCGTAGGAAGAAACAAACAGATGACGGGACAAAAGGTTTGCACGGCACATGCAGATCCTGCGTGACAAGTGCATATTCTTCCCCCCCCCTGCTAGCTTAGCTGGCTAGGCCATCCAGCCACTGTACGTTAGCAAGTAGCAGCTGTTAATATAAAGCTTAATTAGGTGCTGTGCAGCACGGGGGCATTTTAGTTAGGCGATTGATCGCCGCTAGGGTCCAAAAGGGCATCCCAGGTCGCAAGCTTGACAATGTGCCCTTGGATCAGCAAGCGCAGACAACAGCTAAACTGCGCAGATGACCTTTTCTAGGTACGACGACGCCTCCGAACTGGCATCCTAATTAACTTGGCAGGGATTTAAGAACTCAGAAGTAGGAAAACTGTAGAAATTATGGTGTTGTGTAGTACTTTAGTTTTCACTTTTCAGTAGGGACAAAAGAAGGGGACAAATATATCAAAATTGACTTTTCTATGTCACCTAGAAAACACAGGAATTGTTGACATAACAAGTAGGAAACCATTTTTATATATGGAATATCCCATTCCACGGTAATATTGAAGGATCCTGTAAGCTATTCACATGTTCAGATGACAAATTATGAATTCTTCCTATCGGAATTCAATCAACCAAAATTGCCACATTTTTTTTTCATTTCTTCCAAATGGGACCATTGATATCTCAAAGATGTTGGAGTGAGTCTTGGGAGCGAATTCTCATCATGATTATAGTATGCATAGATCTATCTGTTATCCAGATGTCCTATGATGTACTGAAGATCTCGTTTGCAAGGACCTTTTCCTATATAAGTCTTCATATGTCCTCATGGGGGATGTGGGTAACAGAACTATTTTTCGTTCAAGATATAATTAACCAATCAAGTTAAGATAGTTAAAATCACGTAAAATTATTATTTCGATGTTTGATCAGGACACTAATGCTTAACGGTGTACACTCAAAACCAATTTAGGCATACATAAGTGCAGGAAAAATTGCTATGTACCTTGCAAAAGTCATCCGAGCAAAAGGTATGGCAATACCAAAGAGGTTATAGCTCTTTCCAAAGAAGAAAAGAATACGGTGCCAAAAGCTGTCAGCGTATAATATGAGATATCGTGAAAAGTTCTAACAGCTATATCCTTTCCGCGGGTTCATGTATAGCTTATATCATAATTGCTAAGTGCAAATGTGCCCATGTTTTATTCAAGATCAAAGAGAGAAATCATACCGCAAATGCTTATAAAGCTACTCCTATTAGTCTAGAACCACAAATGCTTACATGGCTCACAGCCACTTGCACTATAATTTCGTAGCCGTAGGTAGACCTTGAGAAAACAAGTAAATCTGGCCAATATCTGATAATCGCCTCAACAAAGCAAATGTATGAATTACTAGTCTTGAGTAAGTAGAGTGATATGAAAACGATCGCTCTAGTAGTGGTAGAAATCTGAGACCCCCTTATAGTCCTTGGCTAGCTTGTTATCTTGGAGTATCAGAAGTACATAACACTTACCATGACTATGACAATAACCAGTCCCCCTCTGTCAACAGGATCTCCACACAGGACTCCTCTCTGAAGGAAGAATACATGAGTGATATTGGTTCGGCTCACATCTCATCCGACGATGTGCTCGACGAGGATATGAGCCGAAACAATACCAGCATGTCTTCTTCTTCTCTCTCCGTCTTCCATCATCCCGACCTAGATTCCTAGGCAGCAGCTTGCTCAGAGGATGCTGATGGCTAAGCTACCATAGCTTGGCCTCAAAACAGTGTCTTCTTTGCTGATGGCTAAGCTACCATAGCTTTGGCCTTTTAATGGAGGTGTGTGTGTTGGTGGAGTGAGCCACGTATGAGAAACTATAGCAGCCTCCCCTCCCCACCGGAACTTCTATTTTGGCGTAGAGAATTGCCACTTGCTCCAGGATATGCTAACCTAATCGCCCATGGACCAATGGTACGGTTGGCTCACTGACCTTGTGATCCAGCTCTCCTGTTTTGTTCTGTTCTTCAAATTATATCTATTCCATTGGGCTACAATTAAGGTAGTCGTCCTGTCTACGTAGGTTCGCCGGCCTTTACAGCTCTATACAACACACAAAATATAGTGGCGATCTGGCACTAATTTTAAAGGACCTAGCTCTATAGCCACAACGTGTTGAACAATTTAGTGGATGCAACAGCGCAAGTTGAGACCGTTATCTAGGCTTATCGCCAGTACTCTATGTATCACAGGACTCTAGATTCCAGGACAACATGATACTCATCCAATGCTGTCTTCTTTTAGGTGATCTTTTGGCAGCAAATTGCCCCATATGATCATTCTTTTAGGCCGCACCAACTGCTAGCGATTCGGTAAGTGGCAGGCCACTTTGCAAGAGATCCACAGTATCAAGTTGAACAAGTTGACAAGTTTCATTGGTTGATTTCACACTTAGTTTTCGTACCTTGGCAACAACTCCCGTCGCTAGCTATTTCATGTCCCTTGTGCGAAGCCAAGTTTACATTAAATTTTTTTTATATATAACTACGAAGTCAAGTTTCTTTCGTATGTTCTCACGTATACTACATACGTTCTCACTTCAGATAGGTGTTCATATGTCCTATACACATACCAATTTATAGACATTCAGAAATACTCCTAGATGGCAAGTTCACATGGTTTCCTCTAGTGCACAGCCAGCAAATTCAGCTGCAAGTTGATGTTATGTAGAAATCATTCCGTACGAGTGTGACACGACAATGTCACATGAGTTCTTCACAAGTTGATTCATTAAAAAAGACACTGTCAGCGCGAGATACGCATCAGTCACCGAATCCCTTCCACGCCAAACGGAGACCAATCCGCTCGCAGATCGGTCGGCATCGGGGGCCCAAGCGTGCTCCATCTTCGCTTGCAGTGAAGTGCTAGGCTGTATATATACTGAAGCTACTATAGCCATAGCTAATCAACCAAGAATTATAAGCTCATAATAGTATGGTGTGCGATTAGTTGGTGAGTAGGCATACAGAACAGCGGCTGCGGTTGTTTGGGCCAATGGCGAAGCAAGGTCGCCGTTTCCGCAAATTGTTAAGGTCGCCCGACGAATTGTATGTTGGCGATCTGTCTGGTCGCCTTATTATAGTACTGTACTACTGTCACACCGTTTCACAAGGATGTAATTAAAGTTGTGTCACACGCATTGTCCTTTGATAGCTTGTTAATTACTAAGTAGTGATCTAAAACATCTTACACTACTTTATATGGACAACTTTGTACATAGTATGTACAAAGTTAAGACACTTATTTTTGGACGGAGGGAATATATCTATATATGTAAGCTGTTTTGTCAGTTTAAATTGAACCGATGTGACGTCCTATACTTAGAAACAGAAGGGTGCACCATGAAGTATAAGAAGAACAGAACACTTACCATGCCTACAACAATTACCATCACCAGTCTCCGAGACTTCTCTGAAGGAAGAATACATGAAGGCCCTAAGCTGCCATGGACGGCCTTTTAATGGAGTGGCTCCAGATACTTAGAGTGGAGTGAGCCACATATGATAAACTTTAGCAGCCTACCCTCTCCACCGGAACTTCTATTTCGGCGTAGAGAATTGCCACTTGCTCACGGATATGCTAACCTAATCGCCCATGGGCCAATGGCACGGTTGGCTCGCTGACCATGTGATCTAGCTCTCCGGTTTTGTTCTGCTCTCGGATTATGTTTGTTCCGTTGGACTACAATTAAGGTAGTTGTCCTGTGTACGTACGTGTTGCCGGCTCTATACAATACAAAAACACAGCAGCGTTCTGGCAATAATTTAAAATGACTTATTAGCTCGGTGACCACATTATATTGATACGTAAAATGGTGGGTTGGGGCCGTTATCTAGGCGCTTCGTTAATCCTCCTGTCCTGTGTATCATACAATTCCAGGTTTCAGCCTTTGAGGATAGCAGGACGGACACCCATGCGATGTTGTGCCATTCACTAAATTGCGAGTGCTGCTTCGTTGGGAAGAAACTGCCCGATATCATCATTCTGTCAGGCCACACCAGCAACTAGTAGTAGTGATTTGGCGCCTGTTTCATAAGAGGTTCAGTATCAAATTTCGCAGTACAGTAATAAACAAGTCGTTTGGTTGATTTCACGTTGTAGTTTTCATATATACCTCGACGCCAACTCCCGTCGCTATGTGGTGTCCCGTTGTGCGAAGTCAAATTTCTTTCGTACTTGCGCTCTCACGTACGTATGGCACAGCTGACTGACGAAACGTAACAAGTTACCTTCAGATTTTCTCATAAGTAGTATACACATCGAGCTAAACACCATTGGTTTTCTCCATGTGACTACGTGCAGCCAGCGACCATGCGTATATAGCGCCCTGATGCTGGGTGGCTGCTACGTACTAGTAGGAGTATATATATCTTGGCAGTGAACAGGACGTGGTAACTGCACTGAGGCTGGCTGATATCACATATTCACATTATTAGATACATATATACACATATATACAGGACGTCCGTACGATTGCCGCACGACAAATGCGCCCGCGAAATCAGCTCGCTCCCACTTTGACTATTGGTAGTTTGTAGTACCTTGATTAGACGTGGAGGTTCACGAGACCCCATGCCCCGATGGAGCTGAGCCCGTCCTTCATCATCATTGTTGAGTTGTATATTGCATGTGTATTTCTTGTACATCAAGGCCTTCTTTTTCCATGTATAGTTGAGGACGTGGCTACCTCTTGTATCTATATATATATATGTGCATATGCACCCGATGAGTATATGGTGAGATGCACTTTGGGTATGAGTTTGTAGTACCTTGGTTAGATGTGGAGGATCTTTCGAAAAAAAGAAAGATTAGACGTGGAGGTTCACGAGAGCCCGGCCCCGATGGAGCTGAGCCCGTCCTTCATCATCACGGACTAAAAGAAAGGGTGACACCGTCGGCGCAAGGTGCGCTGCAGTCACCGGTTCTGTCCGCGCCAACCGGAAGCCAATCGGCTCCTAATAGTAGTACATATATGCGATTGGTTAGCGAGCAGAAAAATTTGCACGCACGCATACGGCACAGTGAATGGCTGCTGCTGTTTGGGCCAACGACGAATCGGAAAGGGTCGCCCTCTCAAGAAATCGTTGCTTGCCGATTGTGTTTGTTCGTGATCTGGTCGCATTTTGTTATATATACTATAATGTCCCTGCTCTTCACAAGGATCGAGTTAAAAATGGCTCACGAGTTAGCCCGCATGGGCATGGCGCATGCATTTTTGGATTCTGGGTTGCTTCGGTGATTGGAGTTTAACGATATTTTTAGACTAACAGGGAGGGAAATGAGTTTCATGGTTCGCAAGTACGCATGGTCATCGGTTTTTGCCCTACTGCACACCGCAAAGTCGTTGCTGTTGACATTTCATCAGGCCGGCAGGTATATGGTTTTAAAATGCATTCTTCAGACCTGACCTAACAAATACTCCTTGCTTTCCGTTCTGTTTGGGTGTTCGCTTACGGTCTGTTTGGTTCCAATAAGTCACCTGACTTATAAGTCAGGTGACAACCAAACAGGTGTGACTTATAAGTCATTGGTTTTAAGTCAGCTGACTTATAAGTCACCTGACCACACTTTTTCACATCAATCCACATCATGCAGGTGGTCGGACTCACGCAAAAGGGGGTGACTTATAAGTTTTAAGTTGGGGTGGAGCAATTTATGAATTATAAGTTGGGGTGACTTATAAATTGGGTCTGTTTGGCAAAATAAGTCACTTTTTTTACTTTTCGACTTATAAGTTGGTGACATTTGAAACCAAACAGGCCCTTAATTTACTTATTTTGAATCAGGACAAGGACAAGGAGGAGACTTGCAAGGGGACAACTTTCGAATCCACCTCTAGTTTTCTATTTTGATTGAGTGATCTTTTATTGAGTTGAAACCTTGCACAAAGGAGATATAATCGGAAAAAGTGTACACCTGTATCTAAGATAATATGGCGCTCGCAGCCCAACTTATAAAGTGTATACAACATCAATTACATGCATTCTAGACCTAAACCAACATTTTTTTAGAGAGCGCTAGAGCTGCTATATACTAATTCTAATATCCTTTTCTTCATTTTTCTTTAAAAATGCTTACTTCAATGCTAATAGCAGTTAGGACATGTTCAACATTTTTTATGTAGTAGTAATATATCTGCATAACCAGCGAATCTACTAGGGAGGCTTTAACAGGCTTAAGGCCCCCCTCCAGCTTTGCAAAATTAGTTTTTACTACTAGTTTAAAGGCCCAATCCAGCCATTTGTGAGCCCAACACAGCATATATTCACATGAAATAGGCAGCCCAACCCACCCTCCATTTTTTCTGTAGATTTGCCACTGCATACACCTGCTATAATAGTTTTAAAATGCATTCTCCAGGCCAGATCTAACATACTCCTTCCTTTCCGTCCTGTTTTGGCGTGTGCTCTATTTGTTTATTTTTGAATCAAAAGATAAGGAGGAGGAGACGCGCAAAGGTACAACTTTGGAATCCACCTCTAGTTTTATTTTGATTTAATGATCTTTTGTTGACTTGAAACATTGCACAAAGGAGATATAACCGAAAAAAGTTTACACCTGAATCTAAGATAACATGGCGCTCGCAGCCCAACTTATAAAGTGTATACAACATCAATTACTCCCGCTGTAAACTAATACTGTATAAGACTGTTTAGATCTCTAAATGGTCTTATATTAGTTTACAGAGGGAGTACATGTATTTTGATCTAAACAATTTTTTAGAGAGTGCTAGAGCTGGTATATAATAATTCTAATTTTCTTTTCTTTCTTTTTTCTTTTGAAAATGCTTACTTCCAATGCTAACCATAGTTAAGACATGTTCAACATTTTTTATGCAGTAATATATCTGCATAACCAGCCAACCATTACATACACCTGTTGCTATAATAGTTCAAGTGTAACATTAACCTATGATCATATATTTTAGATAACTAGATAATTGAGCATGCCTTGCAATTGGGGTACAAAACACAATCACCATGATTAACCTATCGGTTTTATGAAGACATTAGTGTATATTTCAATTTACTTAATTTTTTTTGTATTTTGTTCATGCATTTTAAAAATGTGCATATATCTTATTCCCAAAAATTATTTGAAAAATGTTTGTGTATGTTAATGAATTAAGAACAAATGTACATATTTTTTAATGTTCACATAATTTAAAAGGTGTTACTCCCTCCGTCCATATTAATTATCCTTGATTTAGTTCAACACTAAATCAGCAACACTTAATATGGATCAGAGGGGGTAATATCTTTTGAAAGAAATGTTCACAAAATTTTGAAAAGTGTTCAAGCATTTTGATAAAGGTTCGGGCATTTTGAAAACTATCCAGGAATTTTTAATTTTGTCAATATGATTTTAAAGTTCTTGCATATTTTTAAAGATGTACTTTCAAAAAGTGCTCATGACTTTTGAAAGTGGACATCCTATTTCAGAAAATATTCATGCAATTTCAAAGAGCATTAATGACATTTTAAAAATGTCCAAGTACTTCAATCATGTATTTTATATAAAGGGGGAATAAAAGTAAGCGGAAAAAGGTTGAAAATGAAAAAGAAAACGAAAAGAATATATAGAAACAGAATCATAGAAAAACTGCGTAAAACCAAGCAAAAAATAGCTTATGTCCATGCTACCTCCACCCTCCCAGCCCACCACCCCTAAAAACCTTGAAACCGGACCAATCGCACGCTCGCGTGAAAAAACAATGCAAAATGAGGGCAGCACTATCTAGGCTGCAACCCATGTTGAACGATGTGAGTGGCGTCCACTATTGGTCGCTAGAAGGGCGCGTATTTATGTGTCGCTCCTCTCTTGTTCTTCCCGTGTTCCGTCCCGGGATCTCCTATTGTTTGTTTTACTAGCTAATTGTTTGTGCGTTAGGGGACGTACATATTCTATTTGTTCAACACCAATTATGTAGGACATATATGTTATACCCAACGTATTCTAGATTTTCATAAAATTTATTTTGATTTGAGTATGAGTAGGTCAAGGAAATGAAGGTTTTTATATAGTTGAAGTTTTGAAAAGATTTTATTTGATTTGGGTATGGTAAGGGAAGGCAAGACATTTTTTGATTTAGTTGTGGTCTTGGTAAGATTTCATTTGATTTGAGTATGGGTAGTGAATTGTAAGGAAAATTTTGTTTTAATTGAGTTTTGGTTAAGATCATATTCGATTTGATTGAGTTAATGCATGATATAATTTTAGTAGAATTTGATTGAGTTACTGCAGAAGATGGTTTCCAGTAGGACAATAAAAGGGACACCCCAATTTGGTTTACATTATTCCAAACCAAGGGTGAAGGGGAGGATGAAACCACATCTAGTGGCGTACGAACACCAACTCCCCATTTAATAAGTAGAGATTCGTAGAATCACCCTAGCATCTGGGCCAGCCCATTTAGCTCTAATTATCTCGTTCACATCCTTGAAAAATTGTCTCGCACGGTACGATCTAGAGTAGAAAAAAAAGCTTTTGTTGTTCGCTCCATGATGAAAATGAGGTTCGTTGCTTTCAAAGAAAAACCAACAAGCGGCTCTAACAGATTTTAAAGATGATCAAGAATTTAAATGTTCATAATTTTTTTAAATGTTATGATTTTTAAAACAATCCATCCATTAAACAATATACATAATTCTTAAAAAAAATCAGAAATTTAGAAAAAACACATTCATATTTAAAAAAAAATTCCTGAAAAATGTTCAAGTTTTTCTAGAAAACATTTTCTCAAATTTATTTACAAATTTTTAAAAACTTCCCGGATTATTAAAAACTAAAATAAACGAAAGTAAAACAGGAGGGAAAACGGTAGAGAAAAGAATAGAGAAGAACGCCCGAGAAACAGAAAGAAAAACTCTAGGCTCGTGTCTAAATTGGCTGGCCCAGAAAGTCACACCCCTGCGTGATTTATGTGGAACATTAGGAGATTCCTTCCACGAAAATCCTAGACACACGGCCCTGCCACGCGCACGGGAAGACTGCCGCCTCCGAACCTAGGCCCTAAACCCCAGCGCCCGCCGTCGCTCGCCGCCATGGCCGACGCAGCCGACCAGTCCCAGTACGGCGAGCGCCTACCGCATAGCGCCCCCGTCGGATCGCGGCGCACCTACACCCCGTATCAGCCTGAGGGCCTCAACCCCCTCTCGTACCGCGCGATCTACGACCTGCCGACCTCGCCGGAGGTCCTCTTCCCGGAGGAGACCCGCACCTGGGGCAGGAACCTCACGATCTACCCCGGCTGTGGGTACGTCGCCGGTGCCGTGGCGGGGGCCGCCACGGGGTTCAAGCGCGCGGTGGCGGAGGCGGAGCGCGGCGAGTCGTTCAAGCTGCGCACCAGCCGCGTGCTCAACCAATGCGGCTCCGTGGGACGCCGGTACGGCAACCATGTCGCCTTGATCGGGCTGCTCTTCGCGGGGACCGAGTGCGCCGTGGGCAATCTTCGCGACGCTGACGACTGGCGCAACATCATCGCCGCAGGGTTTGGAACCGGCATGCTCTACCGTGCACCTTCGGGCCCGCGATCCGCCATCGTTGGTGCCGCAGTCGGGGGCCTCATGGCTGGTGCCGCCGTTGCAGGGAACGCGGTGCTCAAGAGACACGGTCGTACTCCGCCCTTCTAAGTTGGAGCACTCGTTAGTAAGTTTCGATCTACTGGATTGGTGGAGTTCGCAGTAATGGTATTTCAGGTGAAGTTCTTATAGTGGTTATATATATGAGTGTTATCAACATTAACAAGCTTTGTTGGTGATGGGTAGAGCACTGGAGTGTGATCTGTCGAATTAGCTCAACATGGAAATGCTTAGAAGTTATTGCCTTTTGTCTGAATCTTCAGAATCATGCCTGTTATGATGATGGTGATGCCATCTTGCTATTTAGACTATGGATTACTTCAATGTGAGTATGTGATGCAAAATTATGTCATGATCTATGTTTGGTTTGTTCGTATGATGCATTTTGGGTGCTAATGGAAGTGATCGATTGGCGTGTATCTGCCTGGATGTATTGTTTTTGCAAGTAACTGTATGTTCAGTGTTGTTTGCATTGAATTTGATCCTCATGTTGCTTTTCTTTGTGTGGATAACCTGTCCAAATATCAACTGTTATATCCAGTTCTACTCTTGCCTAGGCGCCAGTTGCATTATGCCATCAATGTCCAAGGCAAGACATACTAAATTGCTGCAAGATTTGGATATTAGGTCTTACGTAAGATGTATTAAGAATGAATATGAGTTGCTGCCTCTTGTTTGGAGCTTCAGAAAGGTTGTTCTTTGTTTGGTTTCTTCGTATGATGCATTTTGGTTGCTGCTGGAAGTGATCGATTGGTGTGTATCTGCCTAGCTATATTGTGTCTGCAAGTAACAGAATGTTCTGTGTTGTTTGCGTTGAATTTGATCCTCATGTTACTTCTCTTTGTATGGATAACCTGTAATATCAACTGTTATATCCAGTTTTACTCTTGCCTAGGCGCTGGTTGCATAATGCTATCAATGGCCAAGGCAAGACATACTGAATTGCTGCAAGATTTGGATATTAGCTCATTAGTAAGATGTACTGTATTAAGAATGACTATAAGTTGTTGCCTCTTGTTTGGAGCTTCAGACTCAAGGTCAAGGTTGTTATGGTGATACTCCCTCTGTAAAGAAATATAAGAGTGTTTAGATCACTATAAAGTTGTGATCTAAACGCTTTAATATTTCTTTACGGAGGGAGTACTATATTGCCATATATATTATGGGTTAATGCGATTGTGGTATATGGATGCATAATGTGCCCCTGCCATTTAGTGTCTTCAAATATTCTGCATCTTTTGGTTACTACTGAAAGTGTTTGTTTAGTGTGGCTATTAGCAGCATAACTCCAAAGGACTCTGTTCTGTATTGCTTTTCAAAGTAATGATATGTGATGTTTAAGTTTTCTAGAAATGAATGTTTAGTGTGGCTATTAGCAGCATAACTCCAAAGGACTCTGTTCTGTATTGCTTTTCAAAGTAATGATATGTGATGTTTAAGTTTTCTAGAAATGAATGTTTAGTGTGGCTATTAGCAGTATAACTCCAAAGGACTCTGTTCTGTATTGCTTTTCAAAGTAATGATATGTGATGTTTAAGTTTTCTAGAAATGAATTGGTAGTAGCCATGATACCAAACCAAATTATGCTGCTTTGATAATTTTGGTTACTCTTGATTTTGGCACCAGTGATCATCTCAAAATTTTGGCACCAGGCTTCGATAATTTTGCAGCAATGGCATGTTAATATGATAGTTGGATATGATGTCTGAATACTAAATTAAAGTAACAACTTTAACTTTTCAAGGGAATGTAACAAGTTCTGCACTTGAGTTTGTGATATCTACCGGTCCTTGTTAGTTAGATTGTTAGAAGTTCAAGTTCTATAGTTCTGGATGCTGACGTTAGGCTTGGTTTTCTCAAGGCAGAAGTGACATTATTAATTATCTCACACTCGTTTTGTTTAATCAAATAATGATTGTCCTGATAAAATTTGGGCTATGGTTTGGCTGTGTGTTATATGTGATGCATAACATATATTTGCCCTAGCGCTTAGTGACTTCAATTATGGTGCGTTTTGGTGGCTACTCAAAAGTGTTTGATTAGTGTGGCTATTTATTAGTATATAAAGCAATAGCTCTCTGTTCTTTATTGCTTTTTGTAACTTTGTAAGTGAGATATGTGATGTTATTCCTTGCTGTGTGGGTAAGTTGTCTGAAGGTGAACTGTTCATAGCAATGATGCCGAACCAAAAAAATTTGATTTGGCACCAGGGCAATCAAGGGGCTATTCGACATCACTTTGCTCCATAGCTCCCGGAGCGGAGTAGGCGGAGTAGGTCAAAATGGTGGAGTTGCCATTTATCCGCTCCACAAATTTCCGGAGCGGACCATTACCGAACATGGCCCCAAGTTCTGGTCGGAGCAAGAATATGGAGTTTGCATTATTGGTGTCATATTGATAATTGTACAGCAATGGACATGTTAATATGATACCGAAAGAACTCCTTCGCCTGCGCCGCTGCAACGTGCGAATCAATCCGCCGCGAAGTTGCTGGTCACTTTCCGAATCGGCCGCTCCAACAGGATTCTGCAGGCCCACCACGTTAGTGGCAGATCCAGGAATACAATTTTGGGTGTTCAATTTTTTTCCCACCCTAACAAAGAAAAAGAAGTCCATTGGTCCACGGCAATACAAATTGTTCACAACAGTAACAAGAAGAAAATTACCAAGAGCTATATATCTCTAAAACCAAAGACAATTCATTAGATTCTCAAAAGAAAGATAATTCATTCTCTCTTTTTACTAATAAAATCAATCTGAAGATAATTCATTTGTTGTTTCTAAATCAACAGTCTTCCTCTTTACTAATATGGTCATGTACAGAGCTATACTCCCTCCGTCCTTAAAAGAGTGTACTTTCAATTTTCTTGAGGGGTCAAACTATCTCAAAGTTTGACTGAGTTTGTGCAAAAATATATCAATGCTTGTGAAACCAAATAGGTACATGACGAAAATATATATTATCAGGAATCTAATGCTACTAATTTGATGGCATAAATGTTGGTCTATTATTGTATAAATACGGTCAAACATAAAAAAAGTTTGACTTTCCAACAAAGTTGGAAGTACACTCTTTTAAGAGCGGAGGGAGTATATCTCTATATTCAAATATAAGCTACACATGTACTCCCTTTGAACTAAAACCATGGCGAGTAATTTGGAACGGAGGGAGTACCGGTCAACAAATGGAATTCCAGATTGGAACTTTGGAGTGAGCTTTTTTAGGGGTATTTGGACTATGCTTAGAGCATCTACAACCGGGCATCTGAAACTCACCTCAAACATCCGGGCGCGTCCGTCACATCGGATTGACGGCCGGGTCTCACATGAAAACACTCTGAAACCAGACGGTCCGAAGCTCTTCTCCTCCGTCGCCGCGTAGCGCTACTCCGACGGGCGGCATAGTGCCCTAGCCCAACTATTTAACCTGACCGCCGGCATTGAAACCCTACCCATCCACATTTCCCCCTCTCGTCTGCCGCTACTTTCCACTCGTGGTCGACATCATGGACATCTCTGACGACGAAGCATAGTTAGCTAGCGTGTGCGTAGTATGCAGGATTTACTTTGCATGGTTTGTATTAGGCGATGAAATATAAGAGATTCGGATGCATAGCACCATGTATGAGGTGTGACCGGTCACTGTCCGTGGAAGGGCCCAGTCGCGCCCGCGGACGTTTGAGGGGTCAGATTTATCAAGTCCGGCTGTAGATGCTCTTAGTATCTCTCGTGCGTGAGGGCAGAGGTGGCTCGTTGCTGCTCTTGGGCTACTGGTTGTTTAGGTGTGGTTAGTAGCAGATGAGTTAATATTGGTCTGTTTGCCACATGAGAGCTGCTGTGTAGCCTCTCAAAGTATGCTACTCTTAGTATTTTTTTTCCCATTTATCTATATATAGGAATTTTGTGCAGCAAAATTTGGGTGTACATCTGTACACCCTTGACCCATACTGGATCCGCCCCTGCACCACGTCCTACTTCTGAACACGTATACATGCAAAAGCTGGTTAAGGAAGTTGGGCCCACCCAAAACAAA
>NC_041383.1:618415811-618423186 GCF_002162155.2 Triticum dicoccoides
GGCCACCCTAATTAATCCTCCTAATCCTCCGACGGAGTTGCTAGACACTTTCCATATTGGCGCTGTCCGAAAGTGGCCGCTCCAACGCGCGCGGGGGATAAAGTAAAGCAAGAACCTTTATTTTTGAATTAAGTGCACTTTTTGTTCCTCAACTTATCGCGAAGTGTGTTTTGGTCCCTCAACTTTTTGGGGTGCAACCTTCATCCTTCAACTCTCAATTACCTGGTAGATTTAGTCTATTCCTTGGTCAAACCCGGTTTAGCTGATGGTCAAAGCGGTATTGGAACTTGACTTAGGTCGCTGGTGACCAAGCTACGGTCTAAAGGGTGTGCAAGGCTTCCCTAAGCATGAGCATGCTTGGCAGCAAAGATGGTGCCGCCCGTTTGTCGGAAATCCTCACCGGAAGCCTATGTTCCAATACCCCTTTGACCACGAGCTAAACCGGGTTTGACCAAGGAATACCGCTACAAGGGACTAAATCTACCTGGCATAAGTTGAGGGACATAAAATGCACTTTACTCTTTATTCTTTTCAATGGAATGTTACAAATTCTACAAAGCGTTGAGTTACTGATATCCCCTGGCCCTTGTCAGTTTGATCGTTGAAAGTTGAAGTTCAATAGTTCTGGATGCAGACATTAGCCGTCTTGCACCCTCCCCAACTCATTCTGTTCAAACGAATAGTAATAAGGCCTGATAGATTTCTGGTACAATGTGTTATTTCAATTTTGGCTGCGATTCTTGTTAGCTACTGTTTGGTGTTAGATTTTTTATGCTCTGGCTTTCTGGGCAATACAGGTGAACAATTGATGTCGACTTGTAATTGCCTTCCGAACCTTCGGCACCCTTTCAAATCTCATCAGAACATGCATTGCCATCTGAAAATCCTGTGTAAATCCAACTTCTTTTGGTCCTGTTCAAATCCTGTGTACAAAAGACTCGCATTTGTGTTGTTGCCCTTTTTGTTCATGTGGTGCTAATCGTATCGTCAAGGCTTTCCAACAACGTAATTTTGGATCCAACATTGTGCTTGTTGTCTTGCCAAAAAGATAGTCTGGGATGTATCATGCACAACTGAGTTTGCTAAAAAAAAAGGAAAATTATTACACAGCTGATTAACACCGTTTGTTCTCTCGCCAAAAAACATAGTTTGGGATGTATGATGCAGAGCTGAGTTTGCAAAAAAAAAAAGGAGAAATATTTACACCACTTATTTTCTCGAGATCAAAGGATGTACTCCCTCTGTTCCTAAATATTTGTCTTTCTAGAGATTTCAACAAGTGACTACATACGTAGCAAAATGAGTGAATCTACACTCAAAAATATGTTTATATACATCCATGTGATAGTCCATTTGAAATATTTAAAAAGACAAATATTTAGGAACGGAGGGAGTAGTAGATTAATTCAAGACAGAGAAACATGTACGCCTGCATTTTTCTTTGATCCAAATTAGAATGGTGTAGATTTGTAACAATAACGTGAACCACGTACATAAACAACAAAACTAGCAGCACAAATTATGCTATCTGCTTATGCTAATTCTATCTAAAATCTAAGATCTTGGGCACTGGGAACCCTGATTGCACCACAAACGATCTCGTTCTCCTTCAAGCGCCTCACAGGTCACAGCGCCTCACAGGTCACAGGTGACGACACAAGCAGTGCATCAGGTGCATCAGTATAGTTTGTCAATTGCACCAAACGGAAGAAAGAAAGAAAAATGTACTCAAAGGGTTAACCGGTAGTTGGAAAGACAACATACGTGATTCACTAGAGAAATGGGGATTGGTATCTGCTGAAGACCGAGTACCGATTCCCGTAAGGAGAAGAAAAACAAAGAATAACCAGTGAAGAATTAATCAGAAAAGCGTCAGTTTGTGCTAGAAGATACATGCCTCCTCCTAGGATATGCCATCTATAAAAAGGAGGGATGCTGCTGCCATTGCACACCCCAACATACAGACCACTCAGGAATGGCGCCGGTGAAGGTGTTCGGGTCGGCCGCGTTCACGAACGTGGCCCGCGTGCTGGTGTGCCTGGAGGAGGTTGGTGCGGACTACGAGGTTGTCGACATTGACTTCCTGGCCAAGGAGCACAAGAACCCGAGCACCTCGCCCGAAACGTAAGGCGCTTGTTTTGATTTCATATGCCACTATAATTTTTGGAAGCTTTTTGTCTAATCTTGTCGATTGACTTACGTTTGTGCATTCTTGCAGCCATTTGGTGAAATCCCAGCTTTTCAAGATGGAGACCTCGTGCTCTTTGGTAAGCGTTACTTGCCGTGTAACAACAATTCAATCTCATTAACCTTTGTAGTACTGCTTACATGTGGCAAACGAACGTAATCCCCTGTTTTTTTCCCTATATCCACAGAGTCCCGTGCCATCGTCAAGTACGTTCTCCGCAAATACAGGACGGACGAAGTCGACATGCTGAGAGAAAGCAACCCGGAGGAAGCGGCGACGGTGGACGTCTGGGCCGAGGTGGAGGCGCACCAGTACAGCACAGCGGTCGCGCCTATCGTCTACGAGTGCATCGTGTACCCCACGGCCTACGGCATACCAACGAACCAGAAGGTCGTGGACGAGAGCGTGGAGAAGCTGAAGAAGGTGCTTGAGATCTACGAAGGCCGTCTGTCGAAGCACGAGTACCTGGCTGGAAGCTTCATTAGCATTGCGGATCTCAACCATTTCTCCTTCACGCTCCGCTTCATGGAGACTCCGTATGCGTCCGTGTTCGACTCGTTCCCTTCCGTGAAAGCGTGGTGGGAAAAGCTCCTGCTGAGGCCTTCCATGAAGAAGATCAGCGCCGACATGCAGAAGGTCTAATCCCCCTGATTCTGAGACTCCATTTTTATAATAAAAATGGGGCCCGTGTGGCCCCTTTTATGAAAAGAAAACGTTCGTCGATGATGTAACCATGATTGTGTAATAAAGATTGCGTGATAATAAGATTTTCAAAAGAGAAATGTATGGTTTTGGTCCCTCCAAGTTTACCAAAAGTATACAGACGGCCCCTTCAGAATTTGTGGGCGTCATTTAGCCCCTCAAGTCTTAAAATCAAAGGCATTTGAGTCCAAAACTAGAAATGTAAAAAAAAACTCTGACTTGTCACTGGTTTTCTCTTTGCTTCTCCCTCCCCCTCTTTCCCTCACACACGCACACGCACGCACGCGCGCGCGCACACACACACACGCGTACGTCGGAAGCAGGCACACAAGCTCACTTGCACCAAGCACACACAACTAGCACCCAGTCTGTGCCGGGAGTGGCGGTGGCGGTGGAGGTGCAGGGCCCTGTTTGTGCCGGCAGTGAAAGGTGTAGGGGAGGTTGGGGGGTAAGCGGGGCGCGTCGGCCGTGGACTCGGCGCCATTTGACGTATGTATGAGAGAGGGAGGGGGGAGAGAAAACTAGTGAGACGTCAGTTGTTTTATTCACATTTTTTGTTTTGGACCAAATGTCTTCGGTTTTGTGACTTGAGGGATCAAATGTCGTCCAAAAATTCTTGGGAGACCAAATCTATATACTTTTAGAAAGCTTAAGGGACCAAAGACATAATTTTCTCTTTAAAATAGACCCGAATACCTGGCGGATGTTTTATGGGGGAGTTACCCCGAGCGAACGATTTGTTCGGTGAGGGATGGAGGATCCACCGGAGACATCCTACAAGACGAATTACGTCTCCTCCGCCAATGCACAGGGCAGCCAACTGGGTCGGTCCATTGGAACGCAAGCCTACTAATGCAACGCTGCATTGGTTGATTGCAGATCATGAGAGATGTACCATTTTTCACAGAGAGAGAGAGAGAGAGAGAGAGAGAGAGAGAGAGAGAGAGAGAGAGAGAGAGAGAGAGAGAGATGTACCAGTATTGGCCCTTCGATCGAGATGTACCAGTATTGTAGCTCGTGATTGCTGTAGCTAGCTCACGGTGTTGCAGATTGTAGCAATGTAGCTCGTAGATATATTGTAGTGATTTATTGGTGCAGGAGATTCAAAATATTGTAAACGAAATTTGAAAACGAGTGAACACTATTGTTTCAAAATTCTTAACAAATTTTGAAATTTCAAACTTTTTTTAATACGTGAATTAAAATTTTGGACTTACCATCATTTTTTAAAATTTTAGAACATTTATTGAAAATTGTGAACAATTTCTGAAAAAGCAATTTTTTTTAAAAAAGTGAGAAACTTTTGAAAATGAAGAATATCTGAAAATGTTAACAAATTTGAAATTTAGAACATTTATTTGAATTTTTTAATATTTACTGAAAATTGTAAAGAAATTTCATTTTTTTAAATGAAACACGAGCAATTTTGAAAACTGAACACAATTTTTAAAACATAACAAATTCTGGAATTCTGAACATTATTCTTAAGAATGCAAACAAAATATGATAAAAATGAACAAAAAATTGGAATTACGGTAATTTTTTAAAATATTTTTTTTGAATTTATTAAAAAATAATAAAAAGTACAAAATAGAAAAAGGAAACAAAAAAACAAGTAAAAATAACATAAAAAGAAACAAAAAACTGACTGCCACAATAATGGGATGGCCCATTGTGCTCATTGGTGCGATTCTCCTGTGCGACGCCCCAACTGTTTGATGTAGAATGCGTTAAATAGCGAATTCTGATTGAGTGAACCGTCTAGATACCTTTGATCTTGCCTAACCCTCTGGCCTAGTTAAGATGGTAACCACTCGAGGCGCTCTCTCTCGCCCAGGCGACTAGCGTCTTCTAGGGTTTGCCAATGTTTTAGATCGCGATTTCTTGGTGATTTCCCTTCTTCCTAGTTCTCTGATCCGCCCCGCCTTGTGTTGTCGTTCGGTGTCTCGCTGCTCATGGTTCGGGGTGATTCAGGGGCGATCTTGCATCGTTTCCCACCCTTGGCTGCGGTCGGTTGGCTCTGTTCTTCTCGACCATGGCTGGAGCAAGCAAGACTGTGGAGAGTGGTCCAATGGCCCTTGCGAGCGTGTCCCAGGATAGTGGTGGCGTCCATGTGTCGTCGCCTTTGGATCCCGAGGCTCCTCTGCGGGGTGCCGCTGCTGTTTAGTCGGGTGCGTCTGGCTCCGGCCAGGGTTCTCAAGTTGAGGAACTGACGGAACGGCTTCGACTAACTGCTATTGAAGCCCAACCTGTGATGCTGGATGATGAAGATGAGGCGGATCTGGTAGACCCGGAGCGTGCTCTAGTTGGGAAGGTTCTGGCTGAAGGAAATATACCCTACAGGCAATAATAAAGTTGTTATTTATATATATTCCTTACATCATGATAAATGTTTATTATTCATGCTAGAATTGTATTAACCGGAAAATTAGTACATGTGTGAATACATAGACAAATAGAGTGTCACTAGTATGCCTCTACTTGACTAGCTTGTTAATCAAAGATGGTTAAGTTTCCTAGCCATTGACATGAGTTATCATTTGATAAACGGGATCACATCATTAGGGAATGATGTGATTGACTTGACCCATTCCATTATCTTAGCACTTGATCGTTTAGTATGTTGCTATTGCTTTCTTCATGACTTATATATGTTCCTATGACTATGAGATTATGCAACTCCCGAATACTGGAGGAACACTTTGTGTGCTACCAAATGTCACAACGTAACTGGGTGATTATAAAGGTGCTCTACAGGTGTCTCCGATGGTGTTTGTTAAGTTGGCATAGATCGAGATTAGGATTTGTCACTCCGATTGTCGGAGAGGTATCTCTTGGCCCTCTCGGTAATGCACATCACTATAAGCCTTGCAAGAAATGTGACTAGTGAGTTGGTTATGGGATGATGCATTATAGAACGAGTAAAGAGACTTGACGGTAACGAGATTGAACTAGGTATTGAGATACCGACGATCGAATCTCGGGCAAGTAACATACCGATGACAAAGGGAACAACGTATGTTGTTATGCAGTTTGACCGATAAAGATCTTCGTGGAATATGTGGAAGCCAATATGAGCATCCAGGTTCCGCTATTGGTTATTGGCCAGAGACGTGTCTCGGTCATGTCTATGTTGGGGATCGTTGCAGAAATTAAAAATTTTCTATGCATCACCAAGATCAATCTATTGAGAGACTAGCAACGAGAGAGAGGGGAGTGCATCTTCATACCCTTGAAGATCGCGATGCGGAATCGTTACAAGAACGCGGATGAGGGAGTCGTACTCGTGGCGATTCAAATCGCGGAAGATCCGATCTAACGCCGAACGGACGGCGCCTCCGTGTTCAACACACGTACAGCCCGGGGACGTATCCTCCTTCTTGATCCAGCAAGGGTAGAGGAGAAGTTGAGGGAGAGCTCCGGCAGCAGGACGGCGTGGTGGTGGAGCTTGCAGTTCTCCGGTAGGGCTTCGCCAAGCACTACCGAGGAGGAGGTGGAGTTGGAGAGGGGGAGGGCTGCGCCAAGGGCAAGGGGTGAAGCTACCATGCACCTCCCCACTATATATAGGGGTGGAGGGGGTTGGTTTCTTGCCCTCCAAGTCCATTGGGGCGTTGGCAAAGGTGGAAGGAAAGAAATCCCATCATTTCCTTCCCCACTGATTGTTATCCCCCTTTTTAGGGATCTTGATCTTATCCCTTCAGGATATGATCTTATTCCTTCTAAGGGGGATCTTGGTGCGCCTTGACCAGGGGTGTGGGGCCTTGCCCCCACTACCCACGTTCATGTGGGTCCCTGTGACGCCCGGATAATTAAGCTACAGTAAACCCCTGCTAATGGTGCCACGTCACCTCGGTTACTGTTGATAAACTCGAGTTGGTTCAAGCCGATTCAAATTCAAATTCAAAATCAGGCAAACAATAAAGGTTTTCAACCGTTAGAATTTAAAATGATCATCATGTGGCAAATAATCCGTAACTTATTTTGGGTGTTGGAACCAACCTTTTTCAAAATGTTTAAGTGCCTAAACTAAATAAAAACAGGGGCTAAAACAATTATTAAATACTTTTCAATAATAAACAAATGTAAAACTAATTTATTTAGTGCCAAATTAATTATGACAGTAGCCTAACTAATAATGCTAATTTAGGGGCTGAGTTGATATATTATAAAAAAAACCCGCATATAAAGTAAAACTAAAAGAAACAGGAAAATAGAAAAAAAAGGGAAAAGGTCAAACAAAAAAAAATAGAAACACCCCCCCCACGCTGGGCCGAGCGGCCCAGCTGGCCTCCGCACCGGCCGGCCCACCAGGCCCAGCCGGCCCTCCTCTCTGGCCTACAAGGCCACCTCCCCGAACCCTAACCCCCACCCGATCCCCACTCTCCCCCACTCGCACCACTCCTCTCCCCCCCTCGCTGGATCTGGATCGGGGTCCGCCCGATCCCGTCGCTCCTCCGACGCCGGCGCCCCACCGCCCCATCCTCA
>NC_041383.1:618425790-618429671 GCF_002162155.2 Triticum dicoccoides
GGGCATGACCCAGGAAAGTGTGTCCGGCCAAATGGGATCGAGCGTGTTGGGCTATGTGGTGCACCCCTGCAGGGAAGTTAATCTATTCGAATAGCCGTGATCTTCGGTAACAGGACGACTTGGAGTTGTACCTTGACCTTATGACAACTAGAACTGGATACTTAATAAAACACACCCTTCCAAGTTCCACAGACAACCCGGTGATCGCTTTTCCGCAGGGCGACGAGGAGAGGATCGCCGGGTAGGATTATGCTATGCGATGCGACTGGAGATGCGCTTGGAGATGCTACCTGGATATGCTACTTGGAGATGCTACTTGGAGGACTTCAATCTACTCTCTTCTACATGCTGCAAGACGGAGGCTGCCAGAAGCGTAGTCTTCGACAGGATTAGCTATCCCCCTCTTATTCTGGCATTCTGCAGTTCAGTCCACCGATATGGCCTCCTTACACATATACCCATGCATATGTAGTGTAGTTCCTTGCTTGCGAGTACTTTGGATGAGTACTCACGGTTGC
The DNA here is from genome assembly GCF_002162155.2 of Triticum dicoccoides. NCBI lineage: Eukaryota > Viridiplantae > Streptophyta > Magnoliopsida > Poales > Poaceae > Triticum > Triticum dicoccoides. The sequence continues at coordinate 618,426,309 of NC_041383.1, forward strand.
TTTCTCCCTCCTTTTTTCCCCTTTCCTTTCTTTCTGGTTGTCGCAACCAGATGCTGGAGTCCAGGAGCCAGGAGCCAGCGTCGACGACGACTACTACATTGGAGGTGCCTACTACTACGTGCAGGCTGACGACGATGACCAGGAGTAGTTAGGAGGATCCCAGGCAGGAGGCCTGCGCCTCTTTCGATCTGTATCCCAGTTTGTGCTAGCCATCTTATGGCAACTTGTTTAACTTATGTCTGTATTCAGATATTGTTGCTTCCGCTGACTCGTCTATGATCGAGCACTTGTATTCGAGCCCTCGAGGCCCCTGGCTTGTATTATGATGCTTGTATGACTTATTTTATTTGTAGAGTTGTGTTGTGATATCTTCCCGTGAGTCCCTGATCTTGATCGTACACATTTGCGTGCATGATTAGTGTACGGTCAAATCGGGGGCGTCACAAGTTGGTATCAGAGCCGACTGCCTGTAGGAATCCCCCTTCCAACTCCTTGGCTGAAGTCGAGTCTAGACATTGCAAAAACTTTTACTAATTTGACTGTGTGCCTTACGGGCCCACGTCGTCATTGGGAGGTATTAGGATCTTTTATTCCTCGACCTTTACTCTGGGATTCTGAACCCTCTTGTATTCGGGTTAAACGATTCTTACTAAAAACTAACTTTAGGTTCTCAAAAATACTTTCTCCCGGAGAGCCCCTTCAGTCCAGATGGTCACCGACTGCACCAGAAGATTTCGGAGATACTCTTTGATATTCTCTCGAGACTTTGTGCCCATCACTTTTGCTATTCCCGACCACCGATAAATCCTTATGGATAACTACTTACACTTGCCATTCTTACGATCATTCCCCATTGTTCTTGTTATTACAAGATACCCGAAGTTTTCTCTATTGTTCCGAGAATACTTCGTGCCTACTGCCTAGCAGTTCTTTGCCACATGAATACCCCTTCAAATAAATTGCCGCACTTGTCAAGTATCCGCTCATCCCCAGTTGTTCATGAGTTTCACAAAAGTCTTCAAAATACTATTCGATCTTCCGAAAATCCTCTGGAGCCTTTGGCTCTTGATATTCTTGTTTGCTCGCATTATGGTTAATCCCATAAGTCTCGTAGTCTTAATGACATTCCTTGTCATTATCATTTTGAGTCTGTTGACTCAATATGTTTGCGAATGCACGCAATCATCATTGATCCTTATAAATTACTTCTCCGGCTAAGCTGCCATTCTTTTAACTGGAATTGGTTCTCGTCCAATCCAATTGTCATTGATTGTACCCTAAGGCTATTCAACTTATCCATCCCTACTCAGAGCATTGCTTCTGATCCCTTGATTTGGAAATCATAATTCCTTTGCATTTGACAATTGAGTTAGTCAGTTGTTTCTATAATCTGATCTCCTTGCAATCTTCTTCCACTAGTTGAGTACCGATGCTCACGTCAGATCCCTTGTGGACCACCAGATCCTTTGTTGGATTTTATCTGACAACGCCCTTCATATTCAATAACCTTGTGAGCCTTTCCTCTGATACATAATGCCTTTGGTAAATTGTATCCTCTGCTTTCTCAACCATGCTCTGCCTTTGAGCTTGAGTTAATTACTTCTGAAGATTTGGTATATGATTCTAAGATGCCCCAATGGGTTGAACCTATGCCTTCCTTAATAGGTGTGAACTCGAAAGTTTTCACGAGTCGTACTCTTCTGGTATTTTGCCAGATAAAATTTCAAAACTACAACTTCATTGAGCGCGAGAAGTGAATGAAAGGTTGTGCATTGGAGAAGTGGGAGTCGACCTTGAACTTGTGTTCATGCCCATGGACACGATGTAGATCTTATCATTAAAGCTTCTCTTAAATGAATTATTCCTTGGTATAAGTTCATCTTATATCTAGGATCTGGCCTTCTGCAATCGTGGTTCCGACCATGATTGTTCTTCTTTGATCTCTTTTCTCAGACAAGTTAAAACAATTGTCTTCTATGGATCAATACACCAGTCCAACCTTTACTTTGATCTGTCGTCGAGTATTACCCCCCTGGTATCTCGAGATTATCATGGAACTGCATAACTTTTTATGAGTTCTTCATCAAGTGCTACCTTCCCACCGATTCCAATTTTTTGTGGGCTCTGAGTTATTGAACACTCAAAGACACCGATAACTGAACCGAGTCCGCTTTTCGGTTCAACAACTCTTCAGTAAGCTTCTATAAGTACGAGTTTGTACCCGATCACGCCATTCCTAGCCTGTTTGGCTATATCATTGTCGTGACGATTCTAACTGTGCTACCTGGTCCTTATTCTCGGAGCACCAATTTTCGACGATGAACTAACCTTATGTCGATCCTCATCGTCATATCATTTCGCCTTGAACAACAAGCTTGGTTTCGAGTTTGTGTCGTAACTGTGGTTCCAATAACCTCTTGCTCATCATTCCTTTGACTTGATGTCGTCGCTGATTGACTACATCTGCATGAAATCTCTCGACAATTGTGTCGTGATCATCATCAACCTTATGAGCTCTTCCAGGAATTCAATTGAATTCATGATGGGTAATACCATCCTTGCCCCTCGATGATTCCTGTTCTCATCGACCACTTTATTGCCTTTCGTTCAACACAACTTGTTCGTGTTTTGTGTAAACCTTGAGATCACTGCTACCCAGCAGTTGATCTTCCTTACCTCGGAAGTATTACCATCTCTTTTTGTCAAGAATGTGGTGAGAATTTCACCACCTCTTAATAATTCTTGATATCATAATACTACTTGCCATCTTCGTTCATTCCTTGGTCCCCGTATTGTTTTCAACCGGAATACCGACAATGGAGCTATGACGTGTGAATTCAAAACCTCTAGCAACCCTATTGCTTTGAAGTGAATGGGCGATAGTTCATTCTAAGTCCTTCGCTAATTGAATCACCATTCTGACATTGGTCGTGCAACCCAACCCATATTTCGGGCGCACCTTTCAACCAATGTTTAATTGTGTATGTTTTCCTCGAGCATACTTCCCTATATCATTTGATCTGACAAATGTTATCTCCTTGTTCACTTAATGGTGGAAATCCATCTTTTGGGAATCTCGGTGAATTGCCGTTGAGTTCACCAGACACCTCCTTGTCCTCTCCTTGGGTTAATGATGAACTCTTGTTAACGGAAGTCACTTCATAGTTCATTTCCCGAGAATCTTACAGTGTCATCCCGTCGATTGGTGTTGCACCTTTCTTCTCAGGCATCCTGAGCCTGAGGTATCCTGACACCAATCATACCTGAATCTCCGTCAGATATGATGGTTAGGACAACTTTCGAAGAGTTATGATATTGATCCTTTGATGACCCAGTAACATGATGTCATGCCTAGCACCCCCC
>NC_041383.1:618429781-618431574 GCF_002162155.2 Triticum dicoccoides
GGACCTATCATTATAGATTCCTTTTCAGCAAGGTTATCCATTCACCCATGAGGAAATTGTAAGACTTATTCTACAAGTTGTTCCTGATGGATCCTTCGTGTTTCCAGAGTCTGATCTTCACATGAAGACCATGTCAATGCTATCTCGAAGCATGTCTATGGTACTCCAATTTTCAACAAGAACATTTGAAACCCAATGTTAAATGTTTCTTGCTCAATTATCCGAACACCGTTGTATGGATAATGGCTTGGAATTCTCTTCCCCTTTCTAAAGGGGTTTGCTACGTTATATTCCGTCATAGATATCATGCTTTGCTTGCCCTTGGGAAGGATACACCCCTGAAATATGTGTTTAAACACATTTTCCTTCCCGTTGTTTTGTTCAAACTTTCTTGTAAACTACTTAACCGAGCAGTGGTAATCCCCTGCTTAGGTAAACACCTCGGTGTACCTTCCTATCTGGTGTAACTCTGTTTCTACTGTTGATGACTTCCGGTAACCGCCGATGGACGAGAACTTTGCCTATTGGTCTGCCTCGTTCAACGAGCAGGAAAATGGTTCTCTTCGTCCCTCGCCCTTGGTACCGACATTGTTAACAACAAAACCCACAGGCTATCCTCTGACATACCTTGTTATCTTGACCGTGTAAATATTAGCCCTTCCTACTTCTAACCCACATGGTGGGCCCATAACCCACAGGTCCACTGGATCGAAACCTGACTCTCCTATACACCCTGTTGTCGAAGTTATTCCTCGCGCTTGGCTTCATATTTAATTCACGGGCCACCTTCCTAATGCTCTATTCTGGTATCAGATGCAATACTTACTCTCGCTGCTCTGAAACCCTTTCTCACTCTGGTTCAGACTTCGAGCAACTATCTATCCACTTGGAACCTCTTATTGTACCTTCGTACCTTACTCTTGATGTATTCGATATGTTCAACTCGAGAGATAATCTTATGCTCATTCATGGGCTAACCCCCAGATTGTTTCCCTCATAAGCATTCTGTCATAGTCGAGCTGCCCCTTACCTATTCGTAAGTACGTTGGAGTTCCCGAGAAAAGAACGACATCACAATGATAACCTGAAGTAGACAAATGAAGACTTCAATGTAATGGATTGACCTCTTCGAGAAGAACAACCGAGACCAAGAACACTCCCTAGAATTTCGTAACCCGAACCTTCCCCCTTTACTTCCCTCTTAAATCTTGGGACGAGATTTCTTATAGTGGAGGAGAATTGTGACGCCCGGATAATTAAGCTACAGTAAACCCCTGCTAATGGTGCCACGTCACCTCGGTTACTGTTGATAAACTCGAGTTGGTTCAAGCCGATTCAAATTCAAATTCAAAATCAGGCAAACAATAAAGGTTTTCAACCGTTAGAATTTAAAATGATCATCATGTGGCAAATAATCCGTAACTTATTTTGGGTGTTGGAACCAACCTTTTTCAAAATGTTTAAGTGCCTAAACTAAATAAAAACAGGGGCTAAAACAATTATTAAATACTTTTCAATAATAAACAAATGTAAAACTAATTTATTTAGTGCCAAATTAATTATGACAGTAGCCTAACTAATAATGCTAATTTAGGGGCTGAGTTGATATATTATAAAAAAAATCGCATATAAAGTAAAACTAAAAGAAACAGGAAAATAGAAAAAAAAGGGAAAAGGTCAAACAAAAAAAAAATAGAAACACCCCCCCCCCCACGCTGGGCCGAGCGGCCCAGCTGGCCTCCGCACCGGCCGGCCCACCAGGCCCAGCCGGCCCTCCTCTCTGGCCTACAAGG
>NC_041383.1:618432654-618516501 GCF_002162155.2 Triticum dicoccoides
GCGCGCTGCTGCGCTCACCGCCGCCGCCACCTTTGACCAGTGCCCCTGGCCGCACTGCTCCGGCCGGTGGCGCCTCGGCCAAACCTCACCGGCGCGCTACCGCTCCCACCGTGCGGCGGGCCGCGCCTGGACCGTCTCGGGCACCCAGCGCCCACGCCCGTTCGGGCGGTGCCCGCGCTCGCACCGCCCTGTGCCCGTTAGGCCCTTGGGGCCACAGACATGTGGGGCCCATGCCCCAGAACTTTATTAAAAAAAAGGAAAATAAATAAATAAGTAAATAAATAAATAATAATTACATTAATTAATTAATCAATAAGTGAATTAATTAAGTTAATTAATCATGTTTAATTAAGCTAATTAACCAGTTAGTTTAATTAAATAGTACTTAGTTTAACTAAGACCTAATTAACCTAAACCGAGTATGACAGGTGGGTCCCACTGGACCCACATGTCAGTTTGACCCAGTCAACTCTGTTGACTACTGACGTCAGCATGACATCATGCTGATGTCATTAATTCATTTTCGAATTAATTTAAATAATTAATTAAAAATCAGAAATTAATAAAATCTTCAGAAAATCATATCTTTTAATCCGTAACTCGGATTAAAATACTTTCTACATGAAAGTTGCTCAGAACGATGAGATGATTCCGGATACGCAGTCCGTTCGTCCGCCACACCCCCCTAACCTATCGAACCCGCAACTTTCCCCCTCCGGCTCCTCTGCCCGAAAACGCGAAACACCGGGAATACTTTCCCGGATGTTTTCCCCCCTTCACCGGTATCACCTACTACCGCGTTAGGGCACACCGAACACCGCGTATTGCCTTGTTATATTCTGTGATGCTTTGTTTGCTCTGTATTCATTATTCCTTCCCCCTCTTCTCTCCGGTAGACTACGAGACCGACGCCGTTGCTGCCCAGTTCGACTACGGAGTTGACGACCCCTCTCTCTTGCAGAGCGACCAGGCAAGCCCCCCCCTTGATCACCAGATATCGCCTATTCTACTCTATACTGCTTGCATTAGATTAGTGTAGCATGTTACTGCTTTCATTAATCCTATTCCGATGCATAGCCTGACATTGTCGCTACATCTGTTGATACCTTACCTGCAATCCTAAATGCTTAGTATAGGATGCTAGTTTATCATCATTGGCCCTACATTCTTGTCAGTCTGCCTTGCTATACTATCGGGCCGTGATCACTTGGGAGGTGATCACGGGTATATACTATACATACATACATACTATACAGATGGTGACTAAAGTCGGGTCAGCTCATTGAGTACCCGCAAGTGATTTTGACGAGGGGGCTGAAAGGACAGGTGGCTCCATCCCGGTAGAGGTGGGCCTGGGTTCCCGACGGCCCTCGACTGTTACTTTGTGGCGGAGCGACAGGGCAGGTTGAGACCACCTAGGAGACAGGTGGGCCTGGCCCTGTTCGGCGTTCGCGGACACTTAACACGCTTAACGAGATCTTGGTATTTGATCTGAGTCTGGCTACGAGCCTATACGCACTAACCATCTACGTGGGAGTAGTTATGGGTATCCCGACGTCGTGGTATCATCCGAAGCACTTCAGACGTCAGCGACGGAGCGGCGCGCGCCGGATTGGACTGGAACGCCACTAGGCTAGGTCTGCTTCCGGCCGCCCACGCAACGTGCAGGTGTGCTCAGGGCGATGGGCCCAGACCCCTGTGCGCTTAGGTTTAGACCGGCGTGCTGGCCTCTCTGTTGAGCCTAGGTGGGGCTGCGACGTGTTGATCTTCCGAGGCTGGGCATGACCCAGGAAAGTGTGTCCGGCCAAATGGGATCGAGCGTGTTGGGCTATGTGGTGCACCCCTGCAGGGAAGTTAATCTATTCGAATAGCCGTGATCTTCGGTAACAGGACGACTTGGAGTTGTACCTTGACCTTATGACAACTAGAACTGGATACTTAATAAAACACACCCTTCCAAGTTCCACAGACAACCCGGTGATCGCTTTTCCGCAGGGCGACGAGGAGAGGATCGCCGGGTAGGATTATGCTATGCGATGCGACTGGAGATGCGCTTGGAGATGCTACCTGGATATGCTACTTGGAGATGCTACTTGGAGGACTTCAATCTACTCTCTTCTACATGCTGCAAGACGGAGGCTGCCAGAAGCGTAGTCTTCGACAGGATTAGCTATCCCCCTCTTATTCTGGCATTCTGCAGTTCAGTCCACCGATATGGCCTCCTTACACATATACCCATGCATATGTAGTGTAGTTCCTTGCTTGCGAGTACTTTGGATGAGTACTCACGGTTGCTTTCTCCCCCCTTTTTTCCCCTTTCCTTTCTTTCTGGTTGTCGCAACCAGATGCTGGAGTCCAGGAGCCAGGAGCCAGCGTCGACGACGACTACTACATTGGAGGTGCCTACTACTACGTGCAGGCTGACGACGATGACCAGGAGTAGTTAGGAGGATCCCAGGCAGGAGGCCTGCGCCTCTTTCGATCTGTATCCCAGTTTGTGCTAGCCATCTTATGGCAACTTGTTTAACTTATGTCTGTATTCAGATATTGTTGCTTCCGCTGACTCGTCTATGATCGAGCACTTGTATTCGAGCCCTCGAGGCCCCTGGCTTGTATTATGATGCTTGTATGACTTATTTTATTTGTAGAGTTGTGTTGTGATATCTTCCCGTGAGTCCCTGATCTTGATCGTACACATTTGCGTGCATGATTAGTGTACGGTCAAATCGGGGGCGTCACAGTCCCCCCATGCAGGTGGGCCCCACTCCGAAACCTTCTAGAACCTTCCCGGTACAATACCAAAAAATCCCGAACATTTTTCGGTGGCCAAAATAGGACTTCCCATATATAAATCTTTACCTCCGGACCAGTTCGGAACTCCTCGTGACGTCCGGGATCTCACCCGGGACTCCGAACAACATTTGGTAACTGCACACTAATTCCCATAACAACTCTAGCGTCACCGAACCTTAAGTGTGTAGACCCTACGGGTTAGGGAATCATGCAGACATGACCGAGACGTTCTCCGGCCAATAACCAACAACGGGATCTGGATACCCATGTTGGCTCCCACATGTTCCACGATGATCTCATCGGATGAACCACGATGTCGGGGATTCAAGCAATCCCGTATGCAATTCCCTTTGTCAATCGATACGCTACTTGCCCGAGATTCGATCGTCGGTATCCCAATACCTCGTTCAATCTCGTTACCGGCAAGTCACTTTACTCGTTCCGTAATGCATGATACCGTGACTAACTACTTAGTCACATTGAGCTCATTATGATGATGCATTACCGAGTGGGCCCAGAGATACCTCTCCGTCACACGGAGTGACAAATCCCAGTCACGATTTGTGCCAACCCAACAGACACTTTCAGAGATACCCGTAGTGCACCTTTATAGCCACCCAGTTACATTGTGACATTTGGCACATCCAAAGCATTCCTATGGTATCCGGGAGTTGTACAATCTCATGGTCTAAGGAAATGATACTTGACTTTAGAAAAGCTTTTAGCAAACGAACTACACGATCTTGTGCTATGCTTAGGATTGGGTCTTGTCCATCACATCATTCTCCTAATGATGTGATCCCGTTATCAATGACATCCAATGTCCATGGTCAGGAAACCATAACCATCTATTGATCAACGAGCTAGTCAACTAGAGGCTCACTAGGGACATGTTGTGGTCTATGTATTCACACATGTATTACGGTTTCCAGTTAATACAATTATAGCATGAACAATAGACAATTATCATGAACAAGGAAATATAATAATAACCATTTTATTATTGCCTCTAGGGCATATTTCCAACAGTCTCCCACTTGCACTAGAGTCAATAATCTAGTTCACATCACTATGTGATTGTAATGAATCCAACACCCATTGGGTTTGATCATATATCGCTTGTGAGAGAGGTCATTAGTCAACGGGTCTGAATCTTTCAGATCCGTGTGTGCTTTACAAATCTCTATGTCATCTCCTAGATGCAACTACCACACGCTATTTGGAACTATTCCAAATAACTGCTCTACTATACGAATCCGGTCTACTACTCAGAGTCATCCAGATTAGTGTCAAAGTTTGCATCGGCGTAACCCTTTACGACGAACTCTTTTACCACCTCCATAATCGAGAAAATTCCTTTGTCCACTAGTTACTAAGGATAACCTTGACTGCTGTCCTGTGATCCATTCCTGGATCACACTTGTACCCCTTGACAGACTCATGGCAAGGCACACTTTAGGTGTGGTACACAACATAGCATACTGTGGAGCCTATGTCTAAAGCATAGGGGACGACCTTCGTCCTTTCTCTCTCTTCTGTCGTGGTCAGGTCTTGAGTCTTACTCAATACTCACACCTTATAACACAGCCAAGAACTCCTTCTTTGCCGATCTATTACGAACTCCTTCAAAATCTTGACACGGTGCGTACACATTTGAAAGTACTATCAAGCAATTTTTGATCTATCCTTATAGATCTTGATGCTCAATGTTCAAGTAGCTTAATCTAGGTTTCCATTGAAAAACACTTTTCAAATAACCCTATATGCTTTCCAGAAATTCTACATCATTTCCGATCAAAAATATGTCAACAACATATACTCATCAGAAATGCTATAGTGCTCCCACTCACTTCTTTGGAAATACAAGTTTCTCATAAACTTTGTATAAACCCAAAATCTTTGATCATCTCATCAAAGCGTATATTCCAACTCCGAGATGCTTACTCCAGTCCTTCGAAGGATTGCTGGAGCTTTGCATACTTGTTAGCATCTTTTAGGATTGACAAAACCTTCTGGTTGTATCACATACAACCTTTCCTCAAGAAAATCATTGAGGAAACAATGTTTTGACATCCTATCTGCAAGATTTCATAAATAATGCAGGAACTGCTAATATAATTTCAACAGACTCTTAGCATTGCTACGGGTGAGAAAGTCTCATCGTAGTCAACTCCTTGAACTTGTCGGAAAACATCTTAGCGACAAGTCGAGCTTTATTAATGGTGACACTTACCATCATTGTCCGTCTTCCCTTTTAAAATCCATCTATACCCAATAGCCTTACAACCATCAAGTAGTTCTTCCAAAGTCAACACTTTGTTTTATACATGGATCCTCTCTCGGATTTTATGGCCTCGAGCCATTTGTCAGAATCCGGGCCCACCATCGCTTCTCCACAACTCGTAGGTTCACTGTTGTCTAGCAACATGACCTCCAAGACAGGATTACCGTACCACTCCGAAGCAGTACGGGTCCTTGTCGACCTACGAGGTTTGGTAGTGACTTGATCCGAAGTTTCATGATCACTATCATCAGCTTCCACTTCAACTGGTGTAGGCGCCACAGGAACAACTTCCTGTGCCCTGCTATAGATTAGTTGAAGTGATGGTTCAATAACCTCATCAAGTCTCCACCATCCTCCCACTCAATTCTTTCAAGAGAAACTTTTCCTCGAGAAAGGACCCATTTCTAGAAACAATCACTTTTGCTTCCGGATATGAAATAGGAGGTATACCCAACTGTTTTGGGTGTCCTATGAAGATGCATTTATCCAATTTGGGTTTGAGCTTATCAGGCTAAAACTTTTCCACATAAGCTTCGCAGCCCCAAACTTCTAAGAAATGACAGCTTAGTTTTTTCTAAACCATAGTTCATACGCTGTCATCTCAACGGAATTACGTGGTGTCCTATTTGAAGTGAATGCGGTTGTCTCTAATTCCTAACCCATAAACAATAGTGGTAATTCAATAAGAGACATCATGGTATGCACCATATCCAATAGGGTGCAACTATGATGTTCGGGCACACCATCACACTATGGTGTTCCAGGCGGTATTAGTTGTGAAACAATTTCCACAATGTCTTAATTGTATACCAAACTCATAACTCAGATACTCATCTCTATGATCATATTATAGACATTTTATCCTCTTGTCACAACGATCTTCAACTTCACTCTGAAATTACTTGAACCTTTCAATAATTCAGACTTGTGTTCCATCAAGTAAATATACTCAGCATCTACTCAAATCATCTGTGAAGTAAGAACATAACGATATCCACTGCGTGCCTCAGCACTCATTGGACTGCACACATCAAAATGTATTACTTCCAACAAGTTGCTTTCTTGTTCCATCTTACTGAAAATGAGGCTTTTCAGTCATCTTGCCCATGTGGTATGATTTGCATGTCTCAAGTGATTCAAAATCAAGTGAGTCCAAATGATCCATCTGCATGGAGTTTCTTCATGCGTACATACTAATAGACATGGTTCGCATGTCTCAAATTTTTCAAAAAACAAGTGAGTCCAAAAGATCCATCAACATGGAGCTTCTTCATGCGTTTTATACCAATATGACTCAAATGGCAGTGCCACAAGTAGGTGGTACTATCATTACTATCTTATATCTTTTGGCATGAACATGTGTATCACTACGATCGAGATTTAATAAACCATGCATTTTAGGTGCAAGACCATTGAAGGTATTATTCAAATAAACAGAGTAACCATTATTCTCCTTAAATGAATAACCATGTTGCGATAAACATAATCCAATCATGTCTATGCTCAACGCAAATACCAAATAACAATTATTTAGGTTTAACACCAATCCCGATGGTAGAGGGAGCGTGCGATGTTTGATAACATTAAACTTGGAAATATTTCCAACACATATCGTCACCTCGCCTTTAGCTAGTCTCCGTTTATTCCGTAGCTTTTTATTTCGAGTTACTAACACTTAGCAACCGAACCGGTATCTATTACCATGGTGCTACTAGGAGTACTAGTAAAGTACACAGTAATATAATGTATATCCAATATACTTCTGTCGACCTTGCCAGCCTTCTCATCTACCAAGTATCTAGGGTAATTCTGCTCCAGTGACCGTTCCGCTTATTACAGAAGCACTTAGTCTCAGGTTTGGGTTCAACCTTGGGTTTCTTCACTAGAGCAGCGACTGATTTGCTGTTTCATGAAGTATCCCTTCTTGCCCTTGCCCTTCTTGAAACTAGTGGTTTCACTAACCATCAACAATTGATGCTCCTTCTTGATTTCTACTTTCGCGGTGTCAAACATCGCGAATATCTCAAGGATCATCATATTTATCCCTGATATGTTATAGTTATCACGAAGCTCTAGTAGCTTGGTGGCAATGACTTTGGAGAAACATCACTATCTCGTCTGGAAGACTAACTCCCACTCGATTCAAGTGATTGTTGTACCCAGACAATCTGAGTACAAGCTCAACGATTGAGCTTTTCTCCCTTAGTTTGTAGGCTTAGAAAACTCGTCGGAGGTCTTATACCTCTTGACCTGGGCACGAGCCTGAAATCCCAATTTCAGCCCTCGGAACATCTCATATGTTCCGCGACGTTTCAAAAAACGTCTTCGGCACCTCAATTCTAAACCGTTGACCATTACTGAACTATCACTAGTCATGAAAACGTGTATGTCAGATGTTCGCAACATCCACAGATGACGTTCCAGGTTCAGCACACCGAGCAGTGCATTAAGAACATAAGCCTTCTACGCAGCAATGAGGACAATCCTCAGTTTACGGACCCAGTCCGCATAATTGCTACTATCAACTTTCAACTAAATTTTCTCTAGGAACATATCTAAAACAATAGAACTAAAACGCGAGCTATGACATAATTTGCAAAGACCTTTTGACTATGTTCAGGATAATTAAGTTCATTTAATGAACTCCCACTCAGATAGACATCCCTCTAGTCATCTAAGTGATATATGATCCGAGTCAACTAGGCCATGTACGATCATCACGTGAGACGGACTAGTCATCATCGGCGAACATCTTCATGTTGATCGTATCTACTATACGACTCATGTTCGACCTTTCGGTCTCTTGTGTTCCGAGGCCATGTCTGTACATGCTAGGCTCGTCAAGCCAACCTAAGTGTTTTGCATGTGTAAATCTGGCTTACACCCGTTGTATGTGAATGTTAGAATCTATCACACCCGATCATCATGTGGTGCTTCAAAACAACGAACTTTCGCAATGGTGCACAGTTAGGGGGAACACTTTCTTGAAATTTTAGTGAGGGATCATCTTATTTATGCTACCGTCGTTCTAAGCAAATAAGATGTAAACTTGATAAACATCACATGCAAATCATAAAGTGACATGATATGGCCATTATCATCTTGCGCCTTTGATCTCCAAAAGGATGTGATGAATGATATATGTGATGTATGAGATTGATCATGTTCTTGTAATATGCTGCAAGAACAAGTTAGACGTCCTCTAATTGTTGTTGTAAGTTTTTTACGTGGCTGCTATAGGTTTCTAGCAAGAACGTTTCTTACCTACGCCAAAACCACAACGTGATATGCCAATTGCTATTTACCCTTCATAAGGACCGTATTCATCGAATACGATCCGACTAAAGTGGGAGAGATAGCCACCCGCTAGCCACCTTATGCAACTAGTGCATGTTAGTCGGTGGAACCTGTCTCACGTAAGTGTACGTGTAAGGTCAGTCCGGGCCGCTTCATCCCACAATACCGTCGAAACAAGATAGGACTTGTAACAGTAAGCATATTGAATAAAACCAACGCCCACAACTATTTGTGTTCTACTCGTGCATATAATCTACGCAATAGACCTAGCTCATGATGCCAATGTTGGGGATCGTTGCAAAAATTAAAAAATTTCTACGCATCACCAAGATCTATCTATGGAGAGACTAGCAACGAGAGAGAGGGGAGTGCATCTTCATACCCTTCAAGATCGCGATGCGAAAGCATTACAAGAACGCGGATGAGGGAGTCGTAATCGTGGCGATTCAAATCACGGAAGATCCGATCTAACACCGAACGGACGACGCCTCCGTGTTCAACACACGTACAGCCTGGGGACGTATCCTCCTTCTTGATCTAGCAAGGGGAGAGGAGAAGTTGAGGGAGAGCTTCGGCAGCACGACGGCGTGGTGGTGGAGCTTGCAGTTCTCCGGCAGTGCTTCGCCAAGCACTACTGAGGAGGAGGTGGAGTTGGAGAGGGGGAGGGCTGCGCCAGTGGCAAGGGGTGAAGCTCCCATGCGCCTCCCCACTATATATAGGGGTGGAGGGGGCTGGTTTCTTGCCCTCCAAGTCCATTGGGCGTTGGCAAAGGTGGGAGGAACGAAATCCCATCATTTCCTTCCCCACCGATTGTTATCCCCCCTTTTTAGGGATCTTGATCTTATCCCTTTAGGATATGATATTATTCCTTCTAAGGGGGATCTTGGTGCGCCTTGACCAGGGGTGTGGGGCATTGCCCCCACTACCCACGTTCATGTGGGTCCCCCCATGCAGGTGGGCCCTACTCCGAAACCTTCTAGAACCTTCCCGGTACAATACCGAAAAATCCTGAACATTTTTTGGTGGCCAAAATAGGACTTCCCATATATAAATATTTACCTCCGGACCATTCCGGAACTCCTCGTGATGTCCAGGATCTCATCCGGGACTCCGAACAACATTCGGTAACTGCACACTAATTCCCATAACAACTCTAGCGTCACCGAACCTTAAGTGTGTAGACCCTACGGGTTCGGGAATCATGCAGACATGACCGAGATGTTCTCCGGCCAATAACCAACAGCGGGATCTAGATACCCATGTTGGCTCCCACATGTTCCATGATGATCTCATCGGATGAACCACGATGTCGGGGATTCAAGCAATCCCGTATGCAATTCCCTTTGTCAATCGGTACGTTACTTGCCCGAGATTTGATCATCGGTATCCCAATACCTCGTTCAATCTCGTTACCGGCAAGTCACTTTACTCGTTCTGTAATGCATGATCCCGTGACTAACTACTTAGTCACATTGAGCTCATTATGATGATGCATTACCGAGTGGGCCCAGAGATACCTCTCCGTCACACGGAGTGACAAATCCCAGTCATGATTCGTGCCAACCCAACAGACACTTTCAGAGATACCCGTAGTGCACCTTTATAGCCACCCAGTTACGGTGTTACATTTGGCACACCCAAAGCATTCCTACGGTATCCGGGATTTGCACAATCTCATGGTCTAAGGAAATGATACTTGACATTAGAAAAGATTTTAGCAAATGAACTACACGATCTTGTGCTATGCTTAGGATTGGGTCTTGTCCATCACATTATTCTCCTAATGATGTGATCCCGTTATCAATGACATCCAATGTCCATGGTCAGGAAGCCATAACCATCTATTGATCAACGAGCTAGTCAACTAGAGGCTCACTAGGGACATGTTGTGGTCTATGTATTCACACATGTATTACGGTTTCCAGTTAATACAATTATAGAATGAACAATAGACAATTATCATGAACAAGAAAATATAATAATAACTATTTTATTGTTGCCTCTAGGGCATATTTCCAACAGTCTACATAGTTCTCGAACCCGTAGGGTCTGCACGCTTAACGTTCGGTGACGATAGGTATTATGAGTTCATGTGTTTTGATGTACCGAAGGTAGTTCGGAGTCCCGGATATGATCACGGACATGACGAGGAGTCTCAAAATGGTCAAGACATAAAGATTGATATATTGGATGGCTATGTTTGGACATCAGAATGGTTTCGAGTGAGTTTGGGCATTTACCGGAGTATCGGGAGGTTACCGGGACCCCCCGGGGAGTCAATGGGCCTTATTGGGCCTTAGTGGAAAGGAGAAGGAGGCGGCCAAGGTGGGGGTGCGCCCGCCCAAGCCTAATCCAAATTGGGAGGGGGCCGGCCCCCCTTTCCTTCTCTCCTTCTCCCCCTTCCTTCCCTCTCCAACTCCAACTAGGTAAGGGGGAATCCTACTCCCACCGGGAGTAGGACTCCCCCCTTGGGCACGCCTAGTAGGCCGGCCCTCTTCCCTTCCTCCACTCCTTTATATACGGGGGAGGGGGGCACCCCCATAGACACACAAGTTGATCATTGATCTTTTAGCCGTGTGCGGTGCCCCCCTCCACCATAATCCACCTCGGTCATATTGTCATAGTGCTTAGGTGAAGACCTGCGCCAGTAGCTTCATCATCACCGTCATCACGCTATCATGCTGACAAAGCTCTCCCTCGACACTCTGCTGGATCGTGCGTTTGTGGGATGTGACCGAGTTGAACGTGTGCAGATCGCGGAGGTGTTGTACATTCGGTACTAGGATCGGTCGATCATGAAGACGTACGACTACATCAACCGCGTTGTCACAATGCTTCCGCTTCTGATCTATGAGGGTACGTGGACAACACTCCTCTCTCGTTGCTATGCATCACCATGATCTTGCGTATACGTAGGATTTTTTTTGAAATTACTACGTTTCCCAACAGTGGTATCAGAGCCAGATTTATGCGTAGATATTATATGCACGAGTAGAACAGAAAGAGTTGTGGCGATAATAGTCATACTTCTTACCAGCATGTCATACTTTTATTCGGCAGTATTGCTGGATGAAGCAACCCAGACCGACATTACGCGTACGCTTACGCGAGACTGGTTCTACCGATGTGCTTCGCACACAGGTGGCTGGCGGGTGTCAGTTTCTCCAACTTTAGTTGAATCTAGTGTGGCTATGACTGGTCCTTGTTGAAGGTTAAAACAACACATACTTGACGAAAAATCATTGTGGTTTTGATGCGTAGGTAAGAACAGTTCTTGCTCAGCCCGTAGCAGCCACGTAAAACTTGCAACAACAAAGTAGAGGACGTCTAACTTGTTTTTGCAGGGCATGTTGTGATGTGATATGGTCAAGACATGATGCTAAATTTTATTGTATGAGATGATCATGTTTTGTAACAGAGTTATTGGCAATTGGCAGGAGCCATATGGTTGTCGCTTTATTGTATGCAATGCAATCGCCCTATAATTGTTTTTACTTTATCACTAAGTGGTAGCGATAGTCGTAGAAACAATAATTGGTGAGATGACAACGATGCTACGATGGAGATCAAGATGTCGCACCAGTGATGATGGTGATCATGACGGTGCTTTGGAGATGAGGATCAAAGGCACAAGATGATGATGGCCATATCATATCACTTATATTGATTGCATTTGATGTTTATCCTTTATGCATCTTATTTTTCTTAGTTCGATGGTAGCATTATAAGTTGATCTCTCACTAAATTTCAAGGTACAAGTGTTCTCCCTGAGTATGCACCATTGTGAAAGTTCGTCGTGCCAAGACAGCATGTGATGATCGAGTGTGATAAGCTCTACGTTCACATACAACGGGTGCAAGGCAGTTTTGCACACGTAGAATACTCAGGTTAAACTTGACGAGCCTAGCATATGCAAATATGGCCTTGGAACACTGAGACCAAAAGGTCGAGCATGAATCATATAGTAGATATGATCAACATAGTGATGTTCACCATTGAAAACTACTCCATCTCACGTGATGATCGGACATGGTTTGGTTGATTTGGATCACATGATCACTTAGATGATTAGAGGGGTGTCTATCTAAGTGGGAGTTCTTAAGTAATATGATTAATTGAACTTTAATTTATCATGAACTTAGTACCTAATAGTATTTTGCATGTCTATGTTGTTGTAGATAGATGGCCCGTGCTGTTGTTCCATTGAATTTTAATGCGTTCCTTGAGAAAGCTAAGTTGAAAGATGATGGTAGCAATTACACGGACTGGGTCCATAACTTGAGGATTATCCTCATTGCTGCATAAAAGAATTACGTCCTGGAAGCACCGCTAGGTGCAAGACCCGCTGCAGGAGCAACATCAGACGTTGTGAACGTCTGGCGGAGCAAAGCTGATGATTACTCGATAGTTCAGTGTGCCATGCTTTATGGCTTATAACTGGGACTTCAACGATGTTTTGAACGTCATGGAGCATATGAGATGTTCCAGGAGTTAAAGTTAATATTTCAAGCAAATGCCCATATTGAGAGATGTGAAGTCTCCAATAAGTTCTATAGCTACAAGATGGAAGAGAATAGTTCTGCCAGTGAACATATAATCAAAATGTATGGGTATAATAACCACTTGATTCAACTGGGAGTTAATCTTCCTGATGATAGTGTTATTGACAGAATTCTTCAATCACTGCCACCAAGCTACAAGAGCTTCGTGATGAACTATAATATGCAAGGGATAAACAAGACAATTTCTGAGCTCTTAGCGATGCTAAAGGCTGTGGAGGTAGAAATCAAGAAGGAGCATCAAGTGTTGATGGTCAACAAGACCACCAGTTTCAAGAAAAAGGGTAATGGGAAGAAGGGGAACTTCAAGAAGAACAACAAGCAAGTTGCTGCTCAAGTGTAGAAGCCCAAGTCTGGACCTAAGCCTGAGACTGAGTGCTTCTACTACAAAGGGACTGGTCACTGGAAGCGGAACTGCCCCAAGTATTTGGTGGATAAGAAGGATGGCAAGGTGAACAAAGGTATATGTGATATACATGTTATTGATGTGTACCTTACTAATGCTCGCAGTAGTGCCTGGGTATTTGATACGGTTCTGTTGCTAATATTTGCAACTCTAAACAGGGACTACGAATTAAGTGAAGATTGGCTAACGCCGAGGTGACGATGCGGGTGGGAAATGGTTCCAAAGTCGATGTGATCGCGGTCGGCACGCTACCTCTACATCTACCTTCAGGATTAGTTTTAGTCCTGAATAATTGTTATTTGGTGCCAGCGTGGAGCATGAACATTATACCTGGATCTTGTTTGATGCGATACGGTTATTCATTTAAATATGAGAATAATGGTTGTTCTGTTTATATGAGTAATATCTTTGATGGTCATGCACCCTTGAAGAGTGGTCTATTTTTGTTGAATCTCGATAGTAGTGACACACATATTCATAATATTGAAGCCAAAAGATGCAGAGTTGATAATGATAGTGCAACTTATTTGTGGCACCGCCGTTTAGGTCATATTGGTGTAAAGCGTATGAAGAAACTCCATTCTGATGGACTTTTAGAATCACTTGATTATGAATCACTTGGTACTTGCGAACCATGCCTCATGGGCAAGATGACTAAAACTCCATTCTCCGGAACAATGGAGCGAGCAACAAATTTGTTGGAAATCATACATACTGATGTATGTGGTCCGATGAATATTGAGGCACGCGGCAGGTATCGTTATTTTCTCACCTTCATAGATGATTTGAGCAGATATGGGTATATCTACTTAATGAAACATAAGTCTGAAACATTTGAAAAGTTCAAAGAATTTCAGATTGAATTGGAAAATCATCGTAACAAGAAAATAAAGTTTCTACGATCTGATCGTGGAGGAGAATATTTGAGTTATGAGTTTGGTCTTCATTTGAAACAATGCAGAATAGTTTCGCAACTCATGCCAC
Source organism: Triticum dicoccoides (assembly GCF_002162155.2). Lineage (NCBI taxonomy): Eukaryota > Viridiplantae > Streptophyta > Magnoliopsida > Poales > Poaceae > Triticum > Triticum dicoccoides. Next base: position 618,446,978 of record NC_041383.1, read on the forward strand.
CCGGAACACCACAACGTATTGGTGTGTCTGAACGTCGTAACTGCATGTTATTAGATATGGTGCGATCTATGATGTCTCTTACTGATTTACTGCTATTATTTTGGGGTGATGCTTTAGAGACGGATACATTCACGTTAAATAGGGAACCATCTGAATCCGTTGAGACGACGCCTTATGAACTGTGGTTTGGCAAGAAACCAAAGTTGTCGTTTCTTAAAGTTTGGGGCTGCGATGCTTATGTGAAATAGCTTCAACCTGATAAGCTCGAACCCAAATCAGAGAAGTTCTTCTTCATAGGATACCCAAAGGAAACTATTGGGTATACCTTCTATCACATATCCGAAGGCAAAATCTTTGTTGCTAAGAATGGATCCTTTCTAGAGAAGGAGTTTCTCTCGAAAGAAGTGAGTGGGAGGAAAGTAGAACTTGGTGAGGTAACTGTACCTGCTCCCTTATTGGAAAGTAGTTCATCACAGAAATCAGTTCCTGTGATTCCTACACCAATTACTGAGGAAGCTAATGATGATGATCATGAAGCTTCAGATCAAGTTACTACCGAACCTCGTAGGTCTTCCAGAGTAAGATCCGCACCAGAGTGGTATGGTAATCCTGTTCTGGAAGTCATGTTACTAGACCATAATGAACCTACGAACTAGAAGCGATGATGAGCCCAGATTCCGCGAAATGGCTTGAAGCCATGAAATCTGAGATGGGATCCATTTATGAGAACAAAGTGTGGACTTTGGTGGACTTGCCCGATGATCGGCAAGCCATAGAAAATAAATGGATTTTTAAGAAGAAGACCGACGTAGACGGTAATGTTACTGTTTACAAAGCTCGGCTTGTCATGAAAGATTTTCGACAAGTTCAAGGAGTTGACTACGATGAGACCTTCTCACCCGTAGCGATGCTTAAGTCTGTCCGAATCATGTTAGCAATTGCTGCATTTTATGATTATGAAATTTGGCAAATGGATGTAAAAACTGCATTCCTGAATGGATATCTGGAAGAAGAGTTGTATATGATGCAACCTGAAGGTTTTATAGATCGAAAGGGTGCTAACAAAGTGTGCAAGCTCCAGCGATCCATTTATGGACTGGTGCAAGCTTCTCGGAGTTGGAATAAACGTTTTGATAGTGTGATCAAAGCATATGGTTTTATATAGACTTTTGGAGAAGCCTGTATTTACAAGAAAGTGAGTGGGATCTCTGTAGCATTTCTAATATTATATGTAGATGACATATTGTTAATTGGAAATGGTATAGAATTTATGGATAGCATAAAAGGATACTTGAACAAGAGTTTTTCAATGAAAGACCTCGGTGAAGCTGCTTATATATTGGGCATCAAGATCTATAGAGATAGATCGAGACACTTAATTGTACTTTCACAAAGCACATACCTCGGTAAAGTTTTGAAGAAGTTTAAAATGGATCAAGCAAAGAAAGGGTTCTTGCCTGTGTTACAAGGTGTGAAGTTGAGTCAAGCTCAAAGTCCGACCACCGCAGAAGATAGAAAGAAAATGAAAGATGTTCCCTATGCTTCAGCCATAGGCTCTATCATGTATGCAATGCTGTGTACCAGACCTGATGTGTGCCTTGCTATTAGTTTAGCAGGGAGGTACCAAAGTAATCTAGGAGTGGATCACTGGACAGCGGTCAAGAACATCCTGAAATACCCGAAAAGGACTAAGGATATGTTTCTCGTTTATGGAGGTGACAAAGAGCTCGTCGTAAATGGTTATGTCGATGCAAGCTTTGACACTGATCCGGATGACTCTAAGTCACAAACCGGATACATATTTATATTGAACGGTGGAGCTGTAAGTTGGTGCAGTCATAAGCAAAGCGTCATGGCGGGATCTACGTGTGAAGCGGAGTAATAGCTGCTTCAGAAGCAGCAAATGAAGGAGTCTGGATAAAGGAGTTCATATCCGATCTAGGTGTCATACCTAGTGCTTTGGGTCCAATGAAAATCTTCTGTGACAATATTGGAGCCATTGCCTTGGTGAAGGACTCCATATTTCACAAGAGAACCAAGCACATCAAGAGACGCTTCAATTCCATCCGTCATCAAGTGTAGGAAGGGGACATAGAGATTTGCAAGACATACGGATATGAATGTTGCAGACCCGTTGACTAAGCCTCTCTCACGAGCAAAACATGATCAGCACCAAGACTCCATGGGTGTTAGAATCATTACAATGTAATCTAGATTATTGACTCTAGTGCAAGTGGGAGACTGAAGGAAATATGCCCTAGAGGCAATAATAAAGTTGTTATTTATATATATTTCCTTACATCATGATAAATATTTATTATTCATGCTAGAATTGTATTAAACGGAAACTTAGTACATGTGTGAATACATAGACAAATAGAGTGTCACTAGTATGCCTCTACTTGACTAGCTCGTTAATCAAAGATGGTTAAGTTTCCTAGCCATTGACATGAGTTGTCATTTGATAAACGGGATCACATCATTAGGGAATGATGTGATTGTCTTGACCCATTCCGTTAGCTTAGCACTTGATCGTTTAGTATGTGGCTATTGCTTTCTTCATGACTTATACATGTTCCTATGACTATGAGATTATGCAACTCCCGAATACCGAGGAACACTTTGTGTGCTACCAAACGTAACAACATAACTGGATGATTATAAAGGTGCTCTACAGGTGTCTCCGATGGTGTTTGTTGAGTTGGCATAGATCGAGATTAGGATTTGTCACTCCGATTGTCAGAGAGGTATCTCTGGGCCCTCTCGGTAATGCACATCACTATAAGCCTTGCAAGCAATGTGACTAATGAGTTGGTTATGGGATGATGCATTATGGAACGAGTAAAGAGACTTGCTGGTAACGAGATTGAACTAGGTATTGAGATACCGACGATCGAATCTCGGGCAAGTAACATACCGATGACAAAGGGAGCAATGTATGTTGTTATGCGGTTTGACCGATAAAGATCTTCGTAGAATATGTGGGAGCCAATATGAGCATCCAGGTTCCTCTATTGGTTATTGGCCGGAGATGTGTCTCGGTCATGTCTACATAGTTCTCGAACCTATAGGGTCTACGCTTAACGATCAATGACGATCGGTATTATGAGTTTATGTGTTTTGATGTACCGAAGGTAGTTCGGAGTTTCGGATATGATCACGGATATGACGAGGAGTCTCGAAATGGTCGAGACATAAAGATTGATATATTGGATGGCTATGTTTGGACATCGGAATGGTTTCGAGTGAGTTTGGGCATTTACCGGAGTATCGGGAGGTTACCGGAACCCCCCGGGGAGTCAATGGGCCTTATTGGGCCTTAGTGGAAAGGAGGAGGAGGCGGTCAAGGTGGGGGTGCGCCCCCCAAGCCCAATCCGAATTGGGAGGGGGGCCGGCCCCCTTTCCTTCTCTCCTTCTCCCCCTTCCTTCCCTCTCCTACTCCAACTAGGGAAGGGGGAATCCTACTCCTACCGGGAGTAGGACTCCCCCCTTGGGCGCGCCTAGGAGGCCGGACCTCTTCCCCTCCTGCACTCCTTTATATACGGGGGAGGGGGGCACCCCATAGACACACAAGTTGATCATTGATCTTTTAGCCGTGTGCGGTGCCCCCCTCCACCATAATCCACCTCAGTCATATTATCGTAGTGCTTAGGCATGGCCCTGCGCCGGTAGCTTCATCATCACCGTCATCACGCCATCGTGCTGACGAAGCTCTCCCTCGACACTCTGCTAGATCGTGAGTTCGTGGGACGTCACCGAGCTGAACATGTGCAAATTGCGGAGGTGCCGTACGTTTGGTACTAGGATCGGTCGATCGTGAAGACGTACGACTACATCAACCGCGTTGTCATAATGCTTCTGCTTACGGTCTATGATGGTACTTGGACAACACTCTCCCCTCTTGTTGCTATGCATCACCATGATCTTGCATGTGCGTAGGATTTTTTTTGAAATTACTACGTTCCCCAACACTGGCCCCCAATGTGCTTCACATCCAGACTATCTCTGCGGCCATGAGGCGGCAATCCGAAAGGACTGCAACTCCACCCTGCAGGTGATAACATCTTTGTTGCTGAATTTGGTTCGCAAGCAGATCATGCCTGTGTGATGAATGGGTCCCCTTGGATGGTTGGGAAACATGCTGTTTTGGTGAAGTTTTTTGCAACGATTCAGCCGCTTCAGGTCACTTTTGATCGTCTAGCCGTATGGGCTAGGATATTGGCACTTCCTACAAGTCTGATGAAAGGGAAATTTGGGATGGAATTTGCTAAGCCAGTTGGTAGGATAATTCATGTTGAATCAGATGCTGATGGTCGTTGTTGGGGTGCCTACATGCGGGTCTGAGTTGAGATTGCAGTGAAGGAGCTAGTGACTCGTTTTGTGACAATAACATCAGCGGAATTGAAGACTACTGAGTCCTATTCGGTAATGTATGAGCGGTTGCCTTTTTACTGTTTCTCTTGTGGTCTACTTGGTCATTCCTCTATGTTGTGTCCTAATCCGAGTATTCGTGATGAGTTGGGAGAGCTGCCCTATGCTTCAAGGAAGTTATGTGTTGATGATCTCGGGAGGAAAGGCAACAGTAAAAATCACAACTCTAGTAACGCTTCGTCTTCCTCGAAATGCATGGGACATGAAAGACCTCGATATTTGCCCGGTGATTCTCGTACCTCATCTGGGAGTGGCCATGGATGTACTAGACGTGGTCGCGAAAGAGGCCGGTCTACTGTGGCCAGAACTGATTTGGTTACTATCAAAAATACTAGGCACAACTTATCTGGGCAAAAGAGGTAACCCGCGAAGGCTCTACATGAGGCATCCACGAGCAAGGGTTCTGGCAATGAAAGTTGTGATGCTTTAGCACTCGTGTTGGTGCAGGACAAGGTAGATGGCACAAGTGATGATGTGACGCGGTCTTGCGAGGATGGTAACAAGAAGCAGAGAACATCTCCAAGACGATCGGCGGATCCGGAGGCGGCTACGATGCATCCCCTCCAGACGCAATGAGTATATTATGCTGGAATTGTCGAGGCCTTGGGTCGGACTCGACAGTTGGTGAGCTTTGCTGGTTAGTGAAGCTGCACCGACCCACCCTTCTCTTGTCTAAAACGAAGATGAGGGAAGCTCGTGTTAGAAACTTGATGTGGTCTTTGGGGTTTAAGGGTTGTATTGTTGTGGGTAGTGATGGTCAGAGTGGTGGTCTGGCCCTGTTTTGGTTTTAATATGTTAAGATCTCTTTGAAGCTCGCGAATAACAGGTGCATTGATGTTCATGTCACTCCAGATGGGGCCCCTACTTGGCGTGCTACATGTGTCTATGGCGAGCCTCACAGAGAAGAGCGATATCATTTCTGGAATTTCCTTCGACTTATGCATGCCAATGGAATGGTCCGTGGATTTGTTGTGGTGATTTTAATGAAGTTTTCTCTCAAGATGAACATTGTGGCCCTCGGGATCGATCGAAGAATCAAATTGCTGCCTTTTGTGATTGTCTGACCGAGTGTGAGCTTGTCGACCTGGGTTTCTCGGGTCTGAAATATACATGGTGTAATCGTCAGGGTGCAGATAATCATGTAAAAGTTCGTCTTGACAGAGGTGGTGCCAATGGGGAATTTACAAGGTTATTTGATGGTTGTTTCATGGAGAACGTCATCACTACTTATTCTGACCACTATGCTATTTTGATCCGACTGTTACAAGATAATTCATGGCGGTCCATGCCTGTTCAAAGGGGTTTTAAGTTTGAATCTATGTGGCCGAGAGCTGATGACTACAAGGAAACCGTGAGCAGTCTTGGGAGGAAGGAAGAGACGTTCTATGTCTTTTCAATCTACATGGTCGAATTTGAATCGTGTGGCTGGCTGTCTTTGAACCTGGAGCAGGGACTCTTTTGGGCGTGTTCGCAAGCAGATCCAAAAATTGGAACGGAGACTCAAGACGATTCGATCATCTCCTATTTCTGATGCCATGCTCATTGAAGAACAGACTATTGAAGATCGCCTTTATGAGTTGTTTGATCGGGAAGAAATTATGGAGCATCAGCGTTCTCGTGTTGACTGGCTTCATGAGGGGGACATGAACACGGGGTTTTTCCACACCCAGGCAGCTGCAAGATGTTGCGCTAATAGAATTTCTGCTCTGTTGCAGGATGATGGCTCAATTTGTAACTCACAGGGTGAGATCAAAAATATGGTTCAAAGTTTCTATGATAAATTGTTCACTTCAGAACCTTGTGTTGTGATTGATGATGTTCTAGCCTCTATCCCTCAGAAGGTATCGCCAGACATGAATGAAGAATTGTGCAGACCATACTTTAATGAGGAGATCAAATCAGCTTTATTTCAAATGGGTCCTACTAAAGCGCCCGGTCTGGATGGTTTTCCTGCTTTGTTTTATCAAACTCACTAGGATTTTATGGAAGAAGATATTTGTCAGGCTGTTCGTAGCTTCCTAGATGGTCGGCTGATTCTAGAGGGATCTTGTGATTCAGTGATTGTGCTTATTCCTAAGGTGGCGATGCCAAAACAGTTGAAGAATTTCCGTCCTATTAGTCTATGCAACGTTCTATACAAAATGGCTTCGAAGGTTTTGGCTAACCGGCTCAAAAAAATCTACCATTGGTCATTTCTGATTACCAGAGTGCATTTCTCCCAGGAAGACTTATGACGGATAATACCTTGATTGCTTATGAATGCATGCATACTATTTGGCGTCAACGGGTGAAAAAACCTTATTTTGCCTTGAAGATTGATATGATGAAAGCATATGATCGTGTGGAGTGGTGCTATCTTCATGGTTGTCTTTTTAAGCTTGGTTTTTCTCTGGCTTGGATTGATACTGTGATGCGTTGTGTCACTAATGTCCGATATGCTGTTAGGGTTAATGGTGAATTTGCTGAAGGTGTTGTTCCTTCACGTGGTATTAACCAAGGTGATCCAATCAGTCCCTACTTGTTCCTTATTTGCACTGAAGGTTTGTCATGTCTGTTACTACAAAAAGAGAGATGTGGCGAGATCCAAGGTATTCGTAACGGGTGTCATGGCCCGCCTATATCACATCTTCTCTTTGCCGATGACAGCATCTTCTTTGCAAGAAGTGATCCAAGGAGTGTGCTCCTCTAGAGGCTACCCTAGATAAGCACTGCAGCGGGTCTGGCCAATTGATTAATAAAGATAAGTCCTCCTTATTCTTTGGAAACCATTGTGAGGTAGTGGTGAAGACTCGTGTCAAATCTCAGTTGGGAATAAGTAGTGAAGCACTTCAAAGAACATATTTGGGAATGCCCACTGAGGTTGGACAGTCATCTACGACCACTTTCAACATTTGGCCTGATAAAGCATGGTAGCGGATGCATGCTTGGTCGAATCGTCCTGCATCTCGGGCGGGCAAGGAGGTACTTTTTAAGCCTGTCATTCAAGCAATTCCAGCACACGTCATGAGCTGTTTTCAGTTTCCAATTGCCACTTGTGAGAAGTTCAGACAAATCATTGTGGACAATTGGTGGGGCTGCGAGGATGGGAAGAAAAAACTGCATTGGAGGTCATGGGAATGGCTAACTACACCTAAGTTTCTTGGCGGGATGGGATTTCGTGATATGGCCTTATTCAATCAGCCCATGCTTGGTCGACAAGGTTGGCGTATTCTTACCTCGCCGGATTCCCTCTGTGCCTGGGTTCTCAAGGGTAGATATTTCCCTCATGACGATTTCTGGCATGCTGTTGCACCTAGATTGACCTCTTACACATGGCGCAATATTTTATTTAGTCGTGAGCTACTGAAGCAAGGGGTACAATGGGCATTGGTAATGGAGCGGTTGTTCGTATTAATGGTGATCATTGGATACCGTCCATGCCACCTGATTTATTTGAAACGATGTCTCGATACCATTTACGGCTACAATCAAGTGTCTTGTGGATGAGGATCGAGGTACCTGGTGTGAGGATACGGTTCGAGCGTTTTTCAATGAGAATATTGCCAATGAGATTATGTTGCTTCCTGTTGGTCGATATGGTGATGATGATTATGTGAGATGGCCTCACATGAGATTTGGAGAATACTCTGTACGATCAGCGTATAATTTGGCTCGTACAACTCGTTTCCAACGAGTTCATAGTGCGCATGGATGTGGAATGGCATCGAATGGCATGACTATTATGAAAAGTTGGAAATCTATTTGGTCTATCAAGGCTCCAAATAAAATGAAGGTGGTCCTTTGGAGGCTTGCTCACGATTGCCTCCCATCAGGTATCCAACTCCAACGTTGTCATGTGCCAACTTCTAACCTGTGTTGTTTCTATGGGAGGACGGAAGGAATTGAGCACTCGCTGTTGTTTTGCCCTTTTGCTTATGAGATCTAGTGGCAAGAGAAGCAATCCTTCGACATCAAGCTATGGCGGTCCAACTTCTCTTTGCCAAAGCAGTGGCTGTTTGATTTCCTCTCTTGTTCCTCGGATCAACAGGCTATGGTCATGGCTGTTACTATATGGCATATTTGGGAGGCGCGGAACTCTGTTCAAAACAATGAAGATGAGCCACATCCTGTCCGTACCATTTTTAAGATAAAAGCTTATGTTGATTTGATTTTTTTGGCATCTATACAAACCAGATCTTTTGCATAGGCGTGAGAGCATTGCCTCAAGTACCTCCTGGTCTCCGCCGCCCCTGGGTTCTGTATTATTCATGTGTGATGCCGTGATCTTCTCTGAGCTAAGTAAGTTTGGTGCAGGTGTGGTTGCTCTCAACTCTGATGGACAATTTGTTATTGCATGTAGAGAAGCCAACTATGGAAGCCCTGAACCTGAATTAGCTGAGGCATGTGCCCTTCGGCGAGTAGTTAACCTTGCACGTGAGATGGGATGTGATTCGGTGATATTCGTCTCCGGTTGCCTCTCTTTGGTGCAGAGAATCAATTCCCATGTCCGCGATCGTTCACTCGTTGGTGCTGTGGTCTCGGAGATCAAAGATGGCATGCGGAATATTCTTTTTTCTCGGGTCAAGTTTATTCGTTGGTAGTCTAATGTTTTAGCTCCTAATTTAGCTAAGTCGTGTTTGAGATATAATGGTCTTTGTGTTTTCACTTCTACTCCGGAATGTATCCGAGAGACTCTTTGTAATTATGTTGCTTGATTAATAAAGTGCCGACGTTTTCTCAAAAAAAAAAAAACTCTAGCCTAAAACTAAAGCTGCGCGAGACAAAACGATCTAGATCCAATTAACCACTTTTTCTAAATAAAAAATGCCATCAAAGAAACATAAAAAAATTATGATACAGAAAGTGCCAAAACGTTCTTAATTTAGACATAAGAAAATAAATTGCATGGATGTAAATATCAAAAACAGATAATAGAATTGCCATGTCAATAGGAAAATGCCACCTATATGAAATTGCCATGACAAAAGAATCATAGATGTAACGTAAAATTGCTATGCTACGTACAAAACAAAACTTTCATGGTATGATCAATAAATTTGTCACGGTGTATACAATAAATTTGCCATGGTACAATACACAAAAAACATATGCATGACAAAATTGCCTTGGTATTTGTATGACAAAACATGCATAGTTAAAATTTGCCATGGTCCATGGCAACTTTTGTTACAAAATATTCCATAGATCATGTGAAACTTAGCCAAAAAATTGTACCTGTAATTAATGATCCTTTTCCTTATGTAAAACATGACAAATTGTTTGAAATTTTGTGAATGATCACATGCCAACTTGTTGGAAAAAGTTTAGCTTATCACAATGGTAAATGTTGTAATCATCATAGTTGGAAAAACATTATCTACAATTTTCCATTCGGGACATTTCAAAATATTCATGCAAATAACTAGTTTCAAAACATTGCCATGTATACAAACACAAAAAAAATCTTAGAACTTGCCATGAACCATGATGGAACATTTGCTATGGTCCATTGCCCACTACAATGCCGCCACCCCCACCCCCCAAAAATAATTTTTTTTGCCATGATATATGAATAAAATAAATAGAAATTTGCTGTGTTGTCTTTAATAAACCCGCCATAGTGTATATAATAATTTTGCTACGATATATGAAGAAAATAAATAGAAATTTGCCATGTTATCTTTAATAAACCTGCCATAGTGTATACAATAATTTTGCCATGGACACATACCAAATTTGGGAACACACAAAGAATAAGAATTGCCATGTTATGTTAAATGAACTTGCCACAGTGTATATAATAGATTTACTATGACTAATGAAACAAATTTCCCTAAATTCATGCCAAAAATGCCATTGTCTAGGACACCAGAAAGTTCATAAGGAAAATATTTTTATTATTTTGCAAGAAAATTCTAATCTTTTTATTTTTAATCATGGCCGTATAAGAAACACCAGAAATGATAAAAAATACATCTAGATCCATAGACCACCTAGCGACAACTACAAGCACAGAAGCGAGCCGAAGGCAATGCTGTCATCATCACCCCTCCCTCGCTGGAGCTGGGCAAAATTTATTGTATAGACAATTAGGAAGTCCTCATGCTACTGCCCCATGAGACCAGCGCACTAGGGCAACAACCGCCGTTGATAAAGAGAAGCATAGATGGGAAGGATCCACCTGGAAGACACACGAACATAAAAAAACAAAGACTGGATCCGAGCAGATCCAGCAAAGACAACCACCAACTCAATCCTACGAGATCCGTCGGAGACACACCTCCACACGCCCTCCGAATGCTAGACACACCACCGGGACATGGGCTAGGCGAGGAGAATCTTATTCCATTTTCAGGGAGCCACCGCCGTCTTGCCTTCCTGAGCAGGACACAAACCCTAACCAAACTTATAGAGACGTCCAAAAACAATGCCCTCCCATGGGTAAGGGCCAGGATCCACCGCGCTTCGATGACCCTAAAGGCCACAGAAGACTAGGCAGATCAACGGCGCTGTCGGCTGGAGGCAGAAACCCTAGCCACCTTTTCCAAGGAGAAGACACGAGGAATGAGAGACCCATCTCTCTTCCACAAGGCAACTATTATGATCATGGCAATTGTTAAAACAAATTGTATTGGACACATGGCAATCAAGCTAATTTTTTTGTTTCCTAAGAAAGAAATCATGGCAATTTTGCAGTGGGGATGCATCTGAACTTGCCATCATAAAAAATTATGGCGAGTTGATACGTCCATTTTGCATCATGTTTTCCTACTGTTATTTATAATGTTTTTATGCATAATAATGCTTTATGGAGTAATTCTAATGCCTTTTCTCTCATAATATGCAAGGTTTACACAAAGAGGGAGAATAACGACAGCTGGAATTCTGGACCTAAAAAAGCTAAATCAGGCTACCTATTCCGCACAACTCCAAATGTGCTGAAACTTCACGGAGTTTTTTATGGAATATTTAAGAATTATTGGAGCAAATAACTACTAGAGGGGGCCCACCAGGTGGGTTGTGCCTTCCTAGGCCCACCTCCGGTGCCCTTCTTCTAATATATAAGTCATTTTGACCTAGAAAAATTAAGGAGAGGACTTTCGGGATGAAGCGCCGCCATCTCGAGGCAGAACTTGGGCAGGAGCACTTTTGCCCTCTGGTGGAGCGATTCCGGCAGGGGAACTTCCCTCCTGGAGGGGGAAATCATCATCATCATCATCACGAACAACTATCCCATCTTGGGGAGGGCAATCTTCATCAACATTTTGAACAAGACCATCTCCTCTCAAACCCTAGTTCATCTCTTGTGTTCAATCTTTGTACTGGAACCTTAGATTGGTACTTGTGAGTGACTAGTAGTGTTCATTACATCTTGTAGTTCATTACTATATGGTTTATTTAATACCCTCTGATCTCAAGCATGATTATAATTTGTATGTAGTTACTTTTGTTCTTGAGATCATGAGAGAAATCTTGTTGCAAGTAATCATGTGAACTTGATATGTGTTCAACATTTTGATGATATGTATGTTGTGATTCTCTTAGTGGTGTATTGTGAATGTCAACTACATGACACTTCACCCTATTAGGGACTAAGGGAATGCATTGTGGAGTAGTTATTAGATGATGGGTTGCTAGAGTGACAGAAGCTTAAACCCTAGTTTATGCGCTACTTTGTAAGGGACTGATTTGGATCCAAAAGTTTAATTCTATGGTTAGATTTGATCTTAATACTTTTCTCGTCGTTGTGGATTCTTGCGAGGGGGTTAACATAAGTAGGAGGTTTGTTCAAGTAAGAACATCACCTAAGCACCGGTCCACCCACATATCAAATTATCAAAGTAGTGAACACGAATTAAACCAACATGATGAAAGTGACTAGATGAAATTCCTGTGTACCCTCAAGAACACTTTGCTTACCATAAGAGACCGTTTTGGCCTGTCCTTTGCCATAAAAGGATTGGGATACCTTGCTGCATATTATTTGCCGTTACCGTTACTTGCTCGTTACAAATTATCTTGCTATCAAATTACTCGTTACTAATAATCTCAGTGCTTGCAGAGAATACCTTGCTGAAAACCACTTGTCATTTCCTTCTGCTCCTCGTTGGGTTCGACACTCTTACTTATAAAAAGGACTATGATTGATCCCCTATACTTGTGGGTCGTCAAGGCTCTTTTCTGGCGCCGTTACCAGGGAGTGAAGTGCTCTTGGTAAGTGGAAATTGGTAAGGAAAATTATTACTACATGCTAAAATTTATTGTTACTTGTTACTATGGAGAACAATCCTTTGAGGGGTTTGTTCGGGGTATCTTCACCTCGACCGGAACCACAATTAGTTTCCCCCCAACCTACTGCACCTACTGAAAATATTGAATATGAAATTCTTTCGGGTATGATAGAACAACTGCTAGCTAATCCTTATTAAGGAGATGGAACCAAACATCCTGATATGCACTTAATATATGTAGATGAAATTTGTGGATTATTCAAGCTTGCAGGTTTACCCGGAGATGAAGCTAAGAATAAGGTTTTCCCTCTATCTTTGAAGGGAAAAGCGTTGGCATGGTGTAGGCTATGCGATGATATTGGATCTTGGAATTGGAATTTCACCAAAAAATTTATCCTATGCATCTAGTTCATCGTGATCAGAATTACATATATAATTTTTGGCCTCGTGAAGGAGAAAGTATCACTCTAGCTTGGGGGAGGCTTAGGTCTATGTTATATTCCTGCCCCAATCATGAGCTCTCGAGAGAAATTATTATTTAGAACTTCTATGCTTGGCTTTCTCATAATGACCGATCCATGCTCGATACTTCTTGTACTGGTTCTTTTATGAAGACGACTATTGAATTCAGGTGGGATCTCTTAGAAAGACTTAAACTCAACTATGAAGATTGGGAACTCGATGAAGGTAAAGAGACAGGTATTAAGCTTGAGATTGATTGTGTCAAATCTTTTTAGGAATACCGATGCTTTTCAAAAGTTTAGCACTAAATATGGACTTGACTCTGAGATAGTAGCCTCTTTTTGTGAATCATTTTCTTCTCAAGTTGATCTCCCTAAGGAGAAGTGGTTTGAATATCATCCCCCTATTAAAGAAGAAATTAAAGAACCGGTAATAGCTAATGAAGAAACTATTATTTACAATGTAGATCTAGTTGTTCCTACTGCTTATATTGAGAAACCACCTTTTCCTGTTAAGATAAAAGAGCATGCTAAGGTTTCAACTGTGGTTCACAAAAGTAATATTAAAGCACCTAAACCCCCTGAGAAAATTAAAGTAGAACCTAATGTTGCTATGATTGTGTAGAAGCCTTTGAAACACTTAAGAAAGCCTTAATTTCTGCACCTATTGTTCAACCACCTGATTGGAACTTGCCTTTTGAAATTATGTGTGATGCTAGTGATTGTGTTGTTGGTGATGTTTTAGGGCAAAGAGTTGATAAAAAATTATATGTTATTCATTATGCTAGTAAAACTCTAGACAGTTCCCAAAGAAACTATGCTACTACTGAAAAAGAATTTTTAGTAGTTGTATTTGCTTGTGATAAATTCAGATGTTACATTGTTGACTCCAAAGTAATTTTTTACACTGATCATGCTGCTATAAAATATCTTATGGAAAAAAAGATGCTAAACATAGACTCATTAGGTGGGTTCTCTTTCTGCAAGAATTTGACTTACATATTATTGATAGGAAGGGAGATGAGAACCCAGTAGATGATAACTTGTCTAGGTTAGAAAATGTTCTTGATGACCCACTACCTATTGATGATAGCTTTCCTGATGAGCAATTGGCTGCAATAAATGTTTCTCATAACACACCTTGGTATGCTGACTATGCTAATTACATTGTTGCTAAATATATACCACCTAGTTTCACTTATCAACAAAAGAAAAAAAATCTTCTACAATTTAAGACATTACTTTTGGGATGACACATCTTTATAAAGAAGAAATAGATGGTATTATTAGATGTTCTGTACCTGAGCTTGAATAGGGACAAATCCTACAGAAATGTCACTCTGATTCCTATGGAGGGCATCATGCAGGAGACATACACAACTAGGGAAAAGGCTAGCAGTAGCGCCAGTTTTAGGTATATCAGTAGCGCGGGGTTGGGCGCTATTGATACGACACTACAGCTAAAGTGTATCAGTAACGTGTGCTTGCCCACGCTACTATTATACTTGTTTAGCAGTAGCGCTTTTGGTGCAGAGCGCTACTGGTAGTTACTAGTAGCGCGCCTCCCTACCCGCGCTACTACTATTGTTGGGTATTTCTATTTTGTTTCATTTCATATTCATACGCCATTATACAAGTTTTCGTACAGTAGCAATTTAGAGATTGTTTTTACATCAAAATGAGTTACTACATCATTGGGTGAAAGAACCGTGGATTAGTTTCAAGTGCATGGATCCAAAGTGACCAATGGTCCCTTTGGATCCATCCACTTGAAACTAAACCGCGGTTCTTTCACCCAATGGCATAATAACTCATCATCATCATGATCATCATCATATCATTAACAACTTATCATCATAATACATCATTGTCATATAACACCTCCTCGTGATCATCATTTTTATCAATGAGACATCATATAGCAAGTTGGTCAGTAGTCATAATCACAACTCCTCATCATCATCAACTCTAACACACTGTACCACATAATAACACATTGTACCTAGGACCTACTTCTCTCTCATAGGACCTACTAGGTTCTCTTAGGTAAAATAGCATAAAACAAGATAGGCCCTGACTCTCCATTATGGAGAATGTAGATTATCCTGTCTCCAATTCTTACCCTTCACCTAATGTTGCTTCCAAGTAGCGCCCTACGAGTGACCATACATTTTTTTCCAATCTTTGATTGTCATGTCTTCATTGGTTTTAGAAATCCGATATGAACAGGAGTGATTTGTAGGATGACCTGGCCATATATTCAAAACATCAAGGCAACCTTTCTGAAACATCAGATGAGGCACACACTCCTGCGAGATTATCTGTTGAAAAACATAGTAATAACTTTGTAGTTAGCAATGTAGAGTTTTAGAAGAATTTAAGCAAAAGATGCACAGATGTCGTAATACTAAAAAAAATCTTACGCTCACATCTCCATGGATGTTAGCATAGTTCAGCACGTGCACTAGTGGCACATATTGACCATAATGTGGAGGAATTTGATAATACATATTGTAATTCTCAAGATCAGTAATAAATGCGATCAGATGATTTTTCTCCCGATAAGTAAATTCTGAGCCATCGGCGTAGTAGGTTCTGTCTACCATCTTCCGCACATTCTTTGAAGAATGAAAATAAGGTATCAGTGGAAATAAGCTGTCAACTATTTTGAAATAAACAATATAAACTACTTAATAACTATGTTTGAGAAATTCACATAGCGGTAGAATTGGAAACATATCAACAAGGACCCAAATGTCCAAATTGTCTTCCTCGATGTCAGGATCACCAAGATCCATGGTGACAAGCATACCCTCTTGAAAATCATACATCTTGCAAAGTACTTCCCAATCCGGGTAACCAAAATGGGATACACTCTCAGAAATGTATAGATTTACCTCCAAATCCATACCATGATGGGTCCTTCGGTGAATTTTCTTTGTTTCCATACTCTCATGATCTTCAAAATCCATCCTCTCCAAGACATAGCATCTTGCATGGCATGGGATAAGCTAGTCGAATTGTAAAAGACGAAATACACAATGAAGTAGTAGAACTCGAGCTTAATTACGAAAAAAACACTTTGCATCGTAGCGTACCGTTTCAACACCGAAGGCCTCCTGGAGCTTAATGCTGAAGCGCCGACCTTCTACCAAGTGAGGCCTGTCGCAGAAACCCCGGTTGTCGCCGCACCATGAGCACTCCACGAGACTTTCGTCCGACGACATTTCCAATGTTCATAATTCAAAGATTAAACTTCTAAAATTCAATATATCTACTATGAAAACTAAATTAGATCATTATTATTCAGCACGGGTTGACTTTCGGTCCGTCGAGTCTTTTTTTGAAAACTCTCAGCTCACGTGGTGTATATATTCGACCGTTGGTGATGGTCGCTCCCCCTTCATCCTCGAGTACATTAAACCAAAATGTCTAGCACACGGGAATGAAGGAGAAGCGACCCCCACGACAACAGTCGACATTCTTCTTCTCTCATATATGGTGGACACACTCCCTCATTGATTTTTCGACCGTCGGTGATGGTTGTTACTCCTCCTTCCCCTAGTGCCTAACAAAGGTCTAGCACAAGGAGAAGAAGGAGAAACGACCCCCACGACAACAGTCGGGTTTCTTCCTCTCTCATATGTGGTGCAGACTTTCTCCCTTACTCATTTTTTGATTGTCATGTATGGAGCCTCGATAGACTTAAAGTCAACCCGAAATGTCGTTTAATTATCTTTCTAGAAAATCCAGGCCACTCGATATTTCCTACATATTCTAGCACAACTCATGCCAAAATTCACGGAAAAATCTGGCATGACCTTTGCAAAAAAAGGACATATCGAGTGCCTGAAATTTGCTGGAACAGAAATTAATCAACACTCCGACAAAACATAGGCCACTCGAAGGTGTTAACTGCAAACATGGCCACTTGGGCAATCACATATCCTATTTGCATTCAAACTTGATGGTCATTGCATTTCAATGGTAGAAAATATGAACAAAAACATTTCAAAATATCTTATAGGACTCATATCGACATGGAGATTTGGCTAGTCTCACCTCCAGGTCGGAGGGGGCCTGTGACGGGGATGACGACAACGACGACATGGAGATTTGGCTGCAAAAACAAAATACTATTCAAAATAGTGCTCTCCAATTTGATCATTCAAAATAGGAGTAGTTCTCCAATTTGAGCATTCAATAAGCAAAACTAAATCAAAAAATAAATTAGTATTCAAATTATCATGCATTCAATAAGCAAACCTAAATCATCTCTTGCATTCGTACATCATCGAATATTATCACTAATACATCTCGAATAGTCTCATACATATAACCTCAATAATACAGCTAAAACACCTAGCGAACGACGGGTATCGGCCCGGGCGGTGGACACCCAAAAAGAAGGAACCATCACATGATCATAGCTCCAGTGAGATCCCTGAAGAACCTGCCAGGTATTGGAGAACCTGCCCTCCAACGCAACCATGTAGTGACAGACGTGCTCATCCTCCTCACTGACACGATGAAGTACCACATCCACGGGGTCCTCAAGCCTTCGCACCGTCATTGCCCCACGCGACCGCCACCAAAGAAGGTTCGGGTCAAAGGCGAGCTGGCTCCTCACCAAGCTGCGCCTCCCGGAAAGTAGCACATCCCAGTACCAGCCCGGCGGAGCCCAGTCCCGGACATGGCCCCTCTGATCAAGCAGGCCTCCTCCACTGAGTCGACTACGAGGATGCGGGATAGGCATCATCGACGTGGATGCGGGAATAATTGCTTTAACTAAAAAAGTAAGCTAGTTCTACTAATTTTCGTACTAAAAATAAAATAGTTGTATTAATTCAACTAGTTCAATTAAGCACTTACTATAAATAAAAATAAACTAGTTCTTACTAAAAATAAACTAGTTCAACTAGTTCTATTAATTTTCTTACTAAAAAAACTAGTTCTATTAATTCAACTAGTTCTTACTAAAAATAAACTAGTTCAACTAGTTCTATTAATTTTCTTACTAAAAATAAACTAGTTCTATTAATTCAACTAGTTCTTACTAAAAATAAACTAGTTCAACTAGTTCTATTAATTTTCTTACTAATTCTATTAAACACTTACTAAAAATAGTAAAAAAAACTAGTTAGATGAACTCTAAAATTTAACCCTAACTAATTTGATGAACTCTAAAATTTGATGAACCCTAACTAATTTGATGAACTCTAAAATTTAACAGTAACTAATTTGATGAACTCTAAAACTAACTCTGTTTAACAACTACTGCCCTAATTAGCATCTAATTTGATGAACCATAACTAATTAGATGAACTCTAAAATTTAACCCTAGGAACCCTAGCTAGGCAGAGGTAGGGGAGGAGGAGGAGGAGGGCATGCTCACCACGGGCGCCGGCGGAGTTAGAGAGCGGCCGAGGGAGAGGGGCACGCGGCGTCGAGGTCGGGGTCGGGGTCGGGGTTGGGGCTCAGGCGCATGGAGGAGGGCGGTGATGTAGGGCAGCGTCGAGGTCGGGGTCGGGGGCGGCGTCGAGGGCGTGCGAAGGGTGACGGGAGAGCACACACTGGCGAGAGCTGACGCGCACGTTGCATCTGGGGGAAGTGGCCGTGGGGAAGAAGAACCGTGCATGGTTAAGTCAAAAGTAGCAGTAGCGTGTTCCAGGAAAAGCGCTACTGCTACATTAGCTATAGCTAAGTTAGCTGTAGTGCTGGATGGAAACAAGCGCTATTGCTAAGTTAGCTATAGCGCCTGTCCAGAAAGCCCGCTGTTGCTACGCATTTGTCCATTATTTTTATTTTTCATTTATTTCCATTCACATTTTCTTTTTTTCCTTCCCCTTTTTCTATTTTTCATTTTCATTTACTTTTCTATACGTTTTTCATTTTCTTTTCCTTTCCTTAGCAGTAGCGCTTTCTGCGTAAAACACGCTGCTACAACAATCTTAGCAGCAACGCGCTTTCCTTAAGCATGCTACTACTATTGGTAGCCTGGTGAGAACAGTAAGGGGAATTGTAGTAGTAGCGCTTCCTCCATTGGACGCGCTACTGCTACGAACTTAGCTGCAACGCGTTTAGTTTACATGCGCTAGTGGTAAATTGTAGTAGCACTTCTTTTTAGCCCGCGCTACTGGTAAGTTTCTGTGTATAAGGTTTTCACTAGTAGTGATAACTGATCACAAGGTATTACAATCTGGTTTTTATTGGCCTACCCTCTTCAAGGATGCCCATATTTTGTTTTATCTTGTGATGTATGTCAAAGAATTGGTAATATTGGTAAGCGTCAGGAAATGCCTATGAATTATTCTCTTGTTGTTGAACCATTTGATATTTGGGGTTTTGATTACATGGGACCTTTTCCTTCCTCTAACGGGTATACACATATTTTGTTTGCTATTGATTATGTTACTAAGTGGGTAGAAGCTATTGCAACTAGTAGTGCTGATCACCACACCTCTATTAAAATGCTTAAGGAAGTTACTTTCCCAAGGTTTGGAGTCCCTAGATATTTAATGACTGATGGTGGTTCACACTTTATTCATGGTGCCTTCCATAAAATGCTTTCTAAGTATGATGTCAACCATAGAATTGCATCACCTTATCATCCTCAGTCTAGTGCTCAATTTGAACTTAGCAATAGATAAATAAAGTTAATTTTACAAAAAACTGTTAATAGGTCCCGAAAGAATTGGTCTAAGAAATTGGACGATGCACTTTGGGCCTACTGAACAACATATACGAATCCTGTGTGTATGTCTCCTTATAAAATGGTTTATGGAAAAACTTGTCATTTGTCTCTTGAATTAGAACACAAAGCATATTGGGCAACTAAAGAACTCAACTATGATTTCAAACTTGCCGGTGAAAGGAGGTTATTTGATATTATCTCACTAGATGAATGGAGAACCCAAGCTTATGAAAATGCCAAATTATTTAAATAAAAAGTTAAGAGATGGCATGACAAAAGAATCCAAAAGCGGGAATTCAAAGTGGGTGAATATGTCCTTTTGTACACCTCTCGTTTCAGATTCTTTGCAGGAGAACTTCTCTCCAAATGGGAAGGACCTTATGTTATTGAAGAATTTTATCATTTTCAATCTATCAAAATAAATAATGCTGAAGGTACTAACCTGAGGGTGGTCAATGGTAAAATAACTAAACATTATATCTCAGGTACGCCTATTAATGTCGAAAGCAATATTATCCAAACCATGACGCCGGAGGAACACATAAAATAAACCTCCCGGAACATTCCAGAATCATGAAGAAGGGAGGAACGTGATACAGTAAGTAAACGGACTCCGAAAAATCTGCAAAAATATTTTTTTATCAGTTTTGGAATATCTTAAAAATTAGGAAAATAAGAAACAACCAGGAAGGCAACCCTGGTGGGCACATGCCAGGTGCGCCCAGGTGGGTTGTTCCCACCTCGGGTACCTTCCAGACTCCCCTTTTCTCCCGTTTGCTTGTTTCCCAAGATAAAAAAAATCTTTATATACCTCCCGAACCTATTGACCACCATATTGCGGAGAAATCTTCTGTTCTTCTGTCTTGGTGTTTTCTGACAGATCTAAAAAATATGTCATCTTAAGACTCGGAGGGTGAGAGCTATGTTGCTGATTATATTGCAAACCCCATGGTTTATGGGGATGCGGAACATTATGGTTGGACTTCGAAGGAGGAAGAAGATTATGATACTAAAGGGAAAGAAGATACCAGCTCTGATGAAGATGAACTTCCATTGCCCCAACCTGGGTACATGCACGTGGAATTCAAGAAGTCAAGTTTCCCCAAGGAAGCAAAGAAACCTAAGGTTCAGATTATCCCTTTTTGCCTCTTTCAAAAAAACAAGCAAGAATTATGCAAAAAGATACTAGAGCTTGAGCAGGAGATCTGTGACCTGAGGGAGGAAAATTCTGTCCTCAAGCATAAGTTGAGGAAGAGGGACAAACTCGCTACTACCTCATCACCACCACCTTCTTCATCACCAAAGAAGACTTGAGTATCGGGTATGGGCACTCCCCTTGGCTTGTGCCAAGCTTGGGGGAGGTGTTCGGGTATCATATCACCACCACTATCTATTGCCTATACTTATCTTAGTTCGGTCTTTAGTTATCTTTTTATTTAGCTGAATAAAAGTTTATTCGATCCTTTCTTTTTGAGTGCTTGCTTAGTAATCTTTTGACGAAATCATGTGTGAGATATATAATAAAGTTTTGTTTGAATTTTAATTTCTTTACTTTCATGTTTCAATAAAAAGGAAGGAAATAAATGAAAATATCATATGCTAATCTTATGGTAAGTAATGACATCACATAAGGAAGAGTATAAGTAGTAAAATTTATTGGAGATTGACAAACATAACATTGGTCAATGATGCAATTCATGAAAGAATTAATAAGGGAAGAGAAGATTCACTTGCAAATACACTATCTTGGTCATCTTTTATGATTGTGAGCCCCCACCAAAATATTATATGCCAAAATTGTTGATGTTGGACAAGGAGGACAATGTAATGATTTATGTTTGCTCATATTCACATAGAAGTTATATTGTCATAGATCCTTTAACATGTGGTGCTTTCCCCCACCTTTGCTAGCCAAGAATTCCGCACTAAGTAGAGATACTACTTGTGCATCCAAAAACTCTTAACCCAAATCTTGTTTTGAGAGTCCACCATACCTACCTATGGATTGAGTAAGATCCTTCAAGTAAGTTGTCATCGGTGCAATAAGGAAATAAAAATTGCTACTAAATGTGTTATATCATTTAGTGTAAGAGAAAATTGAGCGTTGTAGGAACTTGTGATGGCAAATTAATAAAGGTGACGGACTGCATAATAAAGGTTGCTATCACAAGGGGCAATATAAGGTGACATTCTTTTGCAGTAAGAGATTGAGCATACGACCAAAAGGCGCATGGCAACCTCTGCTTCCCTCTATGAAGGGCCTATCTTTTACTTTTATGTATTTACTTTTACGCAAGAGTCAAAGTATCTCTCTCTATTCCTTCTTATTTTCTCTTTTGGAAAGCACCATGTGGCAAGGAAAGATCTAGGCACATATATCCAGGTTGATATGGATGGGCATGAGTTATTATTGTTGACATCACCCTTGAGGTGAATATGTTGGGAGGCGAAACTATACGTCCCTATCTTTCTTTGTGTCTGGTTCAAACTTTTTGCTCATGTGTATGCAGTGAGTGTTAGCAATTATAGAAGATTATATGATGGTTGAGTATGCGGACTTGACAAAAGGCTTAGATACGTGACCCTTCCTGAAAAGATGATGAATTGTAGTTGAAAAGTTGACTGAGAACATAGTTTGTTAGTTTTCAATAGAGTTTATGCTTTATACTTCAATGTTGTGATGAATCGTTACTTGTTCATGAGAAGTTTATGATAAAAGTTATTTGATAAATGCTCTATAATAAAGTTTGTTGTTGTTATAATGATATACATGATGCTTCTATGTCTGTATTTTGTTTTTATCAACACCTCTATCTCTCTCTCTAAGCATGTGGACATGTATTTCGATTTCGGCTTTGACTTGAGGACAAGCGATGTCTAAGCTTGGGGGATTTGATACGTCCATCTTGCATCATGTTTTCCTACTGTTATTTATAACATTTTTATGCATAATAATGCTTTATGGGGTAATTCTAATGCCTTTTCTCTCATAATATGCAATGCTTACACAAAGAGGGAGAATACCGGTAGCTGGAATTCTATACCAGAAAAAGCAACGTCAGGCTACCTATTCTGCACAACTCCAAATGAGCTGAAACTTGACAGAGATTTTTATGGTATATTTAAGAATTATTGGAGCAAATAACTACCAGAGGGGGCCCAACAAGTGGGCACAACCCACCTGCGCGCGCCCTGGTGGGTTGTGCCCTCCTCGGCCCACCTCCGATGCCCTTCTTCTGGTATATTAGTCATTTTGACCTAGAAAATAAATAAGGAGAGGACTTTCAGGACGAAGCGCCGCCGCCTAAAGGCGGAACTTGGCTAGGAGCACTTTTGCCCTCCGGTGGAGCGATTCTGCCCGAGGAACTTCCCCCCCGGAGGGGGAAATCATCGTCATCATCATCACCACATCTTGGGGAGGGCAATCTTCATCAACAACATCTCCTCTCAAACCCTAATTCATCTCTTGTGTTCAACCTTTGTACGGGAACCTTAGATTGGTACTTGTGGGTGACTAGTAGTGTTGATTACATCTTGTAGTTGATTACTATATGGTTTATTTGGTGGAAGATTATATGTTCAGATTCATTATGCTATTTAATACCCCTCTGATCTTGAGCATGATTATCATTTGCGAGTAGTTACTTTTGTTCTTGAGGTCATGGGAGAAATCTTGTTGCAAGTAATCATGTGAACTTGATATGTGTTTGATATTTTGATGATATGTATGTTGTGATTCCCTTAGTGGTGTCATGTGAATGTCGACTACATGACACTTTACCTTATTAGGGCCTAAGGGAATGCATTGTAGAGTAGTTATTAGATGATGGGTTGCTAAAGTGACAGAAGCTGAAACCCTAGTTTATGCGCTACTTCGTAAGGGACTGATTTGGATCCAAAAGTTTAATGCTATGGTTAGATTTTATCTTAATACTTTTCTCATAGTTGCAGATGCTTGTGAGGGGGTTAATCATAAGTAGGAGGTTTGTTCGAGTAAGAACAACACCTAAGCACCGGTCCACCCATATATCAAATTATTAAAGTAGCGAACACGAATTGAACCAACATGATGAAAGTGACTAGATGAAATTCCCGTGTACCCTCAAGAACACTTTGCTTATCATGAGAGACCGTTTTGGCATGTCCTTTGCCACAAAAGTATTGGGCTACCTTGATGCATATTATTTGCCATTACCATTACTTGCTCGTTACAAATTATCCTGCTATCAAACTACTCGTTACTTATAATTTCAGTGCTTGCAGAGAATACCTTGCTGAAAACCACTTGTCATTTCCTTCTGCACCTTGTTGCGTTTGACACTCTTACTTATCGAAAGGACTATGATTGGTCCCCTACACTTGTGGGTCATCACAAGTTGAAGCGGATCAGCTAATTTCAACCCTTTGTGTGAGGACCCAAACAGTATGAACAATGCTACAGAGGACGTGCTTTGTGCCCTGCTCTAAGATTTTCGGTTTTCTAGGACCTGCTCTAAGATTCATGCAAGGCATCTAGAGAGAGAAAGAAAGAAAGAGAGAGAGAGGGCCGAAAAAATGAAGTGAGCTAGAGAAAGTTTTCCAAAAAAAGCATATAGAGGGCACAAGCCTTCGGCTCAAAGTGACTTCGTCAATCCCAAGATGATATGCAGGATCGGTCTCTCGAAGGTGCTCATAGGGGTAGGGTCCATGCGTGTGTGTTGATGACCCACAAGTATAGGGGATCTATCGTAGTACTTTCAATAAGTAAGAGTGTCGAACCCAACGAGGAGCAGAAGGAAATGATAAGCGGTTTTTAGTAAGGTATTCTCTGCAAGCACTGAAATTATCGGTAACAGATAGTTTTGTGATAAGGTAATTCGTAACGGGTAACAAGTAACAAAAGTAAATAAGGTGCAGCAAGGTGGCCCAATCCTTTTTGTAGCAAAGGACAAGCCTGGACAACTTCTTATATAGAGAAAAGCGCTCCCGAGGACACATGGGAATGATTGTCAAGTTAGTTTTCATCACGCTCATATGATTCGCGTTCGTTACTTTGATAATTTGATATGTGGGTGGACCGGTGCTTGGGTACTGCCCTTTCTTGGACAAGCATCCCACTTATGATTAACCCCTATTGCAAGCATCTGCAACTAGAAAAGAAGTATTAAGGTAAACCTAACCATAGCATGAAACATGTGGATCCAAATCAGCCCCTTATGAAGCAACTCATAAACTAGGGTTTAAGCTTCTGTCACTCTAGCAACCCATCATCTACTTATTACTTCCCAATGCCTTCCTCTAGGCCCAAAAAATGGTGAAGTGCATTGTAGTCGACGTTCACATAACACCACTAGAGGAGAGACAACATACATCTCATCAAAATATCAAACGAATACCAAACTCACATGACTACTTATAGCAAGACCTCTCCCATGTCCTCAGGAACAAACGTAACTACTCACAAATCATATTCATGTTCATAATCAGAGGGGTATTAATATGCATAAAGGGTTTGAACATATAATCTTCCACCGAATAAACCAATTAGCATCAACTACAAGGAGTAATCAACACTACTAGCAACCCACAGGTACCAATCTGAGGTTTTGGGACAAAGATTGGATACAAGAGATGAACTAGGGTTTGAGAGGAGATGGTGCTGGTGAAGCTGTTGATGGAGATTGACCCCCTCCCGATGAGAGGATCGATGGTGATGATGATTTCCCCCTCCCAGAGGGATGTTTCCCCGGCAGAAAAGCTCCGCCGAAGCCCTAGATTGGTTCCGCCAAGGTTCCGCCTCGTGGCGGCGGTGTTTCATCCCGAAAGTTTGCTTATGATTTTTTTCCAGGGTAAAAGACTTCATATAGCAGAAGATGGGCATCAGAGGCCTGCTAGGGGGCCCATGAGGAAGGGGGTGCGCCCAGGAGGGTAGGGCGCGCCCCCACCCTCATGGACGGTGGGTGGCCCCCCTCCGGTATTTTCTTCACTCAGTATTTTTTATTAATTCCAAAAATAACTTCTCTGGAGTTTCAGGACTTTTGGAGTTGTGCAGAATAGGTCTCTAATAATTGCTCCGTTTCTAGCCCAGAATTCCAGCTGTCGACATTCTCCCTCTTCGTGTAAACCTTGTAAAATAAGAGAGAATAGGCATAAGTATTGTGACGTAACGTGCAATAATAGCCCATAATGCAATAAATATCGATATAAAAGCATGATGCAAAATGGACGTATCAACTCCCCCAAGCTTAGACCTCGCTTGTCCTCAAGCAGAAGCCGATAACAAAAAATATGTCCACATGTTTAGAGATAGAGGTGTCGATAAAATAAAATACGGACATGAGGGCATCATGATCGTTCTTATAACAACAACATAAATATATTTTGTCATATGATTTCTTATACTAAAGTAACAATCTATTCACAATGTCAAGTATGAATCAGAAATTTCATTAAGAATTAACAAACTACAATCTCGGTCATTGAAGCAATTCAATTTATCATAACATCGGAAAGAGTTAATATAAGAGCTTTTCAGCAAGTCCACATACTCAACTATCATTTAGTCTTTCACAATTGCTAACACTCACGCAACACTTATGGGTATGAAGTTTCAATCGGACACTGAGGATAAAGTCAACAATAATAGTTCATGCTAACTGACATCCAATTGGGTATATATATATCAGGATCTTTCCAACACAAGGTGCTTGCCAAAGGATAAAATATAAAAAGGAAAGGTGAAGAACACCATGACTCTTGCATAATGTGTAAGACAAAAGTAAAAGATAGGCCCTTCGCAGAGGGAAGCATAGGTTGTCATGTGCTTTTATGGTTGGATGCACAAAATCTTAATGCAAAAGAATGTCACTTTATATTGCCACTTGTGATATGGACCTTTATTATGCAGTCCATCACTTTTATTTCTTCCACATCACAAGATCGTATAAAGCTTATTTTCTCCCACACTAATAAATCATACATATTTAAAGAGCAATTTTTATTGCTTGCAACAATGACAACTTACTTTAAGGATCTTACTTAATCCATGGGTAGGTATGGTGGACTCTCGTGGCAAAATTGGGTTTAAGGATATTTGGAAGCACAAGTAGTATCTCTACTTAGTGCAAAGAATTTGGCTCGCACGAGGAGGAAAGGCAAGCTCAACATGTTGGATGATCCATGACAATATACTTTATTTCAGATATAAGAAAACATAACCCATTATGTTGTCTTCCTTGTCCAACATCAACTCTTTAGCATGTCATATTTTAATGAGTGCTCACAATCATAAAAGATGTCCAAGATAGTATATTTATATGTGAAAACATCTCTTTCTTTATTACTTCCTATTAATTGCAACGATGACCAAAACTATGTTTGTCAACTCTCAACAACTTTTATTCATCATACTCTTTATATGTGAAGTCATTACTCTCCATAAGATCAATATGATCTCTTTTATTTATTTTTATTCTTTCCTTTTCTTTTATTCCCTCAAGATCATAGCAACATAGCAAAGCCCTTGGCTCAAGACTAATCTTTATTGTATATAGCTCATGGACTCAATTACATAGAGGGATCATAAAGTAAAACTCAAAACTAGATCATTCTAAAACTTTATTCTACTAGATCAAGATATTACCAAAAGGATCAAACTAAGAAAAACGGTAAAGATAGGAGTGTGATGGTGATACGATACCGGGGCAACTCCCCCAAGCTTGGCAGTTGCCAAGGGGAGTGCCCATACCCATGTGATTATGTCTCCTTCTTCAGAGGTGATGATGATAGAGTTGTTGATGGTGTAGGCTTGTCATCCATCTTCCAAGGCACATGCTCACCATCATAGAAGGATGATCGAGTCTCCGGGATCCTCAAATCTGCAGCCAAACTCATCCTCTTGAATCTATATTCATACTCACAGTTTTGGTTTTGCAGGTCATAGATCTGGGCTTGGAGGTGCTCGATTTTCTCATGAATCTTGAAGATGCTCTCCCCAATGTTCTTGGCATCCAGCTTGTGGTTGTCGGTGAACTCCACGATCATCATGTGGTTGGCGTTGAGTCTGCGTTCCACCATCCCTTGGCACTTGAAAACTTGTTGTTACATTGCTTCGAGTCTTGTCTCAACGCTTCCAGTCCTCCTTGGTCCCTCAACATCGCGGATGTACAACAACCCCTCACGCATCTCAATGGTTTGAGGGTGTTGCAGCACCTCCACGAGGTAGGGGTTGATGACCTTCTCGAAAAACTTGTCCTTGGGGGCACTTGAAGACATCACGGTGATCTAGATCTGTCCGAAAAATAGCTCGAAACAAAATCAGAGGATTTTGTCGTGGTACGGTTGACAAAACCTTCGGGAGATTATATAATGAATTTTTACCGACCAAGAGAAGTATCATTCAAGAAAACGGAGTCTGGAGAGCACATGAGGTGCCCACGAGGCAGGGGGCGCCCAGGGGGGTAGGGCGCGCCCTCCACCCACATGGACGCCTCGTGTCCTTCCTGGACTACTTCTTATTTTCCTATTTTCTTAAATATTCCAAAACAGAGAAAAAATGCCGTTAGAACTGTTTTGGAGTCAGTTTACTTACCATACCACATACCTATTCCTTTCTGAGTCTGGAACGTCCTGGAAAGTGTTCCTTATGTATTCCTTCGGGGTCACAGTTTCAATAACATTAGTTTCAACATTTATTGGATTACCTGAGATATAATGTTTGATTATTTGGCCGTTCACCACCTTCGGATTTGTGCCTTCGAAGTTGTTGAGTTTTATGGCACCGGAATGATAGAACTCCTCATAACGTAAGGACCTTCCCATTTAGAGAGGAGTTTTCTTGCAAAAAATCTTAAAGAGAGTTGAAAAGCAACACATAATCACCTACATTAAACTCATGCTGTTGTATCCTTTTGTCATGCCATCTTTTAACATTTTGTTTAAACAGTTTGGCATTCTCGTAGGCTTGAGTTTTCCATTCATCAAGTGAGCTAATGTCAAATAACCTCTTCTCACCGGCAAGTTTGAAATCATAATTGAGCTCTTTAATGGCCCAATATGCCTTATGTTCTAGTTCGAGAGGTAAGTGACATGCTTTTCCATAAACCATTTTATATGGAGACATACCCATAGGATTTTTATATGCAGTTCTATAAGCCCATAATGCATCATCAAGTTTCTTGGACCAATTCTTTCTAGATCTATTAACAGTCTTTTGCAAAATCAATTTAAGCTCTCTGTTAATCAGTTCTACTTGGCCACTAGACTGTGGGTGATATGGGGGTGCAATTCTATGATTAACATCATATTTAGCAAGCATTTTACGAAAAGCACCATGAATAAAATGTGAACCACTATCAGTCATTAGGTATCTAGGGACTCCAAACCTCAGAAAAATAACTTCTTTAAGCATCTTAATATAGGTGTTGTGATCAACACTAGTTGAAATACCTTCTACCCACTTAGTAACATAATCAACAACAACTAAAATATGTGTGTAGCGACCAGACCTCAAACAGTCCGATCTCTGTGCATCAGTGTCATCCCTGGATCGGTAATGCTGACACGCACAATACTCGAGGATTTATAGCAGAGTAGCAATCACACACTTATTACATTGAATGTCTCAAAAGAGAACTTATTACAATAATATGGCTTAAGGCCATCTAAAAACAATAACAGCGGAAGGCTTGGAAGATAAAGTGAATCCATCAACTCCAACGACATAGCTGAGTGAAAGATGATGACCTATGGCACCTTACTCGTTGTCTGAAAAGTCTGCAACATGAAATGTTGCAGCCTGAAACGGGTCAACACATGGAATATGCTGGCAATGTAACACATAGAGTAATGAACAAAATAAATGCTATCACTACATGCATATATGGTTGGTGGGAAGCTCTATGGTTACATTTTTTGCATAAAGCCAATTTTTTCCTACAACAAAGGAATAAATTTTATTTAACTATCATGGTGGTTGTTAAATATTGAGAAGGTTCCTCCAACTCAATCCCAATTAAGCATCATCATTAAACCCAATCAAATTAATTTAGAGTGATGAGATCGACATGATAATCCGAGATCCAAATACTCAAGATGTCCATAACCGGGGACACGACTAACCATGATTGGTTTGTACACTCTGCAGAGGTTTGCGCACTTTTCCCCACAAGACTCGATCTCCTCTGTTAGATTTCTCGCACAACATGGTGTTTGAGAAATGGATGACCGAGACACAGTCTTTTAAGAACGTTAACTCTTTACTCTGGATGGACAGTTACACCTACTTTCCCCTACATCTGCTAGCCCACCACTGAAAGAGGTCATGCAACTTAATCAACTATGCTAGAGCCCATAATAGCTTGTGGCTGTACACGGAAGTTTCTAGCATTGTAAGTGCATCTAGTGCCACCCCTAGTTGGTTTTGGAGTATTGACGACAAAGTTGGTTGAGGGACTAATGCGTTTGTGAGAATTGCAGGATAACGCAGGTAGTGTCCCTCATTGATTCGGTTTACCTACCGGAGATGACCCCTAAAAATGTATGAAGACATTGAAGACAATGGTGGTATGAGAAGATATTCATATTGAAGACTATGACATGAGAAGACATTGCGTGAAGACTATGATGCGCGAAGACTATGTGGATTCGTTGCTTCCTTTTCTTCTTTGTTGAGTCATAGGAACCACCGTACTATTAAGTGGGGTCCAAGTGAACTAAGTCAGAGTGACTGAAGTGATGCTCAACTCAAATCCTATGTCTTCGAGCGAAGACAATGAGAGCAAACCTTATCCAGAGCTGGATGAGTCAGCTTTGCTTGTAGCCCAAGTAAAGTTGCCGCGTGTGTTTGAAATCTGACCGTTGGAACACGTGTCAGTTCCTTAGTGACCCATGGCCATTTTGGACAAATCAGGTCGGGTTGCCTAGTGGCAATAAATAGCCCACCCCCTACACCATAAATTGGTGGCTGCTCAGAGTTAGTATACGGCTTTTGTCGTTTGAGAGCAACCCACCTCGAAGCATTTGAGAGAGAGAAATCCTTGCGAGGACAAAGCCCAAACACCCAGAGCCAAAGAGTGTTAGGCATCACTGAAGTCTTTCTGTCTGTGTGACCTGAAGACTTATTACACTTGAGGACTGTGAATCCTCCAGCCGGTTAGGCGTCGCATTCTGAGCATCCAAGAGTCATTGTGGATTGCCGGGTGAACGAAGTCTGTGAAGGTTCGGAAGTCTACCTTGAAGACTTACCAGAGTGATTGGGCGAGGACTAAGTGTCCTGAGCTCAAGGGGAATAAGGTGAAGACACGGTCTTCTGAGTTGAATCTCAGCCTCCCTAACCAGACGTACAGTTGTCACAGCAACTGGAACTGGTCCAACAAATCCCGTGTGTTCAACAAGCAACTGGTTCTATCTCTTCCCTCCTTTACTTTGAGTTTGTCTTCGTGAAGTCATTGCTTATCTGTCTTATCTGATTGACTTCATTGCTTGACTACTATTGTTGATTGGCTTCATACTATCTTCCATCCTGATCCTACTACCTAGCTACTATTAGTTTTCGTACGTTAACGCTATTGCATACTTGACTATGGCTTGCTTGTTGTAGTTTATCTTCCGCTGCATATCAATTAGGTTATTTCTATTGTTTGTCTTCGAAACTTCCACGTTTTGAAGACTTTGATAAAAATCGCCTATTCACCCCCCTCTAGTCGATAACTAGCACTTTTAATTGGTATCAGAGCAAGGTACTCCCTTGTTCTGTGTGATTTGGTTTAACCACCTGGAGTTTAGCTATGTCGACTGCAGGGATAATCAAAGTCTCCGCTGCTTGCCCCGTGTTCGATGGAACAGAATATCCCTACTGGAAGAATAAGATGCGCATGCATCTTGAAGCCATTGATGTCAACCTCTGGTATGTCGTCAAGAATGGCGTTCCCAAAACTGGTGAAGGTGTCACCCCTACTGATGTCAAGAAGTTCATTCAACTAGACTCGACTGCAAAGAACATCATCTGTGGTCATCTGACCAAAGGACAGTATGGCCGTGTGAGTGCTCTGGAAACGTCAAAGCTAGTCTGGGACTGGCTATCCAAGGTCAACGAAGGCGTCTCTACTCAAAGAGACCAGAGAATCAGTGTTCTTCGCAATCTCTTCAACCGCTTCAAGAGAAACGACAATGAAAATGTCCAGCTCACGTTTGATCACCTCACCGACATCACAAATGAGCTTCAGGCTCTCGGCGCCACTGAGATCACCAAGCATGAAATTGTCAAGACACTGCTGAGATCACTTGACACCTCCTTTGACACCCTTGCCCTCATGATACAAGAACGTCCTGACTTCAAGACACTTGATCCGTCTGATATACTTGAAAGGCTCAACACACATGAGTTCCAGCTTTCTGAGAAAAGAGATATCTATGGCCCCAACTATGGCCGAACTCGTGCTTTGAAGGCAAAAGTTGTTTCCTCATCTGAAGAAGAAGAATCTGACTGCGGTTCTAACGATCCTGAAGACATTGGAAGGGAGCTTTCTATGCTTGTGAAGAAGTTCCAGAAATTCACCAAGAAGAAGAGCTTCAGAAAGTCTTCACGATCCAGTTCAAGAAATGATGAAGCTTCCACTCAATACGAAAAGAAGAGAACATGTCACAAGTGTAAGAAGCCCAGGCACTACATCTCCGAGTGTCCTCAGTGGGACAACGAGAAGAAAAAGAAGAAGAGCAAGGAATATGACTCTGATGACAAGAAGAAGAAGAAATCATCAAAGTCTTCTTCCAAGTCCACATCAAAATCCTCATCTCATAAGAAGAGCTCATATGGCATGGCTCGTGCTTTTGTTGGCAAGGAAATGGATTCAGAGGAGGAGTCTGCTTCTGAGGAGGCAGAGGTGGAATCTGAAGTTGAGTCCGACTCTGGCGTTGCAAGTCTGGCTCTAGCCACAGCCTACGTCGCAAAGTCCATCTTCAACTCTGAAGACAATGACTCCCACACCAACGCTGATGATGACAAGGACGATCCTGCTCCCACCTACTGCTTCATGGCACGTGGTGCCAAGGTAAAATCGCGCGATGCCTACTTTCAAACATCAAGTGAAGATGACTCTGATTGTGAATCTAAACCCAGCTACAAAACACTTGCTAAAATTGCTACTGAACAACAAAGGGCTATGGAACATACTCAAAAACTGTTAGACAAAAGCGATGACCTGTTGGACGCGGAAATGACACGTTGACAGTCCTTAGTAGAAGACATAAAAAATCTTCATGCTAAGTACCAAGAACTTGAAAGTCTTCATGAGACGCTCTCAACCACATATGAAAAGCTCTCCTATGATTATCTTCAAAGGAAGCAAGAGCTTGAGAAATTGAAAGCGACTCATGAAGACCTTCAAACAGAGAATGAGTCACTTCGCGCTCAACAGATCAGTCCCGCTCAGGATGGATTTGAACCACCATGTCTAAAATGCATTGAGCGTGATAACGCTACATATGTTGCTGAATGTTCCACTGCTGCTACTGTTTCATTGTCTTCACCTACTGAAGTGGTTGCTAACCCCTCTGCGGAGGATACCACTGCTGTTGCTGATGAAAATGCTATGTTGAAGACATTGCTTGAAATAGGGATGTACAAAAGTTTGAAGGGACATCAGACTCTCTGCGATGTCCTCAAAAAGCAGATTCTGAACCGAAACCCTAGGAAAGAGGGTGTTGGGTTCGAGAGGAAAATGAATGCCGATGGTTCCTACTGGAAGCCTGAGTAGTATCCCAAAACCATATGGGTTGCTACAAAGGAACCTTCAGTGGATCCATCCACTTTATCTGGATTTACCTGTGCTAATCCTATTATCATTGATGAATCCTTTGATGCAAACTATAAACTGTTCAAAAATCAGAATGGTGAAGTGTTTTCCAGGTATATTGGTACTAACTACAGGAATGGACCGCCAATGAAGAAGATTTGGGTTCCCAAAAGCTGTCTTGAGAATCTTCCTGTTAATGTTGTCATGACACCACCAGGGAAGAAGACAAACCCCAGATCAAAGGCGTCACATGGTCCAACGGCTTCATACGGAAACAAGACTCACCTGAGTCACCCTAACGCCAATGTTTTGCAGGGAAATCACACTCAAACCTATGAATATGAGCGTGTGTCTTCAAACCGCTATGTTCACAATACTAAGAACTTTTCTGCTTATTCACATGAGTATCATTCATCTCCTGCAAGGCTATTTGCTAGGGCTCCAAAGCCGAAATTCTTAGATGCTGCACTTAGACTCATTGCTTCTAAGCCACCCCTAAAGATGTGGGTGGTGAAGAAGAATTAACTCTCTTTTGCAGACCATGGTCTCCAGCCAGCAATCAAAGGCGTCCGATATTATTGCTGGGGACCTAAAACACAAAGGGACGCATGATAAAATGACTTACTATGTATTCCACATATGAATCACTTACCTGTCATACTGTGCTATGATAATCCACATGTGCATCAAATGCTTATGCTTCACAACATACCTTGTGAAGCCTATCCTCCTAACTGCACTATAGGGCATGTCACCAAAAGCTTCAGAATGGGTTATTGACAGCGGATGCACTAATCATATGACTGGTGATCAAAGTCTTCTCATGGACTCAACCTTACGTCCATCCGACAAGAGTCAAATCACATTTGCTGACACTGGTAAAGGCAAGGTATTGGGTCTAGGTAGAGTTGCAATCTCAAAGGATCAACAC
Organism: Triticum dicoccoides; assembly: GCF_002162155.2. Taxonomy (NCBI): domain Eukaryota; kingdom Viridiplantae; phylum Streptophyta; class Magnoliopsida; order Poales; family Poaceae; genus Triticum; species Triticum dicoccoides. The sequence goes on from NC_041383.1 coordinate 618,481,477, forward strand.
ATGGATAAAGTGATGCTTGTTGAATCCCTTGGATTCAACTTAATGTCTATCTCAATGCTTTGTGACTTAAACATGATTGTGATATTTGGAAAATATCGTTGCCTTGTACTAATGGAATCTGACAAGTCTCTAGTCTTTGAAGGGTATAGGAAAGGTGATCTATACATGGTAGATTTCTCAGCAGGTCCATAGCTTGTTGTATGTCTTCTCGTAAAAGCTTCAGAATGCTGGCTCTGGCATCGAAGGCTAGGGCACGCTGGCATGAGGAACTTGTACACTCTCGTCAAGAAGAAGCATGTCATAGGCATCGAAGGTGTCAAGTTCAAGAAAGATCATTTGTGTGGTGCTTGGGAAGCTGGGAAGATGACAAGGGCCAAGCATCCCTCGAAGACAATCATGACAACATCTCAACCCTTCGAGCTGCTACACATGGACTTATTTGGACCTACTCACTACTCCACCCTCACAACAACGGCATGTCTCTATGGCTTCGTCATTGTTGATGACTACTCAAGATATACATGGGTGCACCTCTAAAAGACTGAAGTACAAGATGTCTTCAGACGATTTGCCAATCGAGCAATGAACAATTATGGCATCAAGATCAAGCATATCAGAAGTGATAACGGCACTGAATTCAAGAACACCGGCCTTTATCTTTATCTGGATACAATGGGAATCACTCATGAATTTTCTGCTCCTTACACACCTCAGCAAAATGGCATTATTGAGCATAAGAACAGAACCCTCATTGAGATGGCTCGAACAATGCTTGACGAGTACAAGACACCAAGAAAATTCTAGCCTGAAGCAATTGATACTGCATGTCACATCATCAACCGTGTTTACATCCACAAGCTTCTGGGCAAAACATCCTATGAGCTCCTTACTGGCAAGAAGCCAAATGTAAGCTACTTCAGAGTCTTTGGTGCTAGGTGCTGGATCAAGGATCCCCATCACAAGTCAAAATTTGAACCCAAAGCTCACGAAGGCTTCATGCTTGGCTATGGAAAGGATTCACACTCTTACAGAGTCTTCAACCTCTTCCACTACAAAATCGTTGAAACAGTGGATGTGCGATTTGATGAAACCAATGGTTCACAACGAGAGATCCTGCCAAATGCACTTGATGAAGCTCCTTCTAGTGAATCTATCAAGCTGATGGGAACTGGTGAGATCATGCCCTCTGAAGCACAACCTGAAGAGGAACTTATCATTTCTGCACCAAACCAACCTGAAGACAATGCTCAGACCGAAGACAATACTTCCAATGATGACAATGATCAGCATGAGCATGGTCTTCGTCCAGTTCATCCTCGTGTTGCAAATGAAGTACAAATTGAGAAGATAATTGATAGCATCAACGCACCTGGTCCTCTTACTCGATCAAGAGCAACACAGTTAGCAAATTTCTATGGGCATTTTTCATTTGTATCAATATCTAAACCCAAGAAAGTTGCTGAAGCCTTTATGGAACCTGAATGGATTCAAGCCATGCAAGAAGAACTTCAACAGTTCAAGCTGAATAATGTTTGGGAACTGGTCAAGCGCCCTGACCCTCGCAAGCATAACATAATTGGCACAAAATGGATATATCAGAACAAACAAGATGAGCATGGTCAAGTCGTCAGAAATAAAGCACGTCTTGTGGCTCAAGGATATACTCAAGTTGAAGGAATTGACTTCGATGAAACATTTGCTCCTGTTGCTAGGCTTGAAGCTATTCGCATACTGCTAGCCTATGCTAATCATCACAACATCTTGCTATATCAAATGGATGTGAAAAGTGCATCTCAATGGCAAGATTGAAGAAGAAGTGTCTGTCGAACAACCACCTGGCTTTGAAGATTCAAAACATCCTGATATGGTGTACAAGCTAAACAAAGCACTGTATGGCCTCAAACAAGCTCCTCGTGCCTAGTATGATACAATCAAAGACTTCCTGAAGAGAAAAGGCTTCAAACCAGGATCCCTCAATCCCACACTCTTCACGAAGACATATGATGGCGAACTGTTTGTGTGCCAAATATATGTGGATGACATAATCTTCGGCTGCACTAACCAGAAGTACAGTGATGAGTTTGGATACATGATGCAAGAGCAATATCAAATGTCCATGATGGGTGAGCTGAAGTTCTTCCTTGGTCTTCAAATTCGTCAGCAAAGCAATGGCATCTTCATATCTCAAGAAAAGTACCTCAAAGATTGTCTGAAGAAGTTTGGAATGGAAGACTGCAAAGGCTACACGACGCCAATGCCAGCCAAACACCATCTTGGTCCCGACGACAATGGTAAAGAGTTCGATCAAAAGGTATACCGCTCCATGATTGGTTCTTTGCTTTATTTATGTGCATCTAGGCCAGATATTATGCTTAGTGTTTGCATGTGTGCTCGATTCCAAGCAGCACCAAAGGAATTGCATCACTTAGCTGTGAAGCAAATTCTTCGATATTTGGCTTACACCCCAACAATCGGATTATGGTATCCCAAGGGCTCAAAATTTGATTTAGTTGGATTCTCGGATGCTGATTATGCGGGTGACAAGGTGGATCGCAAGTCTACATCAGGCACATGTCATTTTCTTGGTCGATCACTTGTCTGTTGGTCTTCAAAGAAGCAGAACTGTGTATCACTCTCAACTGCTGAATCTGAATACATTGCTGCTGGATCCTGTTGTGCTCAGCTTCTATGGATGAAGCAAACTCTCAAGGATTATGGCATCAACCTGAACCAAGTACCTCTCTTCTGCGACAACGAGAGTGCCATCAAGATAGCCAACAATCCAGTCCAGCACTCGAAGACAAAGCACATTGAAATACGTCATCACTTTCTCAGAGATCATGTTATGAAGAAAGATATAGATATCATGCACGTCAACACTGAAGAGCAACTGGTAGATATCTTCACAAAGCCCTTGGATGAGAAAAGGTTTTGCAAGTTACGATGTGAGCTAAATATCTTGGAATCCTCTAATGTCCTGTGATCAGGCACACATCCTAACACTTATGCATGTTGATGACTTAGATGTGCAACACACGAAGTAAGGTATATCTTCAATCAATGAAGATTTACACTCTGAGTGTGAATACATTAACATGGAATTTGACTTCGGAGCGCCACGATATTTGTGCGCCGTGTCTGGGTCTAATACTTCCTATACGGTGGGTAACGCCGCCACCAAATTTCTCTGTTTGAAGTGTTTCACTCATGGCGTTACTCTTGCAAAGACTTCGCATTTGGTTTGTCTTCAGTTTCTATTTATCTTCATGATTTTCTGCACTATGATGAGTTGATTGCATATATATATATATACTAGCGTTCTGTCCTCTACAACATTCACTTATAGCTATGTCTTCAAGTTGAATCTTTTGAACTAAGTGAATGTGATCGGACCCTAACCCCTCTATGGTTTCTATCTCAAACTCTATCTGTCCAAATCATATGCATTCTATTGAAACTGTCGAATGTCTTCTCTGCGTGCTAGTCAGCAGAAGACACAGAGACAAACATCAAGTCCTATTTAAATGATTCATCTTTATTGTCTAAATCCAGAGAAGCCAGAACAACTCTCCGACATGCCTGGCGGGCGTGGGAACGTGGGACAACTCTATGTATGTTGCATGCTTGCCACGTGTCCCACGGATGTGAACAGACAGGGGCACCTGCGTAATTGCGCTGTGCCGCACACCTACTTATAAATACGTGTCCCCTGCGGTCAAGAAAACCTTCTTCCACCTCTCCACCTTGTCAAAACCCTAGCGCCACCGCTAGCTCTCAACGACGCCGGCGACGAAGCGCTTAGCTGCCGCGACTTCTCCAATGCCGTCCTCACGCCGGCCGCGGACATCGTCCTCTCCGCCGTCGCCGTAGGTGTCCTCCGTCGCCAAGTTAGGACACGGTGGGCTGAACTGCTCGGTCTCCTATTCTTCCCATCTAGCAGTTTGTCGTGCGGTAATTATAACTCTATTTTTACCACCTTTTTGATCTTCATAGATTCATCCTACTTACCGAAAGTGGTTTCTACCTACTCAATGTTAGATCTATTCTGTTTGCATCTCACAATGCCTAGTCTATTCACTTAGATTTCCTATCTAGTTTGATTCCTCACTTGTACTTATTCACGGATTGGTACAAATCTGGAACCAACTCACCACATATAAGTGAATGACTTCGCATCATGAGGTCAATGTCTTCAAACTGATTTATCTTCAAAATCTTCTGAGAATGCATATGACCTCTTCCCCTTCCCTCGCATCTCTAATGCTGTCATAGGTACATGTCCGTGGGAGAATCCCTTGATTCTCATAGTCTGCATTCGTTTGCAGAATACTTACAGCATCATATCAATTCTCCTGAAGCCAGTTCCTGTCTGACCAGCAAGCGAAAGCCTTTGAAGCCTTTGAACATATTGAAACCGTTCAGTTTGAAGCTCATGGCTACGGAGAAATCTGTCAGGAAGGGTGGAAGACAATGTTGTGGGGGAACTTCAAAGGATCTTCCTGAGGATCTGGCGGAAATGTATAAAACAGATCCTGAAGAAGATTACAGTTAGCGCAAGACTCGAATCCAATGGATTCGACGCTATTGGGCTGAACAGTGGTACAAGTACAAGTTCGTCACCCATGAGTACGCAGAGAAAAATGCTATCAAAAGCCCTTGGGGTGATATTCTCTATCGAGGCCTTCCCCCCAAGAACAAAGCTGAAGCCATTGCGCAAGAATTCTATCCTTGCATGGTCCGTGGACCACAGCCTGAAGAAGCCGACCCAACATCATTGCTCTGGTGTCGTGACGACAATCTCTTCAAGCGCAACCTCCAGTTTGCTAAGGCTTCGGCAAAGGAAAACAAGAAGTCATGGGGATTAGACTTCAATCCTGGCCCCTCTGCTCCCCGTGAGGATGGCACACGTGAAGCTGAAGAAAATAGAATTGGCCCCTTTGCAAACCTTGATCGCCTCATATCCTACATCTTGGTACAAGGTGCCAAAGTGGATCATTCTGACAATGAGGCTGATTCTGATGAAGCCCCAGCTCCTCCTTCGAAGCCACAGAAGCAAAAGAAGCTAAAGGCTTCTAAATCAGCACCTCCAAAAGCTTTACACGCGAAGCCTCTGGCCACTGCACCTCCTGAAGCCAGTGTGCAGTCTGAAGATCAATCCCGTATCTCCAAAAAGACGGAGAATAAAAAGCAACTTGTCAGGCATACTGATCAAGCCTTGACTCCCGCCGCTATACTGCGTGAAGATCCCATTGATCTGTCCAGTGATGAAGATCTTGTAGATGATGCCCTTGAGCAATTGATCAAAAGCAAGGAAGAAGCAGAAATCTTCAACAACTTGCCTCCCTTTGATGTGGCAATCATTCATAACTTCATTGATGAGTGGTTTGACACCCCCAACCTCAGCTTTGATGATCTGCAGCTTCCCATTGGCCTCAGCGTCGCCTTTAATGGCGCCATTGCTTCTGAGCTAGCTCTTGCTCAGTGCATTGTTGAGCTGAAGAACAAAATTGATTATGAAAAGGCTTAGTTCAAGAAGCACGTTGCGAAGCTCAGTGTGCAAGATGTCAGAAACTTCAAGGTCATGCTGCATGAGCTTAAAGAAGCATTTCTAAAGAAGCGCCAAGAAGCTCAAGGCTCTCGAGAGCGTATGAAGAATTTGGCTGATAAGTGTGTGCTTGCCTACAATGAGGCTGTGAAGCGCAAGTCACTTGGTCGTCCTGGCATTGACCCCAGGATGGCTGCAAAGAAAAAGAAGAAGCTTCCTGCTGACCAGCCTGCACCCTCAAGCCAAGAATCCCCTTGCATTATCTTCCCAAGTAGCATGACTGGCTTGAAGCCAAAGGTCACCACAACCGCTTCTGAACAGAAGAAGATGAGGGCTGCCGAGGCTGAAGCCAGAAAGTGGAAGAATACTGAAGCCTCTGATGCTGCTCCCTCCAAGAAGAAGCGCAAGACCAAGAAAAATTGGGCTGCTCCCACAGAGCCTCTGGTTGTTGAACCCATCTCAATGGTTCGACCTGCATCTGAACATCAAGAAAGACAGATGATTGTTCATGAGCCTGCTCCCTCAGAGGCTCATGAAGCTGAAGATATTCCAGCAGCTGAAACCACCGCCGCTGAAGACATTGGTCATGATGACAATGTAGCTGATGATGAAGTTCTTCCTCAGATCGAACATGACGTGGTATCATTGCCTATTCAAACGAATAGCAAACTCATCAGCATTGGTCGTCCACTGACGCCAATTGCTCAGGATGCATCATGGGCTGATCGCCCGCAAGAACAAGACCCCCCCAGTACTCCCCAACAACAACAACAAGCTACACCCCCCGTCCAAGAAGAGGATGAAGACTTTCAGGCCCAGCCAACTCCATCTCCCAAGGCGTTGCCAGCATTTCGCAGGCTTCGCAAAGGACAAAGGCCTCAAGTCCCTCTGTCGAGCGTTCCAGAAGGAGAAGTGCAATGCCAACCTGTTGCACGTCAAGTATTTCCTGAACCAACTGTGAATGTCTCCATGTCTGAAGCCCAAGCTGCTGAAGACATTCCGGCTGCATCAACCGAAGAGAATCAAGAAGATGTGCGTGTCCTTACTCCCCCAGTTATAGAAGAAGCTGTTCCTGAAGTGAACTGCCAGTGCCCGACCCTCCTGTTCGTCAAGAGGAGGTCGACAATTTTGAGGCTGCCACCGCCAACGCCAATGAAGCCAATGACGTAGTCATGGCTGACGCTGATGTGGAGCCTGCACCAACTAGTGTGCCTGAAGCAAGTGTGACCACTGAACCTGAAACAACTGAGGCTGCTGCACCTGAAGCCAATGAGACAATCGCTCCCGAAGCAACTGTTGTGCAGCCTGACGCCTCAACTGTTGCCGCTGCTCCTCTTCCGCCACCAAGGCCTCACATAATTGAGCAAGCATACAATCATGGTCAGCTTACCACGGTCCGATGGCCCATTCTGGAGCCTCCGCCTACTGCCTCAGGACCTCAATTTGACTATCATACTGAGCATAGGCCTCAGGTCCAGAAGCCAAAGCCTAGGTTGCCAAGGTTTCCAGGTACTGCAAACTAACCAGGGTCCTTCAATGCCAATGGTTTCAAAAGCCACAATACCTTCTTTGACAGCGCCAAGAACCCCTACTCCAAGCCAAGGATATCATCAGATCGGTTCTGGAGCTATCAGCAGAGAAGCTATTACTCATGCGTACTATATGATCAAGGGCGCATTTTCCCTCATATGCGCCTTGATACAGAAACCATTGCTGAACTGCCGTGCTTAGAAGAATCACTTGATTGCTTTCATGATGCTGGTCTGCTCCACTTTGTGACAAACAAAGAACATTGGAATGAAGAGCTATTGCTTCAATTCTATGCTACTCTACACATTCGCGGCTACAACAGAGACATCAAGACATGGGTTCTCGAGTGGATGACTAGAAATGTTCATCATGAAGCCAAAGCTATGGATATCATCGAGCTTACAGGGCTAGCCACTCCTGGAGAACTATATGAACCTGGCTGTCTGCTACACCGCAATGCAGTAGAGAGTATCTTCCATAAGCCAGAACCCAATATGAGCCAGATGTTGAGCATGATGAAGCCCTTGCCATCTGACGCTGAATATCCAACAGATTTCTTTGTTGAAGACCTTGAGTATCTGCCTCGTACCATATATCATATCATCAGGCGAACTCTATGGCCTATCAAAGTACATTCATCAGCGGCCAAGCTTGAAGGAGCTATGAAGACTTTGGTCTTCTATATTCTCAATGGCATCAGCTTCAACACTCAAGAGTTCTTCATCAGGCAACTTGCTGCTTCCGGCTCTGACCTATTTGGTCTGAAGTTTTATGCTCCATGGGTCATGCACCTCATCAAGAGACACTCATCTGTCAACTATCAGCCCTCTACTCGCAATCATATGATCTTTCTGCCAGAGGTTGATATGTCAGTTGAAGCTATATACTCTTACCCTGCCAAGAAGCCTCTTTGTCTTCAGAATGCCGAGCACCAAAGCTTCACTCAGCCTATTGAAGGTGTTCAAGCAGCGACATGAATCTATCCATTGGCTGGAAACACTCGTCTACCTCATCGAGCACCCACTGAAGCCATTGAAAGCACCATTGCACAAAGGCCTCGTAAGCGTTCTCGCGTTCTCAAAGACCGGGAACTTCTTGTGGCCCTTCATCAGAAACAGGATAAGCATCATTTCTGGCTCAAGAGACAGATGCAAAGCCTCTTGGTGGATGTCAATCGCATTCGCAACCTTGCCAGCAAGAATGCCTTTGTTGCTCATGAAACTTGCCGGCGATCATGGAAGAGTTTGACTCTGCTCAGTGCTGAAGCTGATCTTCAAGACGATGGCTTCAATGAAAGATTCCAGTTTGACTCCACTCCTCCACGGACTGCTGTCCTGCATCGTACTCCATCTCTTGAAGACTCTGAATATTCTTCCTCCGCGGAAATGGTAAATGCCAGAGTGATCGATGATGTTGATGATGCTACTTCACCACCTCCTACTACTGCGCGCATCGACACTGCACCAAGTTCATTTTCACCGCCACCCAACAACGACAACCCTGCTACTTCACCTACTCATGATGACGAGTAGATGCTCTATGTCTTCAAACCTTTTTGGTCCTTACTGACAAAAGGGGGAGAAGCGTATGAGTTGATAGTCTTCAAGCGGGTTCATATGGGCGGTTGCATTATATTCTGCTGCGTGCTTACAACTCTTGCCTTTTGAAACATTTGGTTCTCTGAGTTGTAACACCTACACTTGATGGTCGTCTGCTACTTATTTGCTTTACTGTGATGCGATGATAAATTCCGCATGTGCTATGATAACTTCCGCACTTAGATCATTCTGCAGACGTCCATTTTTCATTATGCATGTCATTCTACTTACTATATCAGTTCATGCATGATGAATTATCTTCATAAGTTGAAGTGGATCTCCACAAGTACAACCTGCCATGTGCATTTGCATTCCAAAAGCAAATTACTTACATGCACATCTTCAGGGGGAGCCCTTGCAACTTATGAAGACTATTTCCTATCCTTACAATTTCACATATTTATCCCCGTTGAAAACTTCAACCAGTTTGTCATCAATCACCAAAAAGGGGGAGATTGTAAGTGCATCTAGTGCCACCCCTAGTTGGTTTTGGAGTATTGACGACAAAGTTGGTTGAGGGACTAATGCGTTTGTGAGAATTGCAGGATAACGCAGGTAGTGTCCCTCATTGATTCGGTTTACCTACCGGAGATGACCCCTAAAAATGTATGAAGACATTGAAGACAATGGTGGTATGAGAAGATATTCATATTGAAGACTATGACATGAGAAGACATTGCTTGAAGACTATGAAGCGCGAAGACTGTGTGGATTCATTGCTTCCTTTTCTTCTTTGTTGAGTCATAGGAACCACCGTACTGTTAAGTGGGGTCCAAGTGAACTAAGTCAGAGTGACTGAAGTGATACTCAACTCAAATCCTATGTCTTCGAGCGAAGACAATGAGAGCAAACCTTATCCAGAGCTGGATGAGTCAGCTTTGCTTGTAGCCCAAGTAAAGTTGCCGCGTGTGTTTGAAATCTGACCGTTGGAACACGTGTCAGTTCCTTAGTGACCCAGGGTCATTTTGGACAAATCAGGTCGGGTTGCCTAGTGGCTATAAATAGCCCACCCCCTACACCATAAATTGGTGGCTGCTCAGAGTTAGTATACGGCTTTTGTCGTTTGAGAGCAACCCACCTCGAAGCATTTGAGAGAGAGAAATCCTTGCGAGGACAAAGCCCAATCACCCAGAGCCAAAGAGTGTTAGGCATCACTAAAGTCTTTCTGTTTGTGTGACCTTAAGACTTATTACACTTGAGGATTGTGAATCCTCCAGCCGGTTAGGCGTCGCGTTCTGAGCATCCAAGAGTCATTGTGGATTGCCGGGTGAACGAAGTCTGTGAAGGTTCGGAAGTCTACCTTGAAGACTTACCAGAGTGATTGTGCGAGGACTAAGTGTCCTGAGCTCAAGGGGAATAAGGTGAAGACACGGTCTTCTGAGTTGAATCTCAGCCTCCCTAACCAGACGTACAGTTTTCACAGCAACTGGAACTGGTCCAACAAATCCTGTGTCTTCAACAAGCAACTGGTTCTATCTCTTCCCTCCTTTACTTTGAGTTTGTCTTCGTGAAGTCATTGCTTATCTGTCTTATCTGATTGACTTCATTGCTTGACTAATATTGTTGATTGGCTTCATACTATCTTCCATCCTGATCCTACTACCTAGCTGCTATTAGTCTTCGTACGTTAACGCTATTGCATACTTGACTATGGCTTGCTTGTTGTAGTTTATCTTCCACTGCATATCAATTAGGTTATTTCTATTGTTTGTCTTCGAAACTTCCATGTTTTGAAGACTTTGATAAAAATCGCCTATTCACCCCCCCTCTAGTCGATAACTAGCACTTTCAAGCATGAATAATCTTATGATCCCTTTGATCCTGGGGGGCAGACCTTAGGATGATCACACAGAACCCCGGGATATCCTAGGACAACACTGGATTCTCCAGGTGCCCACAAACAATCCACCCAGATGTGTATTTAAGTAGCCACCTTAAGTTATCTATTAATTAGCAATACTCACATATGTCATGGATACACTCACCCAAACCATGTCTACAAGCATACCATAGCAATATAAGCATAACATAGATGTAACTCCCAAGGTTTGATAGTAAACATGACAATAGGTTCTACCTCATCATCTACTTCCCGAAACCCACATGTTAAACAGATCCTAACCATGCAATGTTTGAGGGTTGATGTAATTCAATAAAACATGGGTCATAAAGGGATATGATCAAACTGTTACTTGCCTTGCTGATGATCCGTGAAACCTAGAGACTCGTAGTAGCACGCTTCGCACTCCGGGTACTCTATCGCAAACAAACAATAACATACAATAAGCACTCAACTAGAAGCACAGGTAAAACTCAAATAAGAGATCTAACCAGAAATTTCAACTTAAGAACTCTGGTTTGCAAAAAGAATCAAATCAAATGAAGCAACGAAACTCAAACTGCAAAAGAAACAAGATCCGATTACTAATCTGGACTAAAGTCAAATTTTACAGTACCAAAATCTTGTTCAAGTTGGTTAAACAAAAAGAGGGCTTCGAGATGAAGATCTAGGCGCTTGAGTCGCCTGATTCCGATAAACGAGTGAAAAGATAAACTAAAACGAAGATCATGGCTGAAATCGCGATAAAAAATAATCGCGAAAAACCTTGGAAAAAGAAAAACTGACGAACAGGCTAATGAACGAACGTTCGCTGTCTGCGACTAACGGGTGAACACCATTCGTTAAAACGAACGTATGGACGAATGTCCGCTATTTAACTAAACCGGGAAAAAAAACCGATCTAAAAAACTAGTGTTTTCGAAAAAAAACAAAGGATTTTCTAACGAAAACCGGCGGCGGCGGGCGGCTACCTTGGCGGGGTCCGGCGGGATCAACGACGGCTCCGGCGGGGCTGGCGGCGGATGGCGGTGAGCGGGTCTGGTGGCGGGGTGGCGATGGGCGGCGACGGAGCAACGAGGCAGCGACGGCGGCTGCGCGAGAGCCAAGGCGGGCGGCGGCTGGCTAGGTTTCAGCCGAGGTTGGGCCCTCGGCTTATAAAGGCCGGCCAGGCTAGTATCCAGGTCGGACACGGCCCGGTTAGGTCGGTTTGTTTTTTTATAAATAATTCTGACACGCAGAAAAACAAGGAAAAGAAATACTAATCGGACTCCAAAAATCCTGAAATAAATTTTTCCCGTCCTCTAAAAATATAGCGGACAAAGTGAACATTTATTTGGGCCTCTAATGCAATTTTGAAAAACACATTTTTTCCTAATTCAAACAAAATAGCAATAAAACTCCAAATAAAATTCTTATTAGATTTTAATATTTAACCTCCAATATTTCTTTATTTTGGGAAATTCATTTTATCCCCTCTCTTTTATTTTCATATTGGAAATATTCAGAAAGAAAAATAATTAAAACCAAATTATCCTCTTTTCAAAATTTGAGAAAACTCAAATATGAAAATAACGAAATCCCCAACTCTCTCCGCGGGTCCTTGAGTTGCGTAGAATTTCTAGGATCAACCAAAATGCAATAAAATATGCTATGCAATGATGATCTAATGTATAACATGCCAAATTGGATATTTGGGATGTTATAAACCTACCCCCCCTTAAGATGAATCTCGCCCTCGTTGACTAGAAAATAGGTGCGGGTGGTTGTTCCATAGGTCTTCCTCTCGTTCCCAGGTGGCTTCATCCTCCGTATGGTGGTTCCACTGAAGTTTGCAGAACTTGATAACCTTGCTGCGTGTGACTCGGCTAGCAAACTCGAGAATCTTCACTGGTTTCTCCTCATAAGTCAAATCGCTATCCAGCTGAATCGCTTCTAGTGGCACTCTGTCTCTCAGAGGAATATCAGCCATCTCTGCATGGCACTTCTTCAACTGGGGAAACATGGAACACATCGTGAACTCCTGACAATCCTTCGGGCAACTCCAACTTATAAGCAACTTCTCCCATACGTTCCTAAACTTTGTATGGTCCCACAAAACGTGGTGCTAACTTTCCCTTAACTCCAAAACGCTTAACTCCTCGAAGTGGAGACACACGAAGATACACCCTGTCTCCGACTTCGTAAACTGTCTCCTTGCGTTTAGAATCCGCATAGCTCTTCTGCCTGGACTGGGCTACCTTGAGTCTGTCACGAATCAGTTTAACCTTCTCTTCCGACTCCTTAATCAAATCTAGTCCAAACAACTGACGGTCTCCAACTTCATCCCATAATAACCGTGTCCTGCACCTTCTTCCATACAAGGCTTCGAAAGGAGCCATCTTCAAACTGGCTTGGTAACTGTTATTGTAAGAGAACTCTGCATACGGCAAATTGTCGTCCCAACTGGATCCATAATCTAGCGCACAAGCTCTCAACATGTCCTCCAAAATCTGATTGACTCTCTGGGTCCGCCCATCTGTCTGTGGATGAAAGGCTGTACTGAATTCTAGCCTGGTACCCAAAGTCTCATGCAACCGATACCAGAACTTTGAGGTAAACTAGGTTCCTCTATCTGATACAATGGTCCTCAGAACTCCATGCAGACATACGATCCTGGTCATGTATATCTTTGCCAACTTAGCACTGGTGTAAGTGGTCTTCACTGGGATGAAATGAGCTACCTTCATCAAACGAACGACTACAACCCATATCGAGTCATAGCCTGAACGAGTCATGGGCAATCCCGTGATAAAATCCATGCCTAGCTTATCCCACTTCCATTCGGGTATCAACAATGGCTTTAGCAATCCTGCTGGCTTCTGATGCTTTGCCTTCACTCTCTGACATACATCAAAAACTGCTACATACTCCACAATATCCTTCATTCTGGTCCACCAGAAACCGTCCTTCAAATCCAGATACATCTTGTTATTTCCTGGGTGAATCGAATACAGCGAATCATGGGCCTCCTGCAGAATCAACTTTCCGATCTCGGGGTCATTAGGCACATATACGCGATCCTCAAACCATAAGGTATCGTGCTCATCCTCATAAATCCTTTGGCCTTTCCTTTGCTCATCCTTTCCCTTATCTCGGCAATCTCCTTGTAAGTCTTCTGAACTTCTCTGATCTTATCCATCAAGGTAGACTGAATTTCCAATGCTACTATATAGCCTCTCGAAACTATTTCCAAACATAGCTCGTGAAGATCCTCTGCTAACTCCTTGGGTAATTCTCCGGTCATGAGTGTATTGACATGACTCTTGCGACTTAACGCATCGGCACTACGTTAGCCTTTCCGGGATGATAGTGCCACCTCATATCATAATCCTTGATGAGCTCCAACCATCTCCTTTGCCTGAGATTCAACTCCTTCTACGTGAAGATATACTTCAAACTCTTATGATCCGTGTACACCTCACAGTGATTTCCGATGAGAAAATATCTCCACGTCTTCAACGCATGCACTACGGCTGCTAACTCCAAATCGTGGGTAGCATAATTCAACTCATGGGGTTTAAGCTGTTTTGAGGCATATGAAACAACTCTTCCCTCCTGCATAAGCACTGCTCTAAGTACTCGACGTGAAGCGTCGCAATACACTTGATAATCCTTCTGTTGGTCTTTAAGAATCAACACTGGGGCTGTAACCAAACTTTTCTTCAACTCCTAAAAAATGGCTTCACATTCCTCAGTCCATTTGAACTTGGTGTCCTTCTGCAACAACTCCGTCATAGGTTTCGCAATCTTAGAGAAATTCTCAATGAATCTACTGTAGTATCCTGCGAGTCCAAGAAAACTCCGGATCTCCCCAACTGACGTGGGTGCTTCCCAGTTTGTCACAGTGACAACCTTGGTGGGGTATACTGCTATTCCTTCTCCGGATATAACATGTCCGAGGAATCCAACTTCCTTTAGCGAAAACTCACATTTGCTGAACTTAGCATACAACTGGTGTTCCCTGAGCTTCTCGAGAACTAAACACAAATGCTCCTTATGCTCCTCTTCATTCTTCAAGTAGACCAATATATCGTCAATGAACACTACGACGAACTTGTCCAAAAACTCCATAAACACCTTGTTCATCATGTTCATGAAATATGCAGGCACGTTAGTCAGACCAAATGACATAACGGTATACTCATATAGCTCGTACCTTGTGGTAAAAGCTGTCTTAGGTATATCCTGCTCTCGAATCTTCAGCTGATGGTATCCTGATCGCAGATCGATCTTGGAAAATACTTTAGCTCCTTGCAACTAGTCAAACAAGTCATTGATCATCGGTAGTGGGTACTTGTTCTTGACCGTCACTTCATTCAATCCCCGATAATCAACAACCATCCTTAACGATCCATCCTTCTTCTCCATTAGAAGCACTGGTGATCCCCAAGGTGATGAACTTGGGGCAATATAGCCTTTATCCAGTAACTCCTTAATCTGCTTCTTAATTTCCTCCAAATCCTATGCGGGCATCCGATACGGTCTCTTTGATATTGACCCGGTGCCTGGCAAAAGCTCAATCAAAAACTCAATGTCTCTGTCCGGTGGCATGCCTGGCAACTCCTCTGGAAATACATCAGGGAAATCCTTCACCACTGGTACTTCTTCCTGTACAACTCCTGATATGGAATTCACTTGAGTACTCTTCGGCACATGCTGGGATACATACTTAATCCTTGGCTTGCCATATGCTCTGCTCCTAGCAAACTTACTAACATCGATGTTCTAAGAACCTTGGTGGGCAAATTATACTTACCCACAAATCCCCTTGATATGTATGAATGCGATGCACCAGTATCAAAAAGAACGATTGCAGTAAATGACTTAACCAAAAACTTACCTAATACTGCATCTGGCTGTGCTTCAACCTCCTCCATGCTAACGTGGTTCACCTGTCCCCTGTTGAAAGGGTTGGGCTTCTTCCCAGAGCTTCCATTGCCATTTCCATTCTTAGCTTCAGAACACTCTGTGGCGTAATGTCCATTCTTCCCGCACTTGAAACAAGTAATGTGACTTAGATCCTTCTTGGCGGGTGTTGCTGGGTTTGAACGGTTCTGGCTGTTGCTTCCTCCATTCTCACTCCATTCTTGGGGCCACTATGGTTATGGGAAATCCCTCCATTGGAATTATGACCTCCATGGTTATGGTGAATGTGTCCTCCCGAGTTCGTGGTAAAACGGGGCCTCTACTGAGCTCCTGAATTGTACTTCCCTTGTCCATACTTCCTCTTGCGGCTCTTTATCTGCTGCTGCTTCCCTTCAATCATGAGAGCTCTATCTACCAACTCCCGGTAGTTGTTGAAGTTTGCCACCATCAACTGCATGCTCAGCTCATCATTCAGTCCTTCCAGAAACTTCTCCTGCTTAGCGGCATCTGTAGCAACGTCATCCGGAGCATAACATGCTAACTTACTAAAATCATCCACATACTGGCCCACAGTGCATCCTCCTTGGTGCAAGTTGTGAAACTCGTGCTTCTTCACGGCCATAGCTCCTGCTGAAACATGGGCAGTGCGAAAAGCCTGCTGAAACTGATCCCATGTGACAGTGTCGATGGGGTAAGTGGCTGTGAAATTCTCCCACCATGATGTTGCAGGTCCATCAAGCTGATGTGCGGCAAAACACACTCTCTCCGCATCTGTGCGTCCTACAGTGGTCAGCTCTCTTCCAATCCCACGGAGCCAATCATCTGCAACAATCGGCTCGGTGCTACTGGAAAACACCGGCAGATTCAGCCTTAGAAAATGGGCTAAGTGATCAACAGGTGGTGGTGGTGGTGGGTTGTTGTTGTTGTTCCCCTGGTTCTGGTTCTGGACTAGTAGCTGCATCAGGGTATTCTGCTGCTGGATCAACTGGGTGAGCTCCGGCGGGAAAGCAAATCCATTGTCACGTCTCGAAGGCATCTGGTGGGTTTAGAAAAGGTGAGAAAACAGAATAGAATGAGATATAAAGGGAAAAACACTACCCATATGCACATGAGACAAACACAAACAATATCACTTCAATCAATTCAAACAAGGGCATACAATCGGTCTAACTATCATTACAAAAGTGCTTGGACTATACTATATACATGGGGGAATACTACTACTGATATGGTGGTCAACTAGAAGTTTAATCTGTAGAAGACTCCATGATATCTGCTCCAGCTTCATCAACATAGTTATCGTCACTATCATCGAGGTCTGAGTCGGTGTCGTCGATGATGATGTAGTCCACCGAACGAATGGAATCGTCGTCTTCTCCTCCTAGCACGGGGTCTCCCATGAATACTCCTAGCTTCGTTGTCAGATTGTCATTCTTCTCCATGAGTATCGTCATTTCCTCCTCATATCCATCATGTGTTGACTTGAGTTCTTACTTTAGCTCCGTGATCTTAATCATTGCCTTCTTCAGATCTATCATGCCTGCGCACATCTGGTTCTCCTAGCGACGAATGTGCTAGTTTAACTCCTGGATGAAAGCTGGAATGGACCTATCCTTCCTGGTGCTGATCACCTCCCATTGCTCATCTCAGCGCCCACAAATCTGGTAGATAGTATCCTTAAGATCCTTGTGGTAAACTTCTCCAATGCGTCCCATGGTGATGTGAGCTGCCATGCTCTTTCCTAGACTCCAGGTTGGTGCATCAAAGGAAAACTCTATGGGCTCCGTGACTGGCATGAACGTCCTTCCTGGAACTTGAACTTGAATCATCCAACGCTCCTCTTCTGGTAAAGTGGCGATGTAGGTCCCGGTGAAGCTTGGTATTCCGATGTTTAGGTACCTAGTAACTTCCTTCAAGTGTCGTCCAAAAGGTGTATCTTCATCCGGTTGGGTAAACTTATTCCTTGCATCCGCCATCCTATAGAGTAGAAAAGGGAGAGAAGTCAGAAATGAGTAGAGAAGAGTGTACTATGGTCTTAGCTTAGTGGTCGTGTCCTACAATCAGCATGTGCTCTGATACCATCTTGTAGCGACCAGACCTCAAATAGTCCGATCTCTGTGCATCAGTGTCGTCCCTAGATAGGTAATGCCGACATGCACAATACTCGAGTATTTATAGCAGAGTAGCAAACACACACTTATTACATCGAATGTCTCAAAAGAGAACTTATTACAATAATATGGCTTAAGGCCATCTAAAAATGATAACAACGGAAGGCTTGGAAGATAAAGTGAGTCCATCAACTCCAATGACATAGCTGAGTGAAAGACAACGACCTATGGCACCTTACTCGTCGTCTGAAAAGTCTGCAACATGAAATGTTGCAGCCCGCAATGGGTCAGCACATGGAATATGCTGGAAATGTAACACATAGAGTAATGAACAGAATAAATGCTATCACTACATGCATATATGGCTGGTGGAAAGCTCTATGGTTACAGTTTTTGCATAAAGCCAATTTTTCCCTACAACAAAGGAATAAATTTTATTTAACTATCATGGTGGTTGTTAAACATTGAGAAGGTTCCTCCAACTCAATCCCAATTAAGCATCATCATTAAACCCAACCAAATTAATTTAGAGTGATGAAATCACCATGATAATCCAAGATCCAGATACTCAATATGTCCATAACTGGGGACACGGCTAACCATGATTAGTTTGTACACTCTGCAGAGGTTTGCGCACTTTTCCCCACAAGACTCGATCTCCTCTGTTAGATTTCTCGCACAACATGGTGTTTGAGAAACGGATGACCGAGACACAGTCTTTCAGAAATGTTAACTCTTTACTCTGGATGGACAGCTACACCTACTTTCCCGTACATCTGCTAGCCCATCACTGAAAGAGGTCATGCAACTTAATCAACTATGCTAGAGCCCATAATAGCTTGTGGCGGCACACAGAAGTTTCTAGCATGAATAATCTTATGATCCCTTTGAGCCTGGGTGGCGGACCTTAGGATGATCACACGGAACCACGGGATATCCTAGGACAACACTGGATTCTCCAGGTGCCCACAAACAATCCACCCAGATATGTATTTAAGTAGCCACCTTAAGTTATCTATTAATTAGCAATACTCACATCTGTCATGGATACACTCACCCAAACCACGTCTACAAGCATAGCATAGCAATATAAGCATAACCTAGATGTAACTCCCAAGGTTTGATAATAAATAGGACAATAGGTTCTACCTCATCATCTACTTCCAAAAACCCACATGTTAAGAAGATCCTAACCATGCAATGTTTGAGGGTTGACCTAATGCAATAAAACATGGGTAATAAAGGGATATGATCAAAGTGTTACTTGCCTTGCTGATGATCCGTGAAACCTAGAGACCCGTAGTAGCACGCTTCGCACTCCGGGTATTCTATCGCAAACAAACAATAACATACAATAAGCACTCAACTAGAAGCACAGGTAAAACTCAAATAAGATATCTAACCAGAAAGTTCAACTTAAGAACTCCGGTTTGCAAAAAGAATCAAATCAAATGAAGCAACGAAACTCAAACTACGAAAGAAACAAGATCTGATTACTAATCTGGACTAAAGTCAAATTTTACAGTACCAAAATCTTGTTCAAGTTGGTTACACAGAAAGAGGCCTTCGAGAGGAAGATCTAGGCGCTTGAATTGCTTGATTCTGATAAACGAGCGAAAAGATAAACTAAAACGAAGATCAGGGCTGAAATCGGAATCGAAAATAATCGCGAAAAACCCTGGAAAAAGAAAAACTGATGAACAGGCTAACGAACGAACGTTCACTGTCTGCGACTAACGGGTGAACACACTTCGTTAAAATGAACGTACGAACGAACGTCCTCTATTTAACTAAACCGGGAAAAAAAATTAAAAACCAATCTAAAAAAACCTAGGGTTTTCAAAAAAAAAATGGTTTTCTAACGAAAACCGGCGGCGGCGGGCAGCTAGCTCGGCGGGGTCCGGCGGGGTTGGCGGCGGCTCCGATGGGGCTGGCGGCGGACGGTGGCGAGCGGGTCTGGCGGCGGCGCGAGAGTCGATGCGGGTTGCGGCTGGCTAGGGTTTCGGACGGGGTCGGGCCCTCGGCATATAAAGGCCGACCGGGCTAGTGTTTAGGTCGGACACGCCCTAGTTAGGTTGGTTCGTTTTTTTAAATAATTTCGGCACGCAGAAAAATAAGGAAAAGAAATACTAAACAGACTCCAAAAATCCTGAAATAAAATTTCCCCTTCCTCTAAAAATATAGCGGACAAAGTGAACATTTATTTGGGCCTCTAGTACAATTTTGAAAAACGCATTTTTTTCCTAATTCAAATAAAATAGCAATAAAACTCCGAATAAACTTCTTATTTGATTTTAATATTTAACCTCCAATATTTCTTTATTTTGGGAAAGTCATTTTATCCTCTTTTTTTCATATTGGAAATGTTCGAAGAGAAAAATAATTAAAACCAAATGATCCTCTTTTCAAAATTTGAGAAAACTCAAATATGAAAATAATGAAATCCCCAACTCTCTCCGCGGGTGCTTGAGTTGCGTAGAATTTCTAGGATCAACCAAAATGCAATAAAATATGCTATGCAATGATGATCTAATGTATAACATGCCAAATTGGAAATTTGGGATGTTACAATGTGTATATCCATTAGAGGAAGGAAACGGTCCCATATAATCAAAGCCCCAAACATCAAATGGTTCAAAAACAAGTGAATAATCCATATGCATTTCTTAAAGTCTACTAATATTACCAATTCTTTGACATTCATCGCAAGACAAGACAAACTTACGGGGATCCTTGAAGAGAGTAGGCCAATAAAAACCGGATTGCAATACCTTATGCGCAATTCTATCTCCAACGTGATGTCCTCCATAAGCCTCAGAGTGACACTTGCATAGGATCTGTTCCTGTTCATGCTCAGGTACACAATGTCTAATAACACCATCT
The DNA here is from genome assembly GCF_002162155.2 of Triticum dicoccoides. Classification (NCBI taxonomy): domain Eukaryota; kingdom Viridiplantae; phylum Streptophyta; class Magnoliopsida; order Poales; family Poaceae; genus Triticum; species Triticum dicoccoides. The sequence goes on from NC_041383.1 coordinate 618,501,889, forward strand.
ACTCCTTCTTTATAAAGGTGTGGGTCATCCTAGAAGTAATGTCTTAAATCATAGAAAACCTTTTTATTTTGCTGGTATGCAAAACTAGGTAGTATAAATTTAGCAACAATGTAATTGGCATAATCAACATACCATGGAGCAGTACGAGAAGCACTTATGACAGCTAATTGTTCATCACGAAAGCTATCATCAATAGGTAGTGGGTCGTCAAGAACATTCTGTAACCTAGACAAGTTGTCTGCAACGGGGTTCTCAGCTCCCTTTCTATCAATAATATGCAAATCAAATTCTTGTAGTAGGAGAACCCATCTAATAAGTCTAGGTTTAGCATCTTTCTTTTCAATAAGATATTTAATAGCAGCATGATCAGTGTGAACAGTTACTTTAGAGTCAACAATATAAGGTCTAAACTTATCACAAGCAAATATAACTGCTAAAAACTCTTGTTCAGTAGTTGCATAATTTCTCTAGGCACTGTCTAGAGTTTTACTAGCATACTGAATAACATTTAGTTTCTTATCAACTCTTTGTCCTAGAACAACACCTACAACATAATCACTAGCATCACAAATAATTTCAAAGGGTAAATTCCAATCAGGTGGCTGAATAATGGGTGCAGAAATCAAAGCTTTCTTAAGTATTTCAAATGCTTCTACACAATCATCATCGGGAACAAAAGGAATATCTTTTTGTAAGAGATTAGTCAGAGGCCTAGAAATTTTAGAGAAGTCCTTAATGAACCTCCTATAAAAATCGGCATGACCAAGGAAACTTCTTATACCTTTAATGTCTTTAGGACACAACATCCTTTCAATAGCATCAACTTTAGCTTTATCAACTTCGATACCTCTTTCAGAAATTTTATGCACCAAGACAATACCTTCATAAACCATAAAGTGGCATTTTTCCCAATTCAAGACAAGATTAGTTTCTTCGCATCTCTGCAAAACTCGATCAAGGTTGCTCAAGCAATCATCAAAAAAGATCCATAAACGGAGAAATCATCCACGAAAACCTCAACAATCTTTTCACAAAAGTCAGAGAATATAGCCATCAGGCATCTTTGAAAGGTAGCAGGTGCATTACATAAACCAAAAGGCATACGTCTATAAGCAAAAGTACCGAAAGGGCAAGTAAAAGTAGTCTTTTCTTGATCCTCTTTTGACACAGGTATTTGAGAGAAACAAGAGTAACCATCTAGAAAGCAAAAATGTGTATGTTTGGATAATCTTTCTAACATTTGATCAATAAAATGTAAGGGGTAATGATCTTTTTTAGTAGCTTTATTTAATTTGCTGAAATCAATTACCATCCTATAACCTGTAACAATTCTTTGCAGTAATACCTCCCTTCTTAGGGACATAATGGACAGGACTTACCCACTGACTATCAGCAACAGGATAAATTGTACCTGCCTCCAGGAGCTTTAGTATTTCTTTTCTTACCACTTCTTTCATCTTGGGATTCAACCACCGTTCGTGATCAACAACTAGTTTAGCGTTTTTCTCCAATTTTGTTTTGTGTTGGCATAGAGTGGGACTAATGCCCTTAAGATCATCAATGAGTATATCCAATAGCAGCACGGTGCTTCTTCAAAGTTTTCAACAATTTCTCCTCTTCCTGCTCTGAAAGGTTAGCACTGATAATAACAGGATATATCTTCTTTTCATCAACATAAGCATGTTTAAGAGTATCAGGTAGTGGTTTAAGCTCAAACACGGGATCACCTTTGGGTGGTGGAGGATCCCCTAGAATTTCAACAGGCAAGTTGTGTTTCAAAATAGGTCCCTGTTTAAAGAATACTTCGTCTATCTCCCTTCTTTTATTCATAAACATATCATTTTCATGGTCTAGCAAATATTGTTCTAAAGGATCAGTAGGAGGTACGGCAATAGAAGCAAGACCAATAATTTCATCCTTACTAGGCAATTCTTTATCATGGGGTTGTCTACGAAATTTAGCAAAATTAAAGTCATGAGACATATCCCCTAAACCGATCGTAACAATATCCTTTTGGTAATCTATCCTAGCATTAACTATATTCAAGAAGGGTCTACCAAATATAATGGGACAAAAGTCATCTTGTGGGGAACCAAGAACAAGAAAATCAGTAGGATATTTAACTTTCCCACACAAGACTTCAAGATATCTAACAATCCCAACTGGTGAAATAGTATCTCTATTGGCAAGCTTAATTGTAACATCAATTTCTTCTATCTCAGCAGGTGCAATATCATGCATAATTTATTTGTATAAGGAATGAGGTATTGCACTTGCACTAGCACCCATATCACATAAGCCATGATAACAATGATCTCCTATTTTAACAGAAATAACAGGCATGCCTACAACAACTCTATGTTTATTCTTAGTATCTGGTCTACCAATTCTAGCAGCTTCATCGCAGAAGTAATAACATGCCCATCAATATTATCAGCCAAGAGATCTTTAACCATAGCAATACTAGGTTCAACTTTAATTTGCTCAGGTGGTGTAGGTGTTCTATTATTACTCTTACAAACCATAGTTAAAGCTTTAGCACGATCCTTTGTCCTAATAAGGAAAGGTGGTTTCTCAATATAGGTAGTAGGAACAATAAGATCATTATAAGTGATAGTATATTCTTCAACTTTAATAGGTGCAACTACTTTTAATTAAATGTGAGGATTATATTTAAACCACTTCTCCTTAGGGGGGTCAAAATGAGTAGCAAATGATTCACAGAAAGAAGCTACTATCTCAGAGTCAAGTCCATATTTAGTGCTAAATTCACAAAAAGCATCGGTATCCATAAAAGATTTAACACAAGCAAAATTAGGTGTTATACCTGACTCCTTACCTTCGTCGAGATCCCAATCTACAGAGTTGTGTTTAATTCTTTCCAATACATCCCATTTGAATTCAATAGTCTTCATCATGAAAGAGCCAGTACAAGAAGTATCGAGCATGGAGCGATTATTGAGAGAAAGTCGAGCATAAATTTTTTGAATAATAATTTCTCTTGAGAGCTCATGAGTGGGGAATGAATATAACATTGACTTAAGCCTCCCCAAGCTTGAGTGATGCTTTCTCCTTCACGAGGCCAAAAATTATATATATAATTACAATCACGATGAACAATATGCATAGGATAAAACTTCTGATGAAATTCCAATTTCAACCGGTTGTAGTTCCATGATCCCATATCATCACATAGCCTAAACCATGTCAATGCCTTTCCCTTCAAAGATAAAGGGAAGACCTTCTTCTTGATAACATCCTCGGGCATACCTGCAAACTTAAATAATCCACAAACTTCATCAACATAGATTAGGTGCAAATCGGGATGCAATGTTCCATCTCCTGTAAAAGGATTAGCTAGCAGTTTCTCTATGATACCCGAAGGAATTTCAAAATAAACATTTTCAGTAGGTTCAGTAGGTTGAGGAGCAACTCTTTGCTCTATTGGTCGGGGTGAAGATACCCCGAACAAGCCCCTCCAAGGATTATGTTCCATAGTAACAAGTGACAGTAAATTTCAGCTTACTATAGAAATTTTTCCTTACCAAGTTCCAGTTACGAAAGGTGTTTCACTCCCCGGCAACGGCGCCAGAAAAGAGTCTTGATGACCCACAAGTATAGGGGATCTATCATACTCCTTTCGATAAGAGTGTCGAACCCAACGAGGAGCAGAAGTAAATGATAAGCGGTTTTCAGTAAGGTATTCTCTGCAAGCACTGAAATTATCGGTAATAGATAGTTTTGTGATAAGGTAATTCGTAACGGGTATCAAGTAACAAAAGTAAATAAGGTGCAGCAAAGTGGCCCAATCCTTTTTGTAGCAAAGGACAAGCCTGGACAAATTCTTATATAGAGAAAAGCGCTCCCGAGGACACATGGGAATTATCGTCAAGCTAGTTTTCATCACGCTCATATGATTCGTGTTCATTACTTTGATAATTTGATATGTGGGTGGACCGGTGCTTGGGTACTTCCCTTTCTTGGACAAGCATCCCACTTATGATTAACCCCTATTGCAAGCATCCACAACTATAAAAAAAGTATTAAGGTAAACCTAACCATAGCATGAAACATGTGGATCCAAATCAGCCCCTTATGAAGCAACTCATAAACTAGGGTTTAAGCTTCTGTCACTCTAGCAACCCATCATCTACTTATTACTTCCAAATGCCTTCCTCTAGGCCCAAACAATGGTGAAGTGCCATGTATCCGACATTCACATAACACCACTAGAGGAGAGATAACATACATCTCATCAAAATATCGAACGAATACCAAATTCACATGACTACTTATAGCAAGACCTCTCCCATGTCCTTAGGAACAAACATAACTACTCACAAATAATATTCATGTTCATAATCAGAGGGGTATTAATATGCATAAAGGATCTGAACATGTAATCTTCCACCGAATAAACCAATTAGCATCAACTACAAGGAGTAATCAACACTACTAGCAACCCACATGTACCAATCTGAGGTTTTGGGACAAAGATTGGATACAAGAGATGAACTAGGGTTTGAGAGGAGATGGTGATGGTGAAGATGTTGATGGAGATTGACCCCCTCCCGATGAGAGGATCGATGGTGATGATGATCATGATGATTTCCCCCTCCCGGAGGGATGTTTCCCCAGCAGAAAAGCTCTGTCGGAGCCCTAGATTGGTTCCGCCAAGGTTCCGCCTCGTGGCGGCGGTGTTTCATCCCGAAAGCTTGCTTATGATTTTTCCAGGGTAAAAGACTTCATATAGCATAAGATGGGCACCGGAGGCCTGCCAGGGGGCCCACGAGGTAGTGGGGCGCGCCCAGTGGGGTAGGGCGCGCCCCCACCCTCGTGGATGGTGGGTGGCCCCCTCTGGTATTTTCTTCGCTCAGTATTTTTTATTAATTCCAAAAATAACTTTCATGGAGTTTCAGGACTTTTGGAGTTGTGCAGAACTGGTCTCTAATAATTGCTCCTTTGCCAGCCCAGAATTCCAGCTGCCGACATTCTCCCTCTTCGTGCAAACCTTGTAAAATAAGAGTGAATAGGCATAAGTATTGTGACATAACGTGTAATAATAACCCATAATGCAATAAATATTGATATGAAAGCATGATGCAAAATGGACGTATCATGTGTTCACAGGGATGAGCGTAGGCGCATATATGAGCGTCTTCGTATGTACTATGTTTTTTAAGTCCAATTTCTTTTCTTTTTTGAAGGGAAATGCCTCTTCACATGTTATTGCAAAAATGACAGAGTTACATCATTCAGTACATGGGTAATAAAAACATAGGTGGATCATTGTCCCACAAATACATTGTATTATTGTCATAAGCATGTCTGGCTAAAAAATGTGCCAATCCATTGGCTTCCCTGGGACAGTACTGAAATAGAACCGCTGCTATTCCATGAGCAATTTCGAAGCTATCTGCCATGATAGCTGAATATGGTGCCAAAACATCACTAAATCCATTACATGCATTGATGATCTCCAAACCATCAGCTTCCACGATAACTCTGGAGCAAGCAATATCGTGTAAAAGTTGAAGGCCCCTCCGAATCTACATAGCCTCCGGCATTGCAGGTTTAGATGAGTGATCAAACACTTTGGCTACCCCCGCCAAAGATTCTCCCCTATTGTTTTGAAGAAGAGAAGGCAATGACCCTGGTGCCATCTACAAAGTACATGGCATCTGTGTTCATTTTGTACGTGGCTACAAGAGGTTTCTCCCAATGGAATTTGCACTCTTGATGGTGAGGGGTCTTCACAGCGGAATTTGCTGTATTGCAAAAGCTGTGCTTGATGAATGTTTGACCCTAGCTCCCTTCTTTATCAGTCTTCTCTCCCACCAAATATACCATGCAACGACCGCCACAGTTTCTTGTAGCCCCAACTGCCCCAGCACTGGCAATTTCTGTATAGGCGATCTTAGAATCTCTGATACGTCTTCATCATATCTGCAGTTTTTGATTGTTTCATGCCAATGTTTTAAAACTTCCATATACTTTTGGCAACATTTTATATCATTTTTTGGGACTAACATATTGATCCAGTGCCCAGTGCCAATTCCTGTGTGTTGCATGTTTTTTGTTTCACAAAAAATCCATTTCAAATGGAGTCCAAACGCGATAAAAATCTATGAAGATTTTTTTGGAATATATGTGATTTTTGGGAAGCAGAATCAACGCGAGACGGTGACCGAGTAGCCCACAAGCCCCTGAGGCGTGCCCCCTACCCAAGGCGTGGCCAGGGGGCTTGTGGCCATCCCGAAGGTTGGTTGGAGGTGTCCTTGGGATGCAAGGAAGCTTATATCTAGATAAAAATCATGTTAAAATTTCATCCCAATCGGAGTTACGGATCTCTGGATATTTAAGAAACGGTGAAAGGTCGGAATCAGGAACGTGAAATAGAAGAGAAACAAAGAGAGATATCCAATCTCGGAGGGGCTCCCGCCGAGGGAGTCCTGGATTCGGGGTCCTCAGATGTCCAACCTAGGAGTATGGGCCGGGCTGTATGGGCCTTACAGGATCAAGCTGAAGATCATCTACCGTGTCCGGATGGAATTTCTCAATACGTGGACGGCAAGAATAGAGTCTGGAGGTTTCCTTCCCTAATAAACCAACCTTGTACAAACCCTAGACCCCCTCCGGTGTGTATATATACTGGAGGGGTTAGTCCGTGTAGGGTAACTTTCATCATAATTGGAATCTTCATAGGCTAAACATCTAGGCAACTCTTGTAATCTTCATACTCATCGAATATAATCAAGCAAGAGTAGGGTTTTACCTCCATTAAGAGGGCCTGAACCTGGGTAAACATTGTGTCCCCTGACTCCCTGTTACCATTGATATCTAGACGCATAGCTTGGGCCCCCTACCCAAGATCTGCCGGTTTTGACACCGACATTGGTGCTTTCATTGAGAGCTCCACTGTGCTGTCTGCAAAAAGCGATCCATGGCTCTCCTAGCCATCAATGAAAATATCACTTCTGGAGGGCGCTGGCTTCGGGGCAGACCCTCTGGTTCAGTGATTTTACCATGAGGGCCAGCGTGGCCGTCAAGCCCGCGACTCCTCCCTTGGCTGCCGGATACCGTCCTCGCATTGGCCCCAAGTACTCTGAAAAATTGGATCGAGTAAATGTTTTGTCCTTAAACAAACTGCTAGACCGCATCTCCGCCCTGGGGGTCTCAATGGACTATGATCAGATCGGGATCAAGCCTGACCAGAGGGAAATTAATCACCCATCGATCACCCACTCGTGGTGATCGTCGAGGAACTGGCCATAGACACTTCCCTTCCCATATTGAGGACCAAGTATGTTCGGGTCCCCGAATCCCCTGAGCCGGATACTTCCCCTTCAGAAGGTACTTTACTCCGACCGGACTCTGGTTCAGGTGTAGGATTGCAAGAGCCTTTGCGCTTAGTCGGACCCGAACCTGTTACTTTGGAAGCCATACCGGCTTCGAACACGGATGTGGGACAGGATCTCAAATTTAGTCCACCCACCCACCACAATCTATACTCTCCAAGTAACTCAGGTCCTCCAGATATATACGACCTGATGTATGTGCGGCAACAGCCCCAAGAAACGGTACACCACTTTTGAGCCAGATTCCTGCTTGTTAACAACAAGATCAAGGACTGCTCGAACGACGACGTAGTTCCGGTCTTCCATCGGAATTGCACAGACGAAGGGATATTGAATGCCCTCGACCGTCACCACATATAGAGTTTCACGGAATTATCGCACGGAGTACAAAAGTACTATGCGATGGAAAGCATATGAAGGGCCCAGAAAACTCAACTGGAGCCTGCCAACTCGACACAGTGTGCGGCCCGGGCTAAAAGAATATACCCCGGCGGGTCACCCGACCATCGGGCTACGAGCAGGAAGAACAAGCCCATCACGGGACATAGGTCTATTCTTGACGAACTATTGGACAAACCCTGCCCGATCCATACTACTACGCACAAATTCCCAACCCATAGCCTCCGGGCATGCTGGGTACTCCAACAGGTAGCAAAAAGTGGAGAGTCCATCCTCACCACAACTCCAGAAGGATACTCACCGAAGAGGGACAACTTTAACGTCCTAACGGTCTTTGAGACTTTCTCTTCCAACAACCGACGCAAATAGGCGCTTCGCAACCTCGCCGAAGTCCATCAAGTTACTGCACTGAGCCCTTGGAACGACACAACGATAACCTTCATGGCTGGAGACGAGCCAAAGGCCCGGTGAGTCCGAGCACCTGCCGCCTTGGTATTAAACCCCATTGCTGACAGTTTCTGCCTTACTAAGGTGCTCATGGAGGGCGTAGTGGACTAAACCTCATCTATGAGGATACGCTCGATAAGATGTAGATGGATAGGTCACGCATCGAGCAAAGCAACAACACCTTTCAAGGTATTATCCCTAGTCGAGAGGCACACTGCTCGGGAAAAAACAAACTAGATGTGGTGTTCGGCACGCTTGAGAACTATAGATCCAAAGAGTTGCTTTTTCATGTGGTCCCCTTTAATAGTGGGTATCACGCTATCCTCGACCGGGACGCCTTCTCACGCTTTCAAGCTATACCCCATTATGGGTACATGAAGCTGAAAATGCCCGACCCTAATGGAATTATCACAATCTCGAGCGACCCGGACAAAGCCCTTCGTGCCAAAAACAAAACCGCATCATTGGCCCTTGAAGCACTATACGAAGCCCTAGCGGCAGAAGAATTAACCACATTACAAGCTACGGTGGATAGAGATGATGTGATCCTTGATAAGAGATCCAAGTCTACCTCTTTCAAGCCAGCTGAAGAAATAATAAAATTTCAAGTGCACCCGACGGACCCAAATAAGATAGCATCCATCGGAGCTCAGATGGATCCGGCAGTGGACACCGCCCTATGCGTATTCCTGCGCGAGAATTGGGATATTTTTTCCTGGCATCCTTCAGATATGCCCGGTATCCCATGAAGACTGGCCGAACAGTCTCAATATAATCAAGGGATTCAAACCCATGAAGCAGACACTACGGAGATTCTCGGAACCCAAGCGTCAGACCACGGGAGAAGAGCTGGCTAAGTTATTAGAGGTTGGGTTTATTAGGGAAATCAAACATCCGGATTGGTTAGCCAAACTGGTCATGGTACCGAAAAAGGACAAATCGTGGCGCCTGTGTGTCGGATTCAAGGACCTCAACAAGGCTTGCCCTAAAGATCCCTTCCCATTGCCCCGCATCGACCAAATCATCGATGCTACCGCATGACACGATTCTTTATGTTTCCTTGATGCCTATTCTGGATACCATCAGATTAAAATGAAGGAATCGGACCAGATTGCAACCGCGTTCATCACCCCTTACGGTCCCTTCTACTTCAATACTATGCCCTTCGGACTCAAGAACGCTGGGGCCACCTACCAGCGCATGATTCAAACATGCCTGGAAAAGCAAATAGGCAAAACAGTCGAAGCATACGTGGACGACATGGTCATCTAGACAAAACACGCCGAGTCACTGGTGGACGATCTTCGCCTGACCTTCGACAATCTCCGAACATACGACATCCGGCTTAATCCGGAAAAATGTGTCTTTGGAGTTCCGGCCGGAAAGTTGCTGGGGTTCCTTGTTTCCCATAGAGGAATCAAGGCAAACCCAGCCAATATCCGAGCTCTATCACAATTGGCTATACCAACAGACCTAAAGCAGGTCCAGAAACTAGCTGGTTGCGTCGCAACTTTAAGCCGATTTATCTCCAAATTAGGAGAAAAAGCATTGCCATTATACAAGATACTGCGCCGCACTGATAGCTTCAAATGGACGGACACATCCACAACCGGATTGGAAGAAATCAAGGCCCTTCTCGCATGCAACCCAATCTTGGCCGCACCTTTCATTGGAGAGCCTATGTTATTATACATTTCGGCAACTAACCAAGTAGTTAGTGCCGTCCTTGTCATCGAGCGAGGGGAGGAGGGACATAAATTCCCAACCCAAAAACCAGTTTACTATGTATCGGAGGTCCTTACACCTTGCAAATCCCGATACCCACACTATCAGAAGATAGCCTACACAGTCTTCATGGCATCCCACAAACTTCGACACTACTTTCAAGAGTGTTCGGTCACAGTGGCATCCGAAGTACCCTTGAATGACATCATTAATAACAAGGATGCCACAGGCTGCATAGCCAAATGGGCCATCGAGCTATTACCGTTCAAAATCACATACAAGCCACGCCGGGCTATTAAATCCCAGGTATTGGCCGACTTCATAGCCAAATGGATGGAAGCCGAACTCCCTAAAGAGTACAACTCATACTCTAATTGGATTATGTACTTTGATGGCTCTAAAATGCTGGCCGTACTGGGGGTGGTGTAATCCTCACATCCCCTACTGGGGACACAGTCCGCTATGTACTACAAATTATGTATACAACCTCTAATAATGCAGCCGAATAAGAGGAGCTACTACACGGTCTTCGCATGGCTGTCTCCATGGGTATACAACGCTGGGAGGTGCGTGGTGATTCAAACCTCGAAATTTCCCAGTTCAATGGAGAGTTCGATGCAAAGGACCCAAAAATGGTGGCATATCGAAACGCCATATTAAAACTGTTAGCTCGGTTCGATGGACTCGAGTTCCATCATGTCGGCCGAGAAAGTAATCAGGCATCCGACATCCTCGCTCACATGGGTGCTAAACGCAACCCCGTGCCACCCAACGCCTTTGTGGAAAGGCTCTTTAAGCCATCGGTGGTGTGGCAGGGTGAGAGTGGAGAAGGCAATGCGGACCTGATCACACCCCCAACCGCCGAACAAAACACAGACAACGTCGGGAGCCCGAATGCCAAGATAACACCCTCTGCTCATGAGATCATGGCGGTTATCGCTCCCTGGACCGTGATACGTCCATTTTCCATCATGATTTTATATCAATATTTATTGCATTATGGGCTGTTACTACACATTATGTCACAATACTTATGCCTTTTCTCTCTTATTTTACAAGGTTTACATGAAGAGGGAGAATGCCGACAGCTGGAATTCTGGGCTGGAAAAGGAGCAAATATTAGAGACCTATTCTGCACAACTCCAAAAGTCCTGAAACTCCACGAAAGTCAATTTTGAAATATATTAAAAATATTGGGCGAATAAAGCACCAGAGGGGGTCCACCCACCAGCCACGAGGGTGGAGGGCATGCCCCCCTGCCTCGTGGGCCACCTGGCAGGCCCTCGATGCCCATCTTCTGCTATATGGTGTCTTTTGCCATGGAAAAAAAATCTTAAGGAAGCTTTTGGGATGAAGCGCCGCCGTCTTGAAGCGGAACCTTGCGGAACCAATCTAGGGCTTCAGCGGAGCTGTTCTGCCGAGGAAACATCCCTCCGAAGGGGGAAATCATCACCATCGTCATCACTATCGATCCTCTCATCGAGAAGGGCTCAATCTCCGTCAACATCTTCACCAGCACCATCTCCTCTCAAACCCTAGTTCATCTCTTGTATCCGATCTTTGTCTCAAAACCTCAGATTGGTACCCGTGGGTTGCTAGTAGTGTTGATTACTCCTTTAGTTGATGCTAATTGGTTTATTCGGTGGAAGATCATATGTTTAGATCCTTTATGCATATTGATACCCCTCTGATTATGAACATGAATATGATTGTTTGTTCCTGAGGACATGGGAGAAGTCTTTTTATAAGTAATCATGTGAATTTGGTATTCGTTTGATATTTTGATGAGATGTATGTTGTCTCTCCTCTAGTGGTGTTATGTGAACATCGACTACATGAAACTTCACCATTGTTTGGGCCTAGGGGAAGGCATTGGGAAATAATAAGTAGATGATGGGTTGCTAGAGTGACAGAAGATTAAACCCTAGTTTATGTGTTGCTTCATAAGGGGCTGATTTGGATCCATATGTTTCATTCTATGGTTAGGTTTACCTTAATTCTTCTGTCGTAGTTGCGGATGTTTGCGAGACGGGTTAATCATAATTGGGATGCTTCTCCAAGGAAGGGCAGTACCCAAGCACCAGTCCACCCACATAATAAATTATCAAAGTAACGAACGCGAATCATATGAGCATGATGAAAACTAGGTTGACAGAAATTCCCATGTGTCCTCGGGAGCGCTTTGCTGTATATAAGAGTTTGTCCAGGCTTCTCCTTTACTACAAAAAGGATTGGGCCACCTTGCTGCACCTTAGTTACTTTTGTTACTTGTTACCAGTTATGAATTTCCTTATCACAAAACTATCTGTTACCGATAATTTCGGTGCTTGCAGAGAATACCTTACTGAAAACCGCTTGTCATTTCTTTCTGCTCCTCGTTGGGTTCGACACTCTTACATATCAAAAGGACTACTATAGATCCCCTATACTTGTGGGTCATCAAGACTCTTTTCTGGCGCCATTGCCGGGGAGTGAAGCGCCTTTGGTAGGTGGAATTTGGTAAGGAAACATTTATATAGTGTGCTGAAATTTATTGTCACTTGTTACTATGGAAAATAATCCTTTGAGGGGCTTGCTCGGGGTATCTTCACCCCGACCATAAGAGCAAAGAGTTGCTCCTCAACCTACTGAACCTACTAAAAATATTTATTTTGAAATTCCTTCGGGTATGATAGAGAAAATGCTAGCTAATACCTATACAGGAGATGGAACATTACATCCTGATATGCAGCTAATCTATGTGGATGAAGTCTGTGGATTGTTTAATCTTGCAGGTATGCCCGAGGATGTTGTCAAGAAGAAGGTCTTCCCTTTATATTTGAAGGGAAAGGCATTGGCATGGTTTAGGCTATGTGATGATATTGGATCATGGAACTACAACCGATTGAAATTGGAATTTCATCAGAAGTTTTATCCTATGCATCTGGTTCATCGTGATCATAATTATATATATAATTTTTGGCCTCGCAAAGGAGAAAGTATCGCTCAAGCTTGGGGGAGGGTGAAGTCAATGTTATATTCATGCCCCAATCATGAGCTCTCAAGAGAAATTATTATTCAAAAATTTTATGCTTGGCTTTCTCTCAATAATTGGTCCATGCTCGATACTTCTTGTAATGGCTCTTTTATGATGAAGACTATTAAATTCAGATGGGATTTATTGGAAAGAATTAAACACAACTCTGAAGATTGGGAACTCGACGAAGGTAAGGAGTCAGGTATAACCCCTAAGTTTGATTGTGTTAAATCTTTTATGGATACCGATGGTTTTCGTGAATTTAGCACTAAATATGGACTTGACTCAGAGATAGTAGCTTCTTTCTGTGAATCATTTGCTACTCATGTTGATCTCCCTAAGGAGAAGTGGTTTAAATATCATCCTCCCATTGAAGTAAAAGTAGTAGAACCTATTAAAGTTGAAGAGAAAACTATTACTTATGATGTTGACCCTATATTGAGAAACCACCTTTTCCTGTTAGAATAAAGGATCATGTTAATGCTTCAACTGTGGTTCGTAAGAGTAATGCTAGAACAGCTACACCCCCGGAGCAAATTAAAGTTGAACCTAGTATTGCTATAGTGAAAGATCTCTTATTCGATAATATTGATGGGCATGTTATTTACTTCTGTGATGAAGCTGCTAGAATTGCTAGACCCAATACTAAAAATAAATGTAGACCTGTTGTTGGCATGCCTGTTGTTTCTGTTAAAATAGGAGATCATTGTTATCATGGCTTCTGTGATATGGGTGCTAGTGCAAGTGCAATACCTCATTCCCTATACAAAGAAATTATGCATGATATTGCACCTGCTGAGATAGAAGATATTGATATTACAATTAAGCTTGCCAATAGATTGTAACGCCCCGGACTCGATGCGCCAGGTGTCTGCCAGTTATTCGCCATCATTGCCATGTCATTTGCTTGTGTGTTGCATATTGCCATGTCATCATGTGCATTTCATTTTTGCATACGTGTTTGTTTCTTGCATCCGAGCATTTTCCTCGTTGTCCGTTTTCCAATCTGACACTCCTATGTCATCCGGCGTCCCCCTCTTGTCTCTTTTCGTGAGCAGGTGTTAAACATTCTCGGAATGGACCGAGGTTTGCCAAGCGGCCTTGGTACACCACCGGTAGACCGCCAGTCAAGTTTCGTTCCATTTGGAGGTCGTTTGATACTCCAACGGTTAACCGGGGAATCGTAAAGCCGTCTTTTCTTGCAGCCCAACACCCTTCCAAAGTGGCCCAATAACCCATTGAAACCCCTTCCATGCTATCGGTCGTTTGATCACGATCGTGTGGGTGAAAACCGTACCTAATTTGGAGCCTCCTAGCTCTCTCTACCTATAAATATGTGTCCCTCCCAGATTTTTCGCGCAGATGAAACCCTAATCTTCTTCCCCTCGCGCCGCCGGACACTTTCCCACCACCGACGGACATGTCCACCGCCGGCCACCACACGCCCGGACCAATCAGACGGCGCCACGTCACCACGCCGCCGCTCCCGGCCAGTGGCATCGGCCACCTGTCCCGCCGCTGTCCCGCGATCGCGCCGGCCCGCGGAGCCCATACGGGGCCCGCGCGAGCCCAGTCTCCACCGCCGCCCGGGCCAAGCTCCCGCGCCTGCCGCCCCGTGCCTCCGCCGCTGCCTTCCCTCGTCCGCCGCCGTGCCGGTGTCGCGCCACC
>NC_041383.1:618516901-618525732 GCF_002162155.2 Triticum dicoccoides
GGCGGCCGCTCCGGCCGCGCGCCCGCGCGCCGCCCAGCCCGATGCCGCCTCTCACCACCGCACCGTGCCCCGCCGGCGACCTCCTCCGCGGGCGCCCCGATCCGGCCACCCCTACTGCCTCCTCGCAGGAGTTCGAGCTGAGCCGCCGCCTCCGATCTCCGGCGATCCTCGGAATCCGCGCCTAGATCCAGATCCACTACGGTTGACTTCCCCCCCTCGATTTTTCTCTCAAGTCCCTGAGATATTTTACCTTCTGGTGCATAGTTTGACATGCCATAACTCCTCATACGTAGATCCGTTTTGCATGTATAATATATCAAAATGTTCATCATGAGATTCTCTTCATTCCATTCCATTGTGCCATGTTTGTTGGAGTTCATCTGGACGCCCAAATCTCTGATGCAAGAGTGCTATAAAATGTTGCCCGCTGTCTGTTAACAGAACTTGCTGATTTGTCGTTTTCATTGCATTTTGTGTGTGCATCCTATGAGCTTGATGTCTACATGTGCTTTGTGCTACATCATTCTATCTTTACAGTGGTGCAATCCATGTATTTTTTTGGGTCTTGTAGTGAGTGCATCGAGCTTGTTAAGTAGGGTACTTGCTGTTACTGTTTTGCTAGTCTGAATCTGCCATATCATGATACTATGTAAACCTGCTGCTATAAGTCATTCTATGCATAATCTGGAGATGTTCACTAAGGATGTTTTGTTACACATGTCATGCTCTATCCATCCATGCCACTGGTTGCATTTATAGCCTGCTATACCTTGTTGTAATCTTGCTCTCAAATTGCTAAATAATGTTGCTGTCAGTCTATTAACTTTAAGTTCAGTTTTTTCCATGAGCTTTGCTAGTGATCTATGCACCCTATGAACTTGCTCTTGCCATGCTTAGGTTCGTAAATATGTCATCTTACTGTTGGTCACATTGTCATGCCATGTGTTGCTCTATGGTGAGTGGTACAAGCTCACCAACATGCCTACTTATTGTTGTTCCTGCCATGTCTGAATCTGTCATATCATTTGCCATGTTTGCATGGATGCTACCATATTTATTGTAGATGTTTGGAATTAGTTCAGTAAGGGAGATTTGTTCTTTGTTTTTAGTATTAGCATGCCATGCCTTTGTTTGCCATATTAAGTTCCTGTAACATGTTGTTTGATAGCTCCAAACATTGCAACCTGATGTTATTTCTGCTAAGTCTGAAACTGTTATTATTTGCAATCTTTCCATGTCCTTTTGAGCATGTTCTAGTGATTTCTGGAGATAGCTCAGTGTTCATGTTTTGTCATGATTTACCTTTACTTCATGCCCATGCCTTTTGCTTTCACATTGAGATGCTGTAGCATATTGTGTTGATGCTTGCTAGATGTCTAGTTGTTGTTTTGGACAGCTTGTCCTTTGAACTTAGTGTATGTGTTGCACAGTTGCTCCGTTTTGAGTGTGCTCTATATGAAACTTGCTTAGAATTGCATGTAGTTTCATCTTATCATGTTGCATCCTTGTTTTGAGGTGTTTTCTTGATGTTTGTATGTATTTTGCATCAATGCCATGTTTAACTTGTTTTGCTCATATCTTCTAGGCCGTAGCTCCGAACTAAATGAACTTTATACATAACTTGACTAGAATATCGTGTAGATCCTCTTGGTGCTCTTTAACTTGCTGTTTAACAACTTCAACTTAATGTTTGTTCAGATCTGGACCAACTTCTAAATTTGAATATGAGGACTTACCGGATTTGTTATATGTTGTTTCCGGCCTCATTTAAACTTGCTTTGATGTGTTGTTCTTGTATGCATCATCTCTTGCCATGAGTAGCTTCATGTAGCCTTTGTCATGCATCATACTTGGTTGAGCATCATGTCATGTCCTTGTGTGGTGTGTTTACCATGCTGTGTGCTTCTTCTCGATAGTTTCCCGTTTTGTTGCGATCGTGAGGATTCGTTCGTCTACGCTAGGTTCGTCTTCGTGGCTTCATCTTCTTCATGGACTCGTTCTTCTTCCTAGCGGGATTTCAGGCAAGATGACCGTCACCTTGGATCTCACTACTATCATTGCTATGCTAGTTGCTTCGTTCTATCGCTATGCTGTGCTACCTATCACTTGCTCTTCAAGCCTTCCGAATTGTCATGCCAGCCCCTATCTTTTTCACCCTTCCTAGCAAACCGTTACTTGGCTATGTTACCGCTTTGCTCAGCCCCTCTTATAGCGTTGATAATTGCAGGTGAAGTTGAAGATTGCTCCATGGTGGACAGGATTATGTTGGGATATCACAATATCTCGTATTTAATTAATGCATCTATATATTTGGTAAAGAGTGGAAGGCTTGGCCTTATGCCTAGTGTTTTGTTCCACTCTTGCTACCCTAGTTTCCGTCATATCGGTATTATGTTCCCGGATTTTGCGTCCCTAACGCGGTTGGGTGATTTATGGGACCCCCTCGATAGTTCGCCTTGAATAAAACTCCTCCAGCAAGGCCCAACATTGGTTTTACCATTTTCCTACCACCTATACATTTCCCTTGGGAGTAATTAACCCGAGGGTCATCTTATTTTAGCCCCCCCAGGCCAATGCTTGTCTAAGTGTTGGTCCAAACTAGAGCACAGTGCGGGACCATCCCTTGGCAACTTGGGTTACATTGGTACCTGTATGCTTCGCTTATCCAGTGTGTCCTGAGAACAAGATACGTGCGACTCCTATCGGGATTGTTGACACATCGGGCGGCTTTGCTGGTCTTGTTTTACCATTGTTGAAATGTCTTGTAACCGGGATTCCGAGACTGATCGGGTCTTCCTGGGAGAAGGAATATCCTTTGTTGATAGCGAGGGCTTATCATGGGCTAAGTTGGGACACCCCTGCAGGGTATTATCTTTCGAAAGCCGTGCCCGCGGTTATGTGGCAGATGGGAATTTGTTAATGTCCGGTTGTAGATAACTTGACACCAGATACGAATTAAAACGCATCAACCGCGTGTGTAGCTGTGATGATCTCTTTTCGGCGGAGTCCGGGAAGTGAACACGGTTTTGGGTTATGTTTTACGTAAGTAGGAGTTCAGGATCACTTCTTGCTCATTGCTAGCTTCACGACCTTTCCTTTGCTTCTCTTCTCGCTCTTATTTGCGTATGTTAGCCACCATACTTGCTTAGTCGCTGCTGCAACCTCACCACTTATCCTTTCCTTTACCCATTTAGCTTTGCTAGTCTTGATACCCATGGTAATGGGATTGCTGAGTCCTCGTGGCTCACAGATTACTACAACAACAGTTGAAGGTACAGGTCATGCGATGATCATGACGCGAGAGCGATGTTTGCTTGTTTTGGAGTTCTCCTTCTGCTTCTTCTTCGATCAGGGGATAGGTTCCAGGTCGGCAGCCTAGGCTAGCAGGGTGGATGTCGTTTGAGTTTCTATTTGTGTTTCATCCGTAGTTGGATGTTGATCTTATGTATGATGATGTTGTATTCGTGTGGCATTGTATGCCTCTTGTATGTATCCCCATCTATTATGTAATGTTGATGTAATTATATCCACCTTGCAAAAGCATTTCAATAGGCGGTTCTATCCTTGGTGGGACCTTCGAGTCTCTTTAAGATAGTATCGCATATTGGGCGTGACAAGTTGGTATCAGAGCCTCGACCGACCATGGGAGCCCCCTTGATTGATCGTGTAGTTTGGCTGTTGTTGAGTCTAGAAGAAAATTGTTTTCGGAGTATAGTTATATCGGAGAGTAGGAATTATTTTTACTCCTCAGCCCCTTCGTCGCTCTGGTGAGGAATCTTGACGTAGGTGTTTTGAATTACTCCTCTTCCCTTTCAAACTTTCTTTAGGATCACGCAGTTGGTTTTTCGGTCGTTGGTTCTCAACTCTTTTCATCCGGTGCATTTCTCGTCAAGTTGACTCGAGCCTCTTCATCTTTGCCAAGTTCAATCCTCAGTTGTTTTATTTTTCCCACCCGCCCACCCCTTTTCATCTCGGAGCCGGAGCTCGTAATTGAGTATCCATCTTACTCGCGCGAAGTCTTTGCCTTCTTTCCTCAATGATTTCAACCGGTGTTTTCTCTTCAAGATATTCGTCGGTTCCCCCTTCCAAGTTGCCTTTGTTTTCCTGCCCTCCCAACCCTTTTTCTTCCCGGAGTCTGAGTCTCTTTCAACCATCAATTCCATTCGTGTGGAGTCTCTTCAGTCTTCCCTTAATTATTTCAACCGGTGAATTCTCGTCTCGGTGGACATTCTTCATCTCTTTTTCTTCTCTGGTGGATTCAATTCTAATTTTCGGTAGTGATTATATTCTTTTCCTTGGCTCAAGTGTTTTCCCTGCTCGTTCGCCTCTCACCAGTTTATCATTCCGGAGTTCGGAAGACATCTCAAGAGATTCATCTGTGTTTGAATTAATTCGAGGGTGTCACCTCATTCAAATATTTGTATCATTCCGGTGCATCATTTACCTCTTCAACATCCCTTTTCAACTGTGTTTTTCTCTTTAGTGGGCCCTAACCCACATGTCTTTTCCCAGGATCTTACCTTACTCTTCTAATTTCCCAGAGCTATTCTCAAATTCCTATTAAGTGTGATGTAAGAATGGATCCCATCAGTCACATGCCTTCTCCAAGATCTTGTTCAAATTCTTTTCATTGTTGGCTCAACCTTTTCAGTTTTTCGTTCTCCTGGAGCATCTCAGAAATGTTGGTGGTGTTTTCCGTCATCATTTGAAGACCAAAGAAGAGTTTTCCTCTAAATCTTGTCCATTCTCTTGAAGATTTGTGGTTCTAGCTTCATATTTATCCTCTTGAATTATTCCATTCATCAGATATTCTTTTCTTAACCATCCAGACTATGTCAGGAGTTGTTTTTCCATTTCTTTTCACCGAAGGCCATCATTCCAGAGAAATTTTTTGCCCTCACATTTCAGCTACCGTTATCCAATTATCCCGGTGCTTCGTTCAAGTGTTCTTTAATCAACTCGTGATCTCTTTGTTCTTTTGCACCTAAATCCCCTCTAGCATATTGGTTCTTCTAATTCTTTCCGGTGATTCATTCTCTTTTGTCATTCAATTTTCGAATTCTTACGGTGGTTCATTCAGATTCTTTTTCCTTTGTCATCATATTAATTCTTTCGTTCTTTTCAATCCTACCGGTGGTTCATGAAGACCTTCTCAAGTTTGCGATATGTCACTTCTCAATCCTTTTCAAGAAGAATAAGTAGTATGCAAAATCCATTGCTTGTCATCAATTTAATTTGACGAAGGTTAAGCATAAAATAAATCTTATTCTTATTTCATCCAAGTGAGTAATCCCTTCCTTCAGAGTTTGTTCTTGATGAATAAATTCTAGTTCCAAGTGTTTTCATCTTTTCTTTTCCGAAGTTCAAATCTCCTCGGCCATGTCGTCGAAACCCCTATCTAAATCATCGCAAGGCTTATGTTATTCTTTCATCCTTCATTCTGTCAGGACCCCGACTCGATGTCACATCGATCTAGCTTGTAACACCTCATATCACTTTGCGGCCTCACGCACGGTAACCCCACGGGTGTCGCCATACCTTTGCCCGGGACCGTTTGCGCCTTTTGGCTCACGTATATGATAGTGTCGCTAGCATCCATATGATAAAGAGCCCGGGCTGACATGACTAGTCGTAAACCCAAAGTGGCATAGACTTACAGGGACAGGCATCCATGACCCAGCAACGAACGTGTCGGTCATCAGCAAGTGGGTTCGGGCTGTAGCACTGGGCTAGCAGGACTCCGGTAAACCGGGCTGTAGCGGGCTAACAGGACTCCGATACTCAATGCGTGACATTTCCCCGAAGGGACAGACACAGGAACGAAGAAGGACACATGCCGGCCAGCCTAAGTGTTCCCGAGCAGTAGCAAGCTACCATGGCTCAGAGGTAACACTAGGAGACATTTCCCGGTAAGAGAAGCTACTAAGGATAAACAACTAGATAGTCAGATCCCACACATACCAAGCATTTCAAACATACACACAATATGCTCGATATGTGCAAATACAACAAGGCATCACAACATGACTCTATGACACAAGTACTTTATTTAAGGCTCAGAGAGCCATACATAACATACACAAAGGTACGGGTCACACGACCCAGCATTCAAGTCATACAGTCATACAAACCAGCAGCGGAAGTAACTTGTCTGAGTACAGACAACTAGTAAAATAAAAGAGGCTTGGAAAGCCTAGCTATACTACGAGGTCCTTCACAAGCTCAGGATCACCACCTGGGCCTTAGCCTACTCATTGATGTCAACGTCTACGTAGAACCCATCAGAAGGGGTTGCAGCGTCTTCTGTTAGAATGTAAATTATAGCAACATGAGTACAAAGGTACTCAGCAAGACTTACATCAGATCCTACATACATGCATATTATCAAGAAGGGTTGGTGGAGTTGTTGCAGCAAGCCAGCTTTGACTCTTGGCTAGGCTAACCTACGAGACTTCAACTCAAAATGGTTTTGCGCACACGAGTCCACTACTCACCATTTCAATACACTACCGAGGATCCACCTCCATCTTCCTACAGAAGAGCCATCCTCGGCACTCACACTTATCTTGAGGCTTTTAGTAGTTTCCATTTACTTGTCTATGAACTGTATAGGCAACCAAGTAGTCCTTTACCGCGGACGCGGCTATTCGAATAGATCATGATAACCCTGCAGGGGTGTACTTCTTCATACACGCTCTCACCACTTACCGTCGTTTACACGACATGTACTCGGCAACCTTCAAGCGGAAGCCCAACGTGGGTGTCGGCCACGACCTACCTAATCACCTAAGCCTCCAGTCCAGGTTTATCTCCTATCCAGGTTCCATCCGCAGGGAGTCCGGCCGGGGTTTCCCGTACGGCCCCGAACGATGTGAACAGGGTTCCCGAGATACCTAACGGGTATTCGGTACACCCGGCCACGTACCTACCGCATCACAGCCCACCCCTACGGTCAGCGCTGTCCACGGCCTCCAGTAGGCTACAAACACCAGAAACTACTTGCAACTCCTGGACGGAGAACTAGGGTGAATAAGAAGCCGAGAGGGTCCATTGGTTTCGGGCCCAATGTATGGTAGTAGCTGATTCTTAAATCACACATACAGATCTCAGTGCTTAAGGTCGGTTTCAATGAAACAACCCACCATGTACTCCTACATGGCCTCTCATCGATACCTTTACCAAAATCGTGTTCACCACACCACTCTTATTACCGACATAATCATTTCACTTTAGCCCATCACCCAGATGAACCAGACCTGACATGACTCTAAGCATAGCAGGCATAGCAAGGTAGGAACAACACATACATATGGCTCAATCAACTCCCACACATACTAGTGGGTTTCATCTAGTTACTGTGGCAATGACAGGTCATGCAGAGGAAGTGGGTTCAACTACCGTAGCACACAGCAGTTTGAAACGCGTTGTCTTAATGCAGTAAAAGAGAGCAGGAGCGAGAACATGGGATTGTATCGATATGATCAAATGGTTGGTTGCTTGCCTGATGGTTCGATGCACTGATACGATTCTTCGTTAGGGTAATCACGATACTCCTCGGAGGCAGATCCTGCCGCAAAGAACACCGATACACAACCATCACCAAACAAGGTGCAACAATATGATGTATGCATGAAACATAGCAATATGAGTGTGTTGGGCTAATGCAGCTAAGACCAGAAGGGTTTGTACCAATTTGGATCAAAGATTCAAATTTCAAACTCAATTATGGTCCTTTAAAGTGTTTTTCCTTGTTCTGCATTAAACATCAAGTTAACTTGTTTAATCATGCATGAAAATAGTACAAATGGATAGATTGGATTTTTCTGATCATTTTTCATATATAATTTGTCTCATTTGGAGCTACAGAATAAGAGTTATGAATTTTTGAAGTTTAAATTATATTCTGGAATTTCCTATATTAGAATAATTCCAGAAAATCAATTATTGCGTCAGCCTGACGTCAGTGTGACGTCAGCAGGTCAACGGAACACGTCCGGGTCAAACCTGACAGTGGGTCCCGCATGTCAGGGTGATTAAATTAATTAAAGTTTAATTAAAACTAAACCTTTTTAATTAACAGGGCTGGGCCCCACCTGTCATTGACTCAGGGGAGTCAACCAGGGCCCACCCGTGGTCAAACCCGGGTCGGCTACACCGGCGTTTAGCCGCCGGCGAGCCCGACGCGGCGGCGGAAGTGGTTTTGGCCGTTTCGGCCACCAAATGGGTCGCGGAGACCACCGGAGTGGAGCTGAGGACGAGCCGCAGCTCTTGGTGGAATCCGTTGGGGTCGGGGTGGCCGGAGTTGGCGCCGGCGATGACTTTGGCGGCCACCGGGGTTCGGCCGAAGACGAACTTGACGCTAGAGGGGTCGGTGAGGCTCTGGGAGTGGCTAGCTAGGTGCTAGGTGACACGGTGAGCATGATGGACACCGTGGAGTGGTCAGAGGGTGACCGGGAGCACGTCGGCGACGAGCTCCACGGCGGTGGGTGCGGTTGAGCTCCGGGAGGTTGCTACACGGCTCGGGAGCAAGAACGGAAGGAAGGGGAAGACGGCTAAGCTCACAGTGAGTGCGACGAAGCCCTTGGTGTGGCCGGAGATGGACCGGAGCGACGACGGCGTTGAAGGGGATCTCCGGCGACGGCGGTTCGGGCGAGGTCGTTGCGGTGGACTCGGGCGTTGCGAGCGCTCGGGGCTCGGCTTGCTTGATGGAGTGGACAGCGGCGGAGCTCCTGGACACGGTGAGAGGACGCACGGGCGGCGGGGAGCACGGCTACGACGAAGGCACGGCGATGGTGGCGTCGGTCATGACAGGGGAGCGCGAGGGGGAGGAG
>NC_041383.1:618525760-618663437 GCF_002162155.2 Triticum dicoccoides
TCCACGACGTCACCGGGCGCGGGGAGCGGCGAGGCGGCGAGCAGGTGCGTGGCGCGCGCTGCGGTCGCCGTCGGGCACCTGCCTGCCTGCCTGGCCGGCAAGCAGCTCGCTGGAGCGGCGCTGGGCTGGGCCGGCAGGTGGGCCGGGAGCAGGCGCCAGGTAAGCTTTTTCCATTTCTTTCTGTTTTCTGTTTTTTTAATACTTCTGCAACTTTGTTGAATTAAATAAAATACTTAGGCTACTCCTAAAATCACCAAACTACTCCTGGTCCATAGTTGGATTATTTCCAACATGAAACATTTTAGTTTGGAGATATTTGAGCATTTAAATATTTTATATAATTTTAAATGCCCAGATTCAAATATTTATGATTTAATTCAAAAACCCTAAGCTGGCCTAGGAAAATGTGCACCACTTTTGGCAGAGGTTCTGAACCAAGACAAAAATGATGGGCATTTTAGAAGGGCATTTCAGGTTCATTGAAAAAGTTTTTTAGTAAACCCTAATTGGATTCAGAGGGGACTGGGGGTTCTGTCATCCCCATTTCAGGTTTCTGATGAAAGAGTAAACATGATGCAACACTCTAATGCATGGCTAACTAGGATGTGACACATTCAATCTCATAAACTTTTATTACCGGAGTTCTTCATGGTGGTTCTTCATGATTTAATTCATTCTTTAAGAGTTCATCAAGACTTTGTTGGAGAAATTCAAGTATCTTTTCTTCTCGCGTCTCGAAGTGTAATTAATCCTGCGTATTCTTTTGAAGTGGAGTTTTGCATTTCTTCGTTCTTCTTAGCTATCCAATCATTTCCGTTTGTGGCCGGTTATCACCTTATGATCTTGAGATGTTACCTATAAGGCCACAACAAGCTTATTCTTTTGTTGTTGATTTTCTCAACAACTCCGTTCAATCCTTCCTTCTAAGTTCTTTTCATTAAACTCTTTCAATTCTTTCCGGAGGTTTTGTGTCATGTCTTCATCAAGTATCATTCCATCCTCTCAAGCTCATGTTCTATTCCCCCATGTTTCAGCCGGAGTGCTGCCTAAATCCTTTTAGTCTTATTCGTTCCTTATCTCGTTCTAACCGGAGTGGTTTCACAGTCTATCTTGTTTCCATGAGCTTTTGATTCTCGTCATTTTCGCCTTTTCTCCTTCTACCCGAGTGCTCTCGTCTTTGTTCATCTTCTCTCTTGCGTTTCTCGTTTCACCTTATCCTTTTCTCTTCCGTCTCGCTCCTAAGATCTCGGGACGAGATCTCTTGTTAGTGGAGGAGAGTTGTAACGCCCCGGATTCGATGTGCTAGGTGTCTGCCAGTTATTCGCTGTCATTGCCATGTCATTTACTTGTGTGTTGCATATTGCCATGTCATCATGTGCATTTCATTTTTGCATACGTGTTCGTTTCTTGCATCCGAGCATTTTCCCCGTTGTCCGTTTTGCAATCCGACACTCCTATGTCATCCGGCGTCCCCCTCTTGTCTCTTTTCGTGAGCAGGTGTTAAACGTTCTCGGAATGGACCGAGGTTTGCCAAGCGGCCTTGGTACACCACCGGTAGACCGTCAGTCAAGTTTCGTTCCATTTGGAGGTCGTTTGATACTCCAACGATTAACCGGGAAATCGTAAAGCCCTATTTTGTTGCAGCCCAACACCCTTCCAAAGTTGCCCAATAACCCATTCAAACCCCTTCCATGCTCTCGGTCGTTCGATCACGATCGTGTGGGCGAAAACCGTACCTAATTTGGAGCCTCCTAGCTCCCTCTACCTATAAATATGTGTCCCTCCCAGATTTTTCGCGCAGATGAAACCCTAATCTTCTTCCCCTCGCACCGCCGGACACTTCCCCACCACCGACGGACATGTCCACCGCCGGCCGCCACACGTCCGGACCAATCAGACGGTGCCACGTCACCACGCCGTCGCTCCCGGCCGATGGCATCGCGCCACCTGTCCCGCCGCCATCCCGCGACCGCGCCGGCCCGCGGAGCCCATTCGGGGCCCGCGCAAGCCCGGTCTCCGCTGCCACCCGGGCTGAGCTCCCGCGCCTGCCGCCCCGTGCCTCCGCCGCCGCCTTCCCTCGTCCGCCGCTGCGCCGGTGCCGCGCGACCCCGCCACCTCGCCGGCGGCCGCCGCCTTCACCGTCGCCCGCTCCGGCCGCGTGCCCGCGCGCCGCCGAGCCTGGCGCCGCCTCTCGCCACTGCCCCGCGCCCCGCCGACGACCTCCTCCGCGGGCGCCCCGATCCGGCCACTCCGCTGCCTCCTCGCCAGAGTTCGAGCCGAGCCGCCGCCTCCGATCTCCGGCGATCCTCGGAATCCGCGCCCAGATCCAGATCCACTACAGTTGACTTCCCCCCCTCGATTTTTCTCTCAAGTCCCTGAGATATTTTACCTTCTGGTGCATACTTTGACATGCCATAACTCCTCATACGTAGATCGGTTTTCCATGTATAATATATCAAAATGTTCATCATGAGATGCTCTTCATTTCATTCCATTGTTCCATGTTTGTTTGAGTTCATCTGGATGCCCAAATCTCTGATGCAAGAGTGCTATCAAATGTTGTCTGCTGCCTGTTAACAGAACTTGCTGATTTGTCTTTTTCATTGCATTTTGTGTGTGCATCCTATGAGCTTGATGTCTACATGTGTTTTGTGCTACATCATTCTATCTTTATAGTGGTGCAATCCATGTATTTTTGTGGGTCTTGTAGTGAGTGCGTAGAGCTTGTTAAGTAGGGTACTTGTTGTTACTGTTTTGCTAGTCTGAATCTGCCATATCATGATACTATGTAAACCTCCTGCTACAAGTCATTCTATGCATAATCTGGAGATGTTCACTAAGGATGTTTTGTTATACATGTCATGATCTATCCATCCATGCCCCTGGTTGCATTTATAGCCTGTTGTACCTTGTTGTAATCTTGCTCTCAAATTGCTAAATAATGTTGTTGTCAGTGTTAACTTTAAGTTCAGTTTTTTCCATGAGCTTTGCTGGTGATCCATGCACCCTATGAACTTGCTCTTGCCATGATTAGCTTCATAAATATGTCATATTACTGTTGGTCACCTTGTCATGCCATGTATTGCTCTGTGGTGAGTGGTACAAGCTCACCATCATGTCTACTTATTGTTGTTCCTGCCATGTCTGAATCTGTCATATCATTTGCCATGTTTGCATAGATGCTACCATGTTTTCTGTTGATCTTTGGAATTAGTTAAGTAAGGGAGATTTGTTCCTTGTCTTTGTTTTCCATGTTAAGTTCCTGTAACATGTTGTTTGATAGCTCTAAACATTGCAACCTGATGTTATTTCTGCTAAGTCTGAAACTGTTATTATTTGCAATCTTGCCATGTCCTTTTGAGCATGTTCTAGTGATTTCTGGAGATAGCTCAGTGTTCATGTTTTGTCATGCTTTACCTGTAATTCATGCCCATGCCTTTTTTTCACGTTGAGATGTTGTAGCATATTGTTTTGATGCTTGCTAGATGCCTAGTTGCTGTTTTGGACAGCTTGTCCTTTGAACTTGTTTGGAGTGTATGTGTTGCACCGTTGCTCCGTTTTGAGTGTGCTCTATATGAAACTTGCTTAGAATTGCATGTAGTTTCATATTATCATGTTGCATCCTTGTTTTGAGGTGTTTGCTTGATGTTTGTATGTATTTTGCACCGATGCCATGTTTAACTTGTTTTGCTCATATCTTCTAGGCCGTAGCTCCGAACTAAATGAACTTTATACGTAACTTGATTAGAATATCGTGTAGATACTCTTGGTGCTCTTTAACTTGCTGTTTAAGAACTTCAACTTAATGTTTGTTAAGATCTGGACCAACTTCTAAATTTGAATATGAGGACTTACCGGATTTGTTATATGTTGTTTCCGGCCTCATTTAAACTTGCTTTGATGTGTTGTTCTTGTATGCATCATCTCTTGCCATGAGTAGCTTCATGTAGCCTTTTTCATGCATCATACTTGGTTGAGCATCATGTCATGTCCTTGTGTGGTGTGTTTACCATGTTGTGTGCTTGTTCTCGATAGTTGCCCATTTCATTGCGATCGTGAGGATTCGTTCGTCTACGCTTGGTTCGTCTTCGTGGCTTCATCTTCTTCATGGACTCGTTCTTCTTCCTAGCGGGATTTCAGGCAAGATGACCGTCACCTTGGATCTCACTACTATCATTGCTATGCTAGTTGCTTCGTTCTATCGCTATGCTGCGCTACCTATCACTTGCTCTTCAAGCCTTCCGAATTGACATGCCAGCCCCTAACATTTTCACTCTTCCTAGCAAACTGTTACTTGGCTATGTTACCGCTTTGCTCAGCCCCTCTTATTGCGTTGCTAGTTGCAGGTGAAGTTGAAGATTGCTCCATGGTGGACAGGATTATGTTGGGATATCACAATATCTCTTATTTAATCAATGCATCTATATATTTGGTAAAGGGTGGAAGGCTCGGCCTTATGCCTGGTGTTTTGTTCCACTCTTGCCGCCCTAGTTTCCGTCATATCGGTATTATGTTCCCGGATTTTGCGTCCCTAACGCGGTTGGGTGATTTATGGGAACCCCTCGACAGTTCGCCTTGAATAAAACTCCTCCAGCAAGGCCCAACATTGGTTTTACCATTTGCCTACCACCTATACATTTCCCTTGGGAGTAATTAACCCGAGGGTCATCTTATTTTAGCCCCCCCGGGCCAATGCTTGTGTAAGTGTTGGTCCAAACTAGAGCACCGTGCGGGACCATCCCTTGGCAACTTGGGTTACGTCGGTACCTATACGCTTCGCTTATCCGGTGTGTCCTGAGAACGAGATACGTGCGACTCCTATCGGGATTGTCGACACATCGGGCGGCTTTGCTGGTCTTGTTTTACCATTGTCGAAATGTCTTGTAACCGGGATTTCGAGACTGATCGGGTCTTCCTGGGAGAAGGAATATCCTTCGTTGATCGTGAGAGCTTATCATGGGCTAAGTTGGGACACCCCTGCAGGGTATTATCTTTCAAAAGTCGTGCCCGCGGTTATGTGGCAGATGGGAATTTGTTAATTTCCGGTTGTAGATAACTTGACACCAGATACGAATTAAAACGCATCAACCGCGTGTGTAGCCGTGATGGTCTCTTTTCGGTGGAGTCCTTGGAAGTGAACACGGTTTTGGGTTATGTTTGACGTAAGTAGGAGTTCAGGATCACTTCTTGATCATTGCTAGCTTCACGACCGTTCCTTTGCTTCTCTTCTCGCTCTTATTTGCGTATGTTAGCCACCATACTTGCTTAGTCGCTGCTGCAACCTCACTACTTATCCTTTCCTTTGCCCATTTAGCTTTGCTAGTCTTGATACCCATGGTAATGGGATTGCTGAGTCCTCGTGGCTCACAGATTACTACAACAACAGTTGCAGGTACATGTTATGCGATGATCATGATGCGAGAGCGATGTTTGCTTGTTTTGGAGTTCTCCATCTGCTTCTTCTTCGATCAGGGGATAGGTTCCAGGTCGGCAGCCTGGGCTAGCAGGGTGGATGTCGTTTGAGTTTCTGTTTGTGTTTCATGCGTAGTCGGATGTTGATCTTATGTATGATGATGTTGTATTCGTGTGGCATTGTATGCCTCTTGTATGTATCCCCATCTATTATGTAATGTTGATGTAATTATATACACCTTGCAAAAGCGTTTCAATATGCGGTTCTATCCTTGGTGGGACCTTCGAGTCTCTTTAGGATAGTATCACATATTGGGCGTGACATAGATATATTATTTCACCAATTGGGATTGTTAGAGATGTTGAAGTCTTGTGTGGGCAAATTAAATATCCTACTGATTTTATTGTTCTTGGTTCCCCACAAGATGACTTTTGTCTCATTATATTTGGTAGACCCTTCTCGAATACTGTTAATGCTAAGATAGACCACGAAAAAGATATTGTTACTGTTGGTTTAGGGGATATGTCTCACGATTTTAATTTTGCTAAATTTCGTAGACAACCCCATGATAAATAATTGCCTAGTAAAAATGAAATTATTGGTCTTGCTTCTATTGCCGTGCCTACTAATGATCCTTTATAACAATATTTGCTAGACCATGAAAATGATATGCATATGAATGAAAGAAGGGAAATAGATGAAGTATTCTTTAAACATGGACCTATTTTGAAACACAACTTGCTTGTTGAAATCCTAGGGGATCCTCCTCCACCCAAGGGTGATCCCGTGTTTGAGCTTAAACAATTACCTGATACTTTGAAATATGCTTATCTTGATGGAAATAAGATATATCATGTTATTATTAGTGCTAACCTTTCAGAGCATGAAGAAGAAAAATTATTGAAAACTCTGAAGAAGCACCGTGCTACTATTGGATATACTCTTGATGATCTTAAGGGCATTAGTCCCACTCTATGCCAGCACAAAATAAAACTGGAAAAAGATGCTAAACCAGTTGTTGATCATCAACAACTGTTAAACCCTAGAATGAAAGAAGTGGTAAGAAATGAAATACTAAAGCTTCTAGAGGCCGGTATAATTTACCCTGTTGCTGATAGTCAGTGGGAAAGTCCTGTCCATTTTGTCCCTAAGAAGGGAGGTATTACTGTTGTTCCGAATGATAAGGATGAATTGATCCCACAAAGAATCGTTATAGGCTATAGAATAGTAATTGATTTCTGCAAATTAAATAAAGCTACTAGAAAGGATAATTACCCCCTACCTCTATCTAAACATACACATTTTTGCTTTCTAGATGGTTATTCTGGTTTCTCTCAAACACCTGTGTCAAAAGAGGATCAGGATAAGACCACTTTTATTTGCCCTTGCGGTACCTTTGCTTATAGACGTATGCCTTTTGGTTTATGTAATGCACCTGCTATCTTTCAAAGATGTATGAGTGCTACATTCTCAGACTTTTGTGAAAAGATTGTAGAGGTTTTCATGGATGATTTTTCCGTTTATGGAACTTCTTTTGATGATTTCTTAAGCAACCTTGATCAAGTTTTGCAGAGATGTGAAGAAACTAATCTTGTCTTGAATTGGGAGAACTGCCACTTTAGGGTTAATGAAGGTATTGTCTTGGGGCATTATATTTCTGAAAGAGGTATTGAAGTTGATAAAGCTAAAGTTAATGTTATTGAAAATATGTTGTGTCCTAAGGACATCAAAGGTAGAAGAAGTTTTCTTGGTCATGCTGGTTTTTATAGGAGGTTTATTAAAGACTTCTCCAAAATTTCTAGTCCTCTGACTAATCTCTTACAAAAAGATGTTCCTTTTGTCTTTGATGATGATTGTGTAGAATCATTTGAAATACTTAAGAAAGCCTTCATTTCTGCACCTATCGTTCAGCCACCTGATTGGAATTTACCCTTTGAAATTATGTGTGATGCTGGTGGTTATGTTGTAGGTGCTGTTTTAGGGCAAAGAGTTGATAAGAAATTAAATGTTATCCAATATGCTAGTAAAACTCTAGACAGTGCCCAGAGAAATTATGCTACTATTGAAAAAGAATTTTTAGCAGTTGTGTTCGCTTGTGATAAGTTCAGACCTTATATTGTTGATTCCAAAGTAACTGTTCATAATGATCATGCTGCTATTAAATATCATATGGAAAAGGAAGATGCTAAACCTAGACTTATTAGATGGGTTCTGTTTCTACAAGAATTTGATTTGCATATTATTGATAGAAAGGAAGCTGAGAACCCCATTGCAGACAACTTGTCTAGGTTAGAAAATGTTCTTGATGACCCACTACCTATTGATGACAGCTTTCCTGATGAACAACTAGCTGCCATAAATGCTTCTGATCATGCTCCATGGTATGCTGATTATGCTAATTACATTGTTGCTAAATTTATACCACCTAGTTTCACATACCAGCAAAAGAAAAAGTTTTTCTATGATTTAAGACATTACTTCTGGGATGACCCACACATTTATAAAGAAGGAGTAGATGGTGTTATTAGACGTTGTGTACCTAGGCATGAATAGGAACAGATCCTACGCAAGTGTCACTCCGAGGCTTATGGAGGACAACACGCTGGAGATAGAACTGCACATCAGGTATTGCAAACCGGTTTTTATTGGCCTACTCTTTTCAAAGATGCTCGTAAGGTTGTCTTGTCTTCTGATGAATGTGAGAGAATTGGTAATATTAGTAGACGTCAAGAAATGCCTATGAACTATTGACTTGTTATTGAACCATTTGATGTTTGGGGCTTTGACTATATGGGACCTTTTCCTTCCTCTAATGGGTATACACATATTTTAGTTGCTATTGATTATGTTACTAAGTGGGTAGAAGCTATTCCAACTAGTAGTGCTGATCATAACACCTCTATTAAGATGCTTAAAGAAGTAATTTTTCCGAGGTTTGGAGTCCGTAGATACTTAATGACTGATTTTGGTTCACATTTTATTCATGGTGCTTTTCGTAAAATGCTTGCTAAGTATGATGTTAATCATAGAATTGCATCTCCATACCATCCACTGTCTAGTGGTCAAGTAGAATTGAGTAATAGATAGATTAAATATTTTGCAAAAGACTGTTAATAGATCTAGAAAGAATTGGTCCAGGAAACTTGATGATGCATTATGGGCCTATAGAACTACGCACTACAAGAAATATGTCAACTTGTGACCTTGACTATTGGTCACTGAAAGGTCATTATTTTTCATTTGGGACCTTTTTGTGACCATAAACAGAAGGTCAAAAGCTTGCGATCGTAAACTGAAATTAACAACCTTCTCTGTGAGAAGGTCATAGAAGTTTACGACCAAAACAGAAGGTCATTGAACCCATGACCTTTTTTTTTGGTCACCGGTTGTCTGCCCAGGCCACGTTGGATCCAACATGGCAATCTGACGTGGCAAAATTACGACCAATTGAAAAGGTCGTAGACAAGATTCAGCCCGGTCCGATTGAGTGTTTTACATGGGCCGAGCCCATTAATTCAGCCTTTTTAGATTTTTTTTCCATCATTTTTTTGTTGGGTTCATGGGCCTGGCCCATTTTATTTTCTAGGATGTAGCCTTCTCATTTCTTTTTTGGGCCTCGGCCCTTTTACAATCCAATCTATTTTGGGCCTCCATAACATACATTTAGAAGCTTGACATCACAAGGGCATATGGCTATTCCAGCTTACATCTCAGCATGTACGTATGTATCCAAACCATTTCATTTCTTTCAACACAAAGGATTCTTTCAACAGCCACAATAGTAGACAGTAGATACACTCAACAGAGACTGAATTAAAATAGAAATGAGGAAACAAAGGGAAGACCGAGTATAGGAACTACAGCTACATGGGACTATAGCTACCATTTCTATTTCTACCAGCAGCAATAGACGCTTGCAAGAGAGGGAGGGACTAACAGCGGCCGAGCTAAACTAACAGCTATCATCCATCATGGATCAGTGACAGTAGCAATGAGTGGCAGCGGCGACTTTCGAGAGACACCCTTCCCCTGCTGCTGCTTGGTGTGCCTGCTACTGCTGTGTTTGCTGCATCACTAGCCGCCCTGCACACAGCAAGAATTTTAGCTTTACATAAGGTTTACAAGAACGGGAACCTGATACATGAGATTGACATTCACAAGCTATTTGCATTTATATTTAGAACTGCGTCACACCATTTACATTACTAGTTATGTATTGACATACTTATCTAAAAGAACATATATAGAAACATATGAATTTTATTTCTGAATACCATTACAGAAGTACTAAAAAAACAAGAGCTCATTACACAAGAATCCAGGAAGAACCCATCAATTCTGCGCCGGAGTGGGAGATGTGCAGGCAGATCAAATAGAAGATTCGAGCAAGAAGGATGTACTACCTGAAATGGGAAATGAGGAGGCCGATCCGACGAGTCCCACCCAAGCTGTGGAAGGAGCAGCGGCAGCGGCTGCAGAAGGACTCGATGGCCCAGACGCCGTCGTGGACCTGGTAGGTGACGATGACGTGGTAGTGGTGGAAGCCGCTGCCGAGGCCGACTGCGCCTGCGGCGTCCTCGTCGTCCTCCAAGGTGATGACGACGGCCGGGTCCGTGTTGAGCCAGTGGTCGTGGTTCTGGTAAAAACTACAGGAAACTCGATTACTTCTCAATACTGTGCAGTCACACTTTCAGAAAACCTGTCTATGTATATACAAACTTGAAAGATTAGCCGTGCAAAGGTTCAGTAGATCCAAATAAACATGCACATCAGAAAACTAGAGGAACAGACAATCAACACGTATATATCTAGTCAATAAAATATGCATGCAAGGTTGTAGTGATGTAAACATGCTCTCACATCAGAATTCAGAAACATCAGAGTCTCGCTGCATCTCAAAATCAAGCTGATCTAACATGTAGGCACTGATTAACAGATCCAATAATACTAATGCAATTGTAATCATACGGCAGAACAGTTCGTTCAACATTTCTAGTGCAAGCATTGTACAAAGCAAAAGAAACTGAAACCCAATAAGACACTATTATAATACAGTACGACGGCGTCTATTTCCCATCTGGAAAGCAAGGTGACATACTGCAGGTTCAAAAATTTCCTATCAATCATGGTATGTTTGTACAATGGTTGGTGTATGCTGAGCTCAGCACTGTATGACACTACAAAAAAAATACACTTCCGTGATGATACGTGTTTGTCACAGTAGGTCGCGTTTTTTGTCATGCATGTACATCCATGATGATTTTATGACAGAATCAAGATAGTCATACCTGTGCTGTCGTAGAAGTGTTCCATGACATTACCAAAATTATCATCACGGAAGTGTCCACTTGCATGACAATAAATCGCGCGTCACAGAAGTGCTTTCGTCAAGGGTGACCTACACGTGGCATCCACCGTAACGGAACACCGTTAAGCTATCGGGTCCGGTTTTGGATCCGATAACCTGATAACAGCCCGGACCAATGGGGATTTTCCACGTGTAAAATCATCATTGGCTGCAGGAAACACGTGTTGCCTCACCGTTGGGATGGATGTCATCCACTCATTAGACAGGAGGCGCCTATGATAGGTCGACACGTGGCACGGCCCAACAGTGGCCCATTCCGGTGAAAAAGGCCGATCCAGTAAAAATTAGCAGGCCGGCCCATATAAGGCCTACTTGTGTCAGGTCCATTTAAGCCCACGACCCATACGAGATGTGCCAATTCGGCCCGTCAACGGCCCGTTAAAGATTTGACACCATTGCAGCCCATCGTCAGTTCGAGCCCGTTAACAGCCCGCTATATATTTGGGCTCAATATCAGCCCGATGAGATGTTGGCCTGTTAATGGCCCATTTAATGGATGGGCCAATTTTTAGGATGTACATCTTTTGGCCTTTTAGCGACCCATTTAAATATTGGGCCAATTTCGGTCCTGGTGTGTCTTTCAGCCTGTTGACGGCCCATAAATCTGATGGGCCATTTGTAGTCGGACCTAAGTTTCGTTCTTTTAGCGGCCCATTTAAGTGTTGGGCCAATTTCTGGCTCGGTGTCACTTTCAGCCCGTTAACGGCCCATAAATCAGTTGGGCCATTTGCAGTCGGACCTGAGTTTTGGCCTTTTAGCGACCCATTTAAGTGTTGGGCCAATTCCCGGCCCTGTGTGACTTTCGGCCTGTTAACGGACCATAAATGAGTTGGTCCATTTGTAGTCGGACCTTAGTTTTGGCCTTTTAACGTCCGATGCCCATCATGGTCCAATACCAGCCTGGTTTCTCTTTCGGCCTGCTAAAGGCCCACAACACAGTTGGGCCATTTACAATACGACCTGACTTTCGGCCTGTTAGCGGCCCATGCTCTTCATGGTCCAGTACAAGCCCGCTGTCTCTTTCGGCCTGCTAAAGGCCTACAGTATAGTTGGGCCATATGTAGCCCAAACTTAGTAACGGCCTGTTAATGGCCCGTGAAATAAATTGGGGCCACCTGTTGCCCGCTTCGATGTTGGCCTGTTAACGACCTGGGAGGTAATAGGGCCGACCATTAACTTTCGGCCTAGTAACGGCCCATTAACTTAATGGGCCCACTAAAGTTCGTACATGTCTTTAGGCCAAATTAGATAATTTGAGCCCATTACAACGAGCAATTATGCACAGGACCAAAACCGATCAAGGAAAGGTACCACATACAGGGAATAACATTGCACATCCAGCATATATTACAGAATATTACATCCACTGGGCAATCAAAGATTGATGCCAGTGCAAATAAATGAGCAGAACCTAACCATCTACAACGTCACAATCTGCAACCTCAGCACAGATGACGCCCATAAGCATGTGGGCAAGTTCTTGCTGCTTTGCTACACTATCTCTGAAAACATTGATTAGTTGTTGTGTCGCACGACTCTGCACCTCTGATTCATCCACCATTTCCATCATTGCTTCAACCATTAATTGGTTCACAAACATACATTTATTCCATTGCATTCGAGACAGAGTATACTGAACAGATTCAGATGGCAATTTTGGCAGGCTTGTATTATTGATAGTGGAGAGTGTCTCGACCACTGCATCATAACATAAATTAGGACGGGAACCAAATAGATTAATAATGAGTTATTGCCATATTACATGGGCTAGATTTACTGGAAAGAAACAATGGGGTTGCCTTGCTGTTTTCAGAGTTTGTTTTCTTATCTTCAGCGGCCTGCACAAAATTAACACACTAGCATTGCTATCATCGGCCAAGTCAGATAATAGGAAAGCAACATTGACAAAACGAACGTTTGGGCAACTAGCCTACACCAAATTAACACAATATGGCACAGCTATCATCAGCCAGGTAAGGTAGTACAAAAGCAACATTGACACAATGAATGAATGGGAAACCAGAGAAGCACTACAATTCAGTAATGTGCGTGATATGAGATAGTACATTCATGCAGCTCAGTATGCAAAACTACCAGGCAGTTTTCCTTACAAAAATCAACATTGGCGCCTTTAACATTTTGCTACAACTAATTTTAGATCAGATAAAGGTTAGATTCATGCCGATTAACAAAATACATGTTGATGTAAAAATATAGTGATATACAACAGGTACTTACATCAGCATTGGAGCACAGAGAATTCCCGCAAGATATTTTCCTCGAATGTGATCCCAATGGAGGAAGTCTTCTATGGTTTAACCTTATTTTCTAAAAGAGAGATGGGTAAGAAACATGTAGAAAATATGATCAGAATGCTATAAAATTTCATGATGCAAGGATACGCACATGCTTCTTAGAATGGAGTTGACATTCTTTTGCTGGACTAGAGCGGACTAGTCCTTTGGCCACTAGAATTTGCTTATTATCAGTGGGAGTTGGGCTTCTCTGTCCTGGAGCAGTATCTATGAAAAATGGAGTTGGTTTATTATCTCCTGGCGTTTGGATCTTTTGCAAAGACCTGGTTTGTAACCCTTCAGATTCTAACATAGCCGTCTTCCCCTTGCATGCCTTATATAGAAGAATGATGATTCAGTTATAAAACATGCTACAACAGAGATGGAATAGGTACTGAAGAATAGAAAGGCATGACATATTGACATGTATTCCCTCCATCCGGAAATAAATGGATGGGTCTAGGCGTATTTCAGTTCTAGATACATCCAGTTTTATCCATTTCTGCGACATTTAATCCGGACGGATGGAGTATGATGTAAGAGCTAGGGATACGATAGGACAACACAGTAAAAAAAACACTGAAAACCCCACTGCAGAACCAAAGTATTCAAACCCACTGATATGAGATAGTACACTCCTGCAGCTCAGAATGCAAAACTACCAGGCAACTTTCCTTACAAAAATCAACATTGTGGCCTTTAATCATACATTTTGCTACAACTAAATTTAGATCAGATAAAGGTTGGATTCACACCGATTAACAAAATACACGCTGATGTAAAAATATAGTGATGTACAACAGGTACTTACATCTACATTGGAGCACAGAGAATTCCTGCAAGAATCTTTCCTCATAAACGATACCGTTGCAGAAATTCTTCTATCTATTAAGCTTATTTTCTAAAAGAGAGATGGGTAAGAAACATGTAGAAAATATGATCAGCATGCTATAAAATTTCATGATGCAAGGATACGCACACGCTTCTTAGAATTGAGTTGACATATTTTTGCTGGACTAGAGCAGACTAGTTCTTTGGCCACTGGAATCTGCTTATTATCAGTAGGAGTTGGGTTTCTCTGTGCTGGAGCAGTGTCTATAAAAACTGGAGTTGGTTTGTTTATCTCCTGGCGTTTGGATCTTTTGCAAAGGCCTTGTTTGTAACCCTTCAGATTCTAACATAGTCGTCTTCCCCTTGCATGCCTTCTAAAGAAGAATGGTGCTTTAATTGTAAAACATGCGACAACAGAGAGATGGAATAGGTACTGAAGAATAGAAAGGCATGACATATTGACATGTATTCCCTCCATCCGAAAAAAAATGGATGGGTCTAGGTGTATTTCAGTTCTAGATACATCCTTTTTTATCCATTTCGGCAACATGTAATCTAGACGGAGGGAGTATGGTGTAAGAGCTAGGGATACGATAGGACAACACAGCAAAAAAAACACTAGTTGAATGTAAAACTATATGCTAGCGGAATACGTACAGAAATAACTAAGGCAACATACACGTGTATGATTGGGAAAATAAGATGGCATTGCAGCAGAGCACTAGAACAACACTTCAATGTAAAAAAACATGGTATGGCAGACAGATGAAGTACATACTGATGAATAACAATGCATAAGATATTCAGAAGCATGATGTCCAAATTAAGCAGATGGCATTGCGATAGAGTAGAATGACAGTACTTGAATTTGAAAACATGTTATCATGAATGGAATAGGTACTGAAAAACAGGAAGGCATGACATATTTACATGCATGATCAGCATGCTAAGCACATGGCATTGCAACAGAGTAGATACACTCCAGGACATTATATGCATGGTGTACCCATATCACATGCCAAGTTAGATCAAGGACCTTGTGCGGTGAAGAGGATTCATCATCTTTCTGCAAGTCTTCTGAAGAACTGCCTTTACATGTTCCATCATATTGGGTATCATTGACATCAAGTTTATTGGCCTTTACATTGCTCCGTGAGGTTCTTGTGGATATATCAGTGTGTGCAATTATATCTGATATGCATGGAAGACAACTAGTAGTTAGATTTATGTAATGAGTGCCTGTAGGAGACGACATAAATAGTGGGGCTGGGGTTAACTAGCAGCAACAGGTCTCATAAACTAAAGGGAGAACATAGATGAAAGCTATAGAATATGTATCGTTTGTACTCGAGATTAACTAGATGGCACACAAAAGTATTAAAGAACAACATAGGTAATACTAGAAGTGGTATAATAGTATAATCACCAGCCTGTGGGATAGCATTGGCTGATGGATGATAACTATGGAACAGCGTTACCTAAAGAACAAGTATCTTAGCTGAACTATGGAACAACGTGAACTCCTAAACAAGACCCGTAAGAGATCAGCATGAATATATAGTGAAATGTGATCATCTATTTTCCATGCTTAGATGAATAACAATGCCATAACTGTTGCACACAAGTAAGATGATGGTACAAACTATCTGGTTGCCATCCATAGGAGTGAGCATCATGTGCTGACTTGTCGATGGCCCTGCAGTTGTTGTGGTTGTCCATGTTGGGCACGCGCATTCAATGCAGGGAACTGTTGAGTGGGCACTATAGCTCCCTTCTGGTGTATGCTTCCCTTGTTGGAGCAGCTGCGATGAGTCGGAAGACGGTGTGTCTGAAGATGCAGATAATGCATAATGTTAAGAATGACATATCTCTTTGATATGAAGAAATACACTAA
Organism: Triticum dicoccoides; assembly: GCF_002162155.2. Lineage (NCBI taxonomy): Eukaryota > Viridiplantae > Streptophyta > Magnoliopsida > Poales > Poaceae > Triticum > Triticum dicoccoides. The sequence goes on from NC_041383.1 coordinate 618,541,561, forward strand.
GAGATCAACAGCAAGGTACGAGAGTGGTCACACGTCTGTTGACTGAAGACTAAATTGAGGTCACATGATTTTATTATTTTGGTACTGTCCGATCTACACCGTATGGCTTGATGGCTGTTTTGTGCCTCCCGACTGACACTGTTCAGAATCTTCCCCGAAGAGCCAGCGACCAACTGCAGCGCAGCCTACCTCTGTCGTCCGTGCCCCGGCCAAAACCCTGCTCCCCGCCCCACTGCACTGCTGTAGTTGTGCCGCCCCCGGGCCAATCCACAAAGACTCCCCGTCATTCAGATCCGGCAGCGGCAGTACCTTCAACCCGCGCAACTCTAAAAGATAGCCATCTAAGCGCTGCTTCCGCGGCGAACTTGCTGCCCCGCACCCTTATGTTAGACACCAGCCAACCGGCAGCCTAGGAGCTCTGCCGCCTTGAGGGGTGCTGCTTCCCGTTGGGAATCGATTGGCCCAGAATAAAAATTCAGACAACTGACGCCTAAATAAAGTGATTTGAGATGAAGGTGCAACCTATCTGGCGGCATGGTGAAGTAGGAAGGTCCAGCTGCCGAGTCGGTGAGTCCGGCGTGGTTGCGGTGGCGACCGGCAGTAGGGAAAGAGCGATATCATGACAGTCAACGGCCACACGGAAGCAGCGCCAGGACTCTGGACGGATCCAAAGTTGGACCGCTCCGGCGCCGTGAACAACGGCGGGGATGAATCGGCTCCGGTACGGTTCACGCGGCCGTCGCCGAGGCAGCACCAGCAACATGGAGTAAGAGGCACACGGCCCAGTGCACGACAGCAAATGGATAACGTCTCCGGCATTAGGGAGGAGGGCGGCTGTGAAATTGGTGCGGTGGGGGCGCCATGGAGGTGGGGCTGAGGTTTCACGGCTCGGGAGAAGGGAGCTTCCCGGGAGAAGGTGATTTGTCGCCCATGAGGTATGAATGGGGGCGGGGGGGGGGAGGGGAATTGGGAGGGGAGTGGAACCATGTCTTACGGACACATTTGTCTGAAATGTGAGGGGGAGTTACAGTTCTACCCTTGCCTATAGGCTTCTCGACTTGGGTCTATGTACTGAGGGTCGGGGATAGTAGAGTAACTTAGCTTCTCCCCAAATAGTGGACAGGAGCGATTTCGGGCGAGGAGGGCGTGTTTTGAACTATAGTGGGCGCGAGCGATTTCGGGCGAGGAGGGCGTGTTTTGAACTATTGTGGGCGCGAGCGATTTCACGCGAGGAGAGCGTGTTTTGAAATAGTGGGCGCGAGCTATTTCGGGCGAGGAGACCGTGTTTTTCCGACCATGGTTTATGAATTATTCGGCACATGTCATTTCGGCAGAGGAGAAGGCACGCTTGGATGAAGTTACGAACCTACCCTCGATGTACAACGGGCCAATTGATGCGTGTCCCACATAGGACGGTAATTTCGCGTCTCCCATTTATTTTCTCGAGCGAATTCCATCGAGTAGAGAGGATGTTTAACGGTTCATTCAAATTTTGGGAGAACGAGCATCCACGTCTACCTTACCAAGTCGATTCGAATCAAATTTTGAAATATTAGCTTGCCACTTCTTTTTTAGATGGAGAGATGATGCTAGGGAGTAATGTGTTTTTATATGCTTGTTGCTAGCGATTTACTATATGACAAATAGTTGACCCACTCAAAAACGCGAATCAAACCCAAAATGAAATATCTCGATTCAATGAAATAGCTCATTTAGTAGGTCAAAATAGTGAGCTAAATCCAAAATTGAACACCTCAATCGAGTAACATGTTGTACAGTATTATAGTACTCCATGAACATGTTGAAAGTCAAATTAATGAACTTGTTTGATATACGCATATATCCGTTCATGTGTGGATTACAGACAACATGTTCTCCAATTTAAATATTTGAATGCAAGTTTATATCGAAACATGGTTTATATCAGTCTTTGATGCATAAAACACGACCTCCCCCTCTCCCGGACTCCTGTTCTCTCTCTCTCTCTCTCTCTCTCTCTCTCTCTCTCTCTCTCTCCGACAATCTTCAATTCGGTCGCACGCATCCGACACAAAAACCTTGTTGGTCCCTCTCCCTTTCTCTCCATCTCTCTCTCTCTCTCTCTTTGTGTGTGTGTGTGTGTGGGGGGTTCTTTCTAGTTCGCATTCATATATACATCATCTATAGGTCTCTCTCGCACACTATGTATGATACTCTAGCTAGTCCAAGCTAGATATCTTGGGTGCACTCATTGTACGCACACAAATTCCTTGGCTCTTTGCCCGTAACTCTCCCACGCACCACTATGTCGTCTCGGAGCTCTTCCCCCCCTCTCTCAAACTCTCCATCCACCTGGGTCACACATACACATGCATATCTCACACGCACTCGATAGGCCTATCTAAAACTCTATCTCTCTCCCTCGTTCTCTCTCCATCTCATACGCACACACACACAATCTCATGCCCAGCTAGCCAAGTATCATGGTCTCTCACTCAATTGTAGGCACACACAGTCCCCCCTATATGTATATGACTAGATAATCTTAGTCTTCATCACAAACATGTGCATGGTCTATCTCGATTTCTCTCGGGGCATCTTTCTATCGTTCACGCACTGCCTCGATCTCCCACCCATATAGTCCCCTCATGATCTCGAGGGGATCTCTTTATCACAAACACACCCTCTCTTCCTCCCCATGCGTCCATGCCATCCATGTGTCCTTCTCAACCTTTTTTCCTTGTTGGCCAGACCTCTATTGGACATGTGCTCGAGGGGTGTCTCTCTCTGTTGCAAACAATCACACACTAGCTATCTTCGTGTATCTCCTCGCCTCGCTTTTCCATCTCGGAGATGCATGCGTGATATGTTCGCATAAGAAATGAAAAAACACACACTCTCTCTAATTTATCGTTTGTTGTCACTTTCTGTTTCACACACATACTCCTTTTGAACACTTACTCATTCTCCTTCACACGCACTTGATCTGTCTCGACTGAGGCACTCTCCTCGGTCCATAGCATATAGATTTATTGAAAAGTCAAACATCACAAAGTTTGACCATGTACGTGGAGAAAAACAATTACATCTAGTACGACAAACATATATCATTAGATTCACCATGAGATGTAGTTTTGTATGATGTATCTTTGGTATTGTAGATATAAATAACATTTGCGTGAACCTGATCAAAGTTTCCAAAGTTTGACTTCTAAAAAATTTACATGCACTGCATTATCGAGCGGATGGAATATCTCTTTCCCCCTCTCAGCTATCTGACGCACCACTCAGCCTTATCAGGGCTCCTCAATCTCTCTCAAACTTTATTGGTCAGTTTGGACCTGACCCTCATGCCTTGATGGCCAGTACTGCCTGGTGTGGACGTGAGATGTAAAATATTTCTGCCTGGCCAGGCTTGTGTGGTGCTGAAGCGTTTGGTTCATGCCTGGGCCAGGCAAAGCATCAACGTCCCATCAATCAATCCATGCATCAATTATTTAATGCTAATATCCATCCATGTTGTTGTTAGCCTTGTGGCCGCACGACCAGGCACGGCCAGGCGTTCGAAATTGTCGCCTGGGCCAGGCTACTTGTAGTGTCTAGAGTTCAGCTAGGCTAATTAAAGTGCAAGGGAACCCAGGCCAGGCGGGCTTTCTTTTTCACAGGGTAGCAACACAACAAGCGTGCATGAAATCCAGCCACAACCCCAGGCCAGGCAAAAGATGCTCAGGACGCAAGCCAAACTCGCCTTATATCTCCCTGGTTCACACATACACATGTCTCGCTCGCGCTATACATATAGACCCATCCAACACTCTCCGCCCTTGTTCTCTCTCCATGTGACATGCACCCCCTAAGTACCATAATCCCTCACTCCATCATAGGCGCAAGCACTCCCCCCCTCCTAAGTATGATTTTCTCTTACTAGCCATCAGGAACACACGTATTGTGTCCTTCCATCCATACGTCTATCTCGATATCTCTCGGGGCATCTTCTATCGCGCACACACCTTGTCACTCGATCTCCCACCCATGTAGTCCCATCACGATCTCCAGGGGATCTCTCTATGACCAACATACACTCTCTCCTCCCCATGTCTGCATTTTCTCCGTACATCAATCTCGACCTCTCTCCCTTGTTTGTCAGACCCCTCTTGGCCACGTGCTAGGGGTCTTGCTCTCTCGGTTCCAAACAACAACACACTATCTCCTCACCTTGCCTTCGTTGTCGAAGATGCATGTGTGATATGTTTGCATAAGACACACACACTTTTTCTCTACTTTTATCGTGTGTTGTCCATGTCTCTTTCACACACGCACACACACTTTTTTCACTCTCTCTCTCTCTCTCTCTAGTTAGGGACTCTGTCACGTCCATAAGCATATGGATGTTTTGAAAAGTCAAACCTCTGAAAAGTATGACCAGGTATATGTGGAGAAAAACATTTACATCTGGAACGATCATTGGATTCATCACAACATGTACTTACTTCATACTATCATTTATCTTTGGTATTGTAGATATAAGTAATTTCTTTATAAACTTGGTCAAAGTTTCAAAAGTTTGACTTAAAAAAATGTTGGAACTACATTATCGAATGGAGGGAATAGCTCTTTCTCTCTCTCTCTCTCTCTGCTATCTCTCACGGGCCTCCCCTCTCACTCAAACTCTCTATACCGACGGATTATACGCTCACTGTGTCAGCGTATAGCTCCGTATATTGTTTAGTTGACCGGTCAACCAATCCACATGCTGCCTTGTCAGCTCGTGTTCTGTATCTTCGTGTGCTGGCCCATGTGGCAGTGGGTGAAAATAAGTAAACTAGAGGCCCATCTGACACGCGGTGAAGTAAACAAAGTTGAAACCACTCGGGGTAGCACCCTGCATGCTAGTAAATTGACGGTGCATTGAGGACAAACTTCTTGCGTGCGAAGGATGCACTCACGCACAATTCACCACTGCGCCGCGGCATGCACAGAAGGACGCACTCGCGCACACCCAGCACACAACACAAACCAGCACATGTGTACACCGGCGTCGCCGCCGATTGAGATGGACGGCGAGGCAGCCAACAAGCGGGGCGGCTTAAGCCAAAACCGCATCCGGCGAGCCTGGACTTCATCAGCAGCCTCCCCGATGACATGCTGCTCATCATCATCGGCCTCCTCCCCACCAAATCTGCCGTGCAGACCGCCCTGCTCTCCCGGCGGTGGCGCCCCCTCTGGCGCTGCGTCCCCCTCAACCTCACCGTCGACAGCTGCCTCTGCGATGGGGATTGCAAACGCATGGCTGCAGTTTGCAAGATCCTTTCATCGCACCCTGGGCCAACCAGACGCCTTGACATCCGCATGTTTAGTACCAACTGCAAGGTCCAACCCAAGTTCGAAGAGTGGTTCTTATCCCCCGCCCTAGATCAGCTTGAGGAGCTCAGCTTTGAAGCTCGACGATGTCGCTCTCTGCCGCCGTCCGCGCTCTGCCTCACGCCAATGATGCGCCGCACCAGCTCCAGCTCCTGCTATCTTCCCTAGATTAATGTCGTGCCCGCCCTTCTTCTCCCTCAACTCAAGTAGCTCGACCTCTTCGACATTGTCATCTCGAAGAATGCTATGGAACACCTGCTCCACAGCTGTATTGTGCTCGAGTACGTTCGTCTTGAGCAGATCCACTGGTTCATTAGCCTCCACATCGCCTCGACGAATCTCCGATGGATTTATGTGTCTTGCTGGCCCCGCAACAAGACATCAATTGGGAAGAGATCACTCCAGCTGTTCCATGTTATGGTCATTGAGAATGCGCCTTTCCTTGAGAGATTGCTTGTATCGGATCTAGAAGGTCCAACAAAAATCAGGGTCATTGATGCGCCGAAATTGACAGTGTTGGTGTACTCGTCTGCCAAATTCTCCGAACTCTTTATTGGATCCGTAATCGTTCAGGTACATCACTCACCTTCTTCTCCGTCTTCTTGAAATTCACATTTTCAAATTTCTTCTTGATGTATTTATGACCATCTTCTAGAAAATGATTCCCACAAGCTTGACCCAGTCCATGCGCACAGTGAAGATCTTAGCACTAAAATCTATCGGGCCTAATCTGGATCAAGTTGTTGGATTCCTTACATGCTTTCCGTGCACGGAGAAGCTACTCATCGAGGTGAAACTTCTTTCCTATAAGTAAACGGTAATCACAACGTAGCTCAATTGTTTCGTAATTTTCCCAAATTACGATGAAAAGTGTAGTGTTCAAAACTGCATCTATGCACTGCACCGAAATAAATGTTTTTAGTTTTTTTTCTCACGTGATCACCTGCATCGTTTTTATGCTGTACTACTATAGTAGCCTAGGCTAGTCATAGTGGAAAGTAACTTAGACTACTCGAGTAACTCTATGGTTACCCTAAGAGAAAGTACTACCTCCGTCCTAGTTTACTCTTCCAATTTTGTAGTATCAAAATTTGACCATAGATTTAACTAACAAAATGTTAATGCATGTCACTAAGAACTATATCGTTGGATTCGTATTTGAACATAATTTCAAATGGTGTATTTTTTAGTGACATGCATTGGCATTTTCTTAGATAAATCTATGGTCAAAATTTTATACTATATACGAGGTAGTATTCCCTCTGTCCCAAAATTCTTGGCTTACATTTGTTTAGATACGGATGTATCTAACACTAAAATGTAACTAGATACATCCGTATTTAGACAAATTTAAGACAAGAATTTTGGGACGGAGGGAGTACAAAAGTGGGCTATGTAGGCCAAAACATGTGCCAAATTCACTTGTGATGCATTTGGCATCGATGCCCCTCCATTGCTCACCTGGTGCCCCAATCTGGATCACCTACTTTGCTACGGTGCCAAATTAACTCACGCAATGAAAAAACACTATGTGGGAGAGAGAGAGGACTGAGGCAATAAAAACACTTGTTTGGGAGAGTGAGAGGCTGGTGTAGTTGGTTTGATTGATTTTTTTATACATGTGGGTCTGTGTGCGCAACGGTGCCAAAATCTTTTGATTTGACATCGATGCATATTATGTGGCATACTTTTGCGAAATATGGCATCGGCCACCTAGTGGAAGGCAACAAATGCCCAAGCTCTTCACGTGCTCCTAGTTAAATGAGAGGAAACAGGAAGAGAGAGATAGAGAGAGAGAGTGAAAAATATTAATAGCCAGCCAACCCTATCGTATCAGCGAATGATATTGGTACCTCTTGATGACATGACAATCTTATGCAGCCAGCTGCTCTAATATGTTCTCTTCTTTTGCAGATAAAAAAAGACCCGAAAGTGAAAAATGTGCTGCACTATAACAATCTCATCGAATGCCTTGATCTCCATCTTACATAAATTGATTTGATCGACTATCGAGGCAGCACATCTGAGATTAAATTGGCCAGGTTCTTTGTTCTGGAGGCAAGTGTGCTCAAGGTAATGAGGTTTGGCATTCTCTGGCGCAACAATAAATGGCGTGATGATCACCGCTAGCGTCTAAGCCTAAATGGCAAAGTCTCCGCAGAAGCTGAATTTGTTTTTGAAACATCAAGTGGCCAGAGACTCGAAAACTTATTTGCCCGTTAGTGACTTGTCAGGGTGGTGGATTTTAGTTTGTTCGATAATGCTGCATCCACCCAAAGTAACAAAAGTTTCTTACGTAAACTTCCTAGTAATTCCCTCTTCATAGGTGCAGCATTACTCCTAACATTTGCAATATCAGTTTGAAACTTGTAATACTGCCGTGTCCTATTCCTGTGTTTTCAAAATCCTGCGAATCAAATAGGTCCTGAGTTGGTGATGATGTTGTGCCTCCCATCTTTCACCAATAGCCGTCGAATCTAGATCTGACGCATACAAACCAAGCTTCTCCATTTTTGCAAAAAGATGCCCGCATTTGTTCCCTATTTACAAACAACTCCTTGTCTCTCACAATCAGCCTTATCTCCTCCCCACCACATCTAGAAGGCCGTGGAAAAATCTGGCCCGATGGCCGCTGCTGGAGCCGTCCACCCCCAATCTTGGTGTTCCGTGCAATGCACGGGCATCTATGCACGGGAAATTATGTCGAACAGGGCTAGTTGTAAGCAGGCTAGCTCTACAGCCATGATGATAGTGATTGCAGACGGTGAGGCTGACTATGGTATGCCGAACACAGCGCCTATACTCAGGTGTCATCTCTGGCGCAGGGTCTTGTCACTTCACTGTGAGGAGCAACACATAATAATTTGACCAACGGGTAGTACTGTGCTAGTACTCCTACTACTACATTGGTAGTACTACTACTAGTACTAGTAGCACCACCGTCTGGATTTAGAAGTACTACCACGTCCATCTGGATTTTAGTATTTGACTAGCAATGTCTAGTAATGCATGTCACAAAAAATGTACTACTCCCTCTCTAAATAAATACATGGTGTTTTATTCCTATCGGCAAGAGAACTTAATGTTTTTTTGCTAACTAGAGTACTAATAGGATTACATTCAATGAACTAAACACTGCATGTCATGTTTGGTAGTCTCAAGTCATTGAAAGCATGCACGGCCCACATCTCTCATTGGTTGATATGTCACGAAATAAGAAACAAGGAGGGAGTTAATGCACCGTGCCTAAGTGTTTTGGGATTATTTGGTTTCGTAAGGTGACTTACACAACATTTTTGTTTACATGCATTAACATTTTATTAGTTAAATCAAAGGTCAAAACTTGGCGCAAAATGCAAAGGGGACCAATAAACCAGTAAGCATCAAACTTCTCTCGTTTGGCCCCAACTAGAGGTCAGGTGAGATGACTATACTACACCGGCACGGAGGGGGACGCAGCTTCATTGACTTATGGCAACTGCCTTTGGTTGAATGACACGTGGGCCCAGGGGGTGGCTGGCCCACCTATCATACAGCCAAAGGCAGGTGCAGTAGAGGGCCGAGGAGTAGTACGAAATCCTACGCACCTACGCATGCTAACCAAGGGCAAGAGTGATCACTCGAATCGCACAATTAGTTTACTAGAAGCTAAGCTAGACCCATGGAGGCGATGAGCGCGAGCATCAGCCGGCTGTGCCAGATGGTCCATGACGTCAGCCTGCGGCCCGGCACCGAGGAACGTCTCCAGGTAGTATTGCTTGAGGCCGCTAGGGCGAGGGGCCGCTTGGACGACAGCTTCGTGTCCTTGTTCGACGAGGTCCTCGTTGGTTCCTCGACAAGTTCACCGTCGTCAAGAAGCTCGCGGACGACTTTGACGTAAGCCTCCAGCCGACGCGCCCAGGCTCTATGATGCCCGCCACCCTCAATGGCCACTATGGTGACAACCTCTTTGACGCATTGGTGGCCCTACGACTGCAAGCCGTCGCGCCGGAGAATGTCCACCTCGAGGTCACGCTCGCCGCACAGCGCCTGGCGCAGCAAGACACCATCGACATAATCACCCACGTCTACGTGCAAATCGTCCACAAGGACTACAACATGCAAGAGGAGGATGATAGGACACTGGCTTTCTTGGACCACACTGTTCAGAAGCACGTTGAGCTCGCCGCCAACGCCGCTGCTCCTCACACGTCGGTTGGTGAACCGACGCACTAGGGCGTGAGGATGTCGTTGATGGATCCGTATGTATTTTTATCTTTCTGTCAAATCCATGTAGTAGTATATGATACTACAGTAATAATCTAACCTTTTGCATCAACTTCATAATTTTCGTACGTACTCCATGCATGAACGGCGCCAGAACCAAACTTCTCATTACTCTAGGCAAAATCGTTATTTTCTATCTATCGGTCGCGCCATGGAGCAAAACCAAATTTTACAAGTTACGAGTTCAAAAGGAAAAGCCTGCCGTGTTCGCGTCGCACCCCCACACGGTTGGTCCGGCACGCCGCTCAAGCGGGAATGCATGCGGTGTTGCCTTTTCACTTACAAGTGGGACCATAGTTGAGCAAACCGACTATCGGCAAACCCCCACCCTGCCCACCGCGCGATGGCTGAGAAAACAGGAGGAAGAAGAGATGGTTGTAGCATGGACTCCAAGAAAATTGGTGTTGGATGGGACTCGTGTGGGTGGCGTGTGCCGTACTGCTAGACGTGAATGCTAGTTATGGCACATGACACCCCACTATATCGAGCCTATATCGAGGTACGTAGAACAATTTTCCTGCAGTCCGTGCTCAGCCCTCCTCTATCACTCTTCTCAGTCAGCCATCGGACGCGCGGAGCCCAGCGTTTGTTTGCTCACATGCGGTCCCACGTGTCAGTGAAAACGCAAGCGGACTCCCTGAACCTGCACATCTTTCACCTCGACATGCTGGTGATGAAAAACAAATCCAATAAAGATCTTAGGTGGCCGCTTTTGGAGTTACTCAAGAGTAGTAAGATTCTATTTACAGTGTAACCCAAGATGCACATCTCGTGGCTTCAACTACCACTCTATTTTCTTTCATGACACGACCTGGATGCTGGATGTCCCACGTGTTGGCAAAAGGAGGAAGAACCTGACCAAATCTTCGGTTGTGCTCTCGGATTAGACTAGTTGTGCTAACTGAATTTTTTTTATTGTGTACTCCCTCCATTCCAAAATACTTGACTTCCATTTGTCCAAAAATGGATGTACCTATATACTAAAACATGTCTAAATACATATATATTTTGACAAATAGAAGGCATGTATTGTGCAATAGAGGGAGTAGAATGGATGCAAGTTTTTGTATTGGGAAGAAGAGTACATCCATATATTGATAGAGCGTTGGAGTTGGCCTTACAAGTGGGACCACAGTTGAGTAAACCGACTATCGGCAAATCCCCACCTCGCCCGTCGCGCGATGGCTGAGTTAGAGAAACGATGAGGTTGAAGAGATTGCTCTAGCACGAACTCCAAGAAATATGGTGTCAGATGGAAGTCGTGCTGGTGGCGTGTGCCGTACTCCTGGACGTGAATGCTTGTTCTGGCCCATGCCACCCTACTACTCCTACTACTTACTATATAGTACTAGTATCGAGGATTCGAGGTGCTGGTTATGTACAATATGGCTATAGTATAAACACCCGCACGACGCGCGAAGCATGTGAAGCTAGTACAAATAGTGTACTACTATTGTTGATTGGCCTCATCCGATAACCTGTTGCAATGCACGTACAATTATGTATTCGGAAAATATTTTTTTGCCTCATGGCACCACTCACTCAGAGAAGCGACTCGAAAGCCATTCATAAATTTAGTAAGTTTATCACAGGCATATCATTTTATTACATATAACAGGTCATCAACCCACATCGACAACGAGGATACATTATAAATACTAAAGTTTTCACCACATAACAAATAACAAGCAATGAAATGAACTTCAACTCAACCATTCCTCGGTGTTGGAAACGCTTGCTTTGAACCACAAGTGATTCTCTGGGACGGGACATCCATTGTAGATCTGGAGACCAACGCGGGACTGATCATCCAGGCTGAAGCGGCCTACTATATCAGTACCAGGGTAGGGAACCACCCAAATGTCCGAGGTATTGACACAGTTGCTTCTCATAAATGGTAGTAATGTTGTGTCAACAGTAGTTGGATTGCCTTTCACCATCATTGGATAGTTTTGTCCAAGGAAGAGCGAGTTTTCTCCAAGACTATCAATTCTGTACCAGGGAGAAAGAGTTGGCGCTAGCACACTAGTATCCATCCCGAATACCATGCAACGGGTGTTGGAATAGGTCCAGAGAGTGCGACCATGGGAGACTACACCTGCTTCCTTAGCAGTAACATCATGAGTGGGCTGTATACACACAAGAAGAGGTGATCCATAAGAATTAGTTGTCAGGCGCCACAAAATATATGGGCGCTGCTCGTCCTCATTCTCGTGATCATCACCATCGTCATCTCCCCCTTGGTTATAAAAATTTTCAATTATGGGTGGTGGAATGTTCACAGGACCTTGGAAACACAAGAAGAAGGTTAATTAGTAAAGGGAAACTTGCTAACCCGCATGCATGTGGATGAAACCATTATAATTACGGTGGAAGACAAACGTACCGAAAGCATAAGGATTCCATGCAAAAACAGTGCCACGAGTGGTGGCAGCAAACACAAGGCCCTCGTATTGAATTGCATCACAGTACTCATCCATGTACAGAAACTGGTTTTTGAGCAATATCCATCGAGTCAAACCACCAAGGATGGAAACAAGCTTGTCGAAGATAGCAACAACTTCATAGTTGTTGTAATTCCAAGAGTGGTTGGGAACTCGAAAAATTGATATCTTTCATAGAAGATAGTCACCATGATCGTATTTGAACGTGCGTACAATACCAGTGTGCTCAACCTGTGGGCAGTCTGCTGAGATTTTTGGAAGTGGAACCCGGTCAGGAGTGTACACATTCACAAGTTCCCACTCGCAGTTGGACCCAATGTAAACAACCCAATCTCCATTTGCGCATGCCCAAGCCTTGCCCTCAAGCGATGGCATCTTAACATCATATGTATCATTATCAAGCGGCATCAACTTGCACAGGGCGAGGCCTCTGTCATGCCGGTGCCAGTCATCAGGGTCACGGCGAAGAAGATAGGGGAGATCAAACCGCTCCTTGACTCTTGGGTTCCTTGTAATGATGTTATTAGTTGAGTCGAGAATGGGCTTAAACGAACCTGCCATGCTAGCCGAGATGATGACGTCGCACCGATCAATGAGTTCCTCCACCACGTCATCTTTTAGATTGGGACAAGAATAACTGGGTCGTTTTCGGCCTATTCCCTCCATGGAGAAGACAATCGAACAATGGCAAAAGAAAGGGTGAAGGGCTAAAGGAAAATGGAGGAGGGCGAGGAAGAGCGTACGACAGCAGTTCCAAATCGAGAGGGAAAGGCGAAGAGTCGGTGGACGGTTGCCAGTTTGCCATGGTTCACGAAGAGGCACCCCGGCCTACACGTCCGTTCAGAAATACTCCTACTACTCGCCGTCATCTCACTGATACGTTGGAACGAGGCCACATGTCAACCGAACATGGTGTGTAATTTCTCGTGCAAAATGCGATCTGGCCGCGTTGGCCCGAGGTGCTGCATTAGTTATCGACCTTTATTTTTTAATGGCGTGTCGTTCAGTTTTGAAGCATGACTAACTGGTACTGTATGCAGAGAAAATATAAACTACTCTACCACTACTCCACCTCCAGTACTAGTAGTATAAAAAAGATATGTAGGCTGGAGCTTCAGCGCTTTCTTGCCAAGGGCTGCCCACTTGCTTCTCACACTACCACCCTCTCTCCAGATCTAAAAAAGACGGCCCCTCTCTCCCTCCCCATCGGTGGTCATAGATCCGCCGGGGAAGAAAAGGACGTGCAGCATTGACACACTCGTCATCGGCGAGCGAGGTCACGCACTGATGACAAGGCCGTCATCTCAGGCCTAGCGCCCTCATGGGATGGCCTCCGTCCCCAAGCTCGCTGATGTAGTGTGTGCGGAGGACGACGACCACGAGTGATGCCACTTCCCGCTGACCCTCAGGTATGCTACCTCTTTTCGAACCATACCCTTGTTCTATTGCTACATCTTCCATGTCGTTGCATGTGGATCTTTTTCCACTCCACCACCTTCCCAATTTGCTATCCTCTGCTCTGCTGGCCACGCAGATGAAAACCATAATTTGCACTATTACAGGAAACCCTACTTCATGCAGACTAATCCATGTGTGGGTTGAATAAGGAAAGGAAGGAAGATTGTACTATCCAAGAGAGTAGGCTTCGAATCCGCATCTAGGTTGAAAAGGGGAAAATCAGTAGCTAAGGAACGAGTCTCGTGTCTCTTGGTTGAAGAAGGGTAGAAAGGCATGACAACGCAATAGAGAATGACCAGGTAGATCGGTTTGTTGTCCTCACATAGGAAAAAGGTGGCTAAAGAGAACAAAAATGGGACGTAATCCACATATGATGCCTGGATATTTGTTGCTCTGGGCAACCATACCTCCCTCACCACTCTGCGTCCGTGGAGGTACATCGTACTGGTGCGCCCACTGTCCAAATGGGCCTCCCATGCTCTTATTGCCACTTTTTTGTTGTTAGGCCCTCTGCTATGTAGGCCAAAAGCGGTGCCAAATCCACTTTTGGTTTATTTAACACCGATACCCTCCATTGCCCAGCTGGTGCCATAAAAAAATTCAAGGAACCGGAGCAAGTAGCTGCTCCGATGCCTAGCCGGTGCCAAATGTAGAAAGCAATAAACAATTGGCTCATGGCCCACTGCAAAGAGCTAACCAGGCTAAGGAAACTCATGTGAATAGAGCATCTAGGTCCCAATTTTTTTCAGGCTACGAATGCAACATTGTGAGACCGGTGCCAAGTAAAATCTTCAGGGCATCGCTGCCCAGCCGGTAGTATTTTAATGCATTGGGCATCGACTACATAGTTGCAGGCCTTAGTATAACACCAGCAGTCAAGTCAAGCAATGCTACTACTAAAGTGATGCCACATTTAACTAATGCCGCTCTCAGTCTAATGCCACCGATAAATTTAAGCAATGCCATTTAATGTCACTAGATTATTTCAGGGTTAGCTGTTGATTGTGGATGTATTAAAGATTTTTCAGCTAAGGCATTCTAATGTTGTTGCACAGCCAGTATACCAACGATGAAACTTGTTACTACCTTTAGATTTTTGCACTGTTAATGCTTATAGATTACATACTTCACTTTCATGAGATAAGTTAATTTTTTTGTACAGTGTAACCAAAATGTCAAGGCGCTAATGTCATTTTATTTTGGTTAAACTGCACAAACAATTATGAAGACAAGAGGAAAGGTCAAGAGTGGGCACTTCCTCCTCCGGCTGTTCTCTTGATTCGTTCGATCAAGTTTTTATGTTTGATCGATTATCAAGGTTGGGATAGCAATTTTTAAGCCCCCCCCCCCCGAGTTCGAAATGATATTTACCTTGGAGGTACATGGTTTCCAATTTTTTATACTGTCATTAGTTAATAATGCTAGTTACCTTCAGACTTTTGTATTTGGTTTAATGCTCATGCACAGCTAGTATACCAATGCTGAAACTTGTTACCTTTACATTTTGTATTGTTAATTCTTATAGAAACCTTCCAGTGCTAGAGTTTATTGAAATCTGTTCAGTAAAACCATTATACTGTACCATGTAATAAACTAATTACTCTACTGGTGCACTAGCCACTGGATTAGTATATATTTGTAGTATTCGAATGGTGTTGCATTAGCGTATGGACATAAATAAAGGGTGGCAAGCTTTCCCAGATATGTGCTCAAGAAAACTACTACCTATTTTTCTAAATACTAGACGTTTGGGTACTTTAAATTGAACCACGAAAACGTCTTATATTAAGGAACAGAGGGTGTAGAGTTCACTCAAATTATCCCGGTAAAGCTAGTCACACCTTTGTTAAAATTAATGTTCATTATGTTATCGGAGGAGGTCTGTATGTTTGTCTCTAATGCCTGTCGACTACATACCTGACATCATGATGTAATGTTAAGTCATTTCCTTTTGTACAGTGTCACTGAATTGTCAAGGCGGTGATGGCATTTTATTTTAGTAGAACTACACAAAATTTGCTTAAAAGAAGAGGAAAGGTCAGGAATGGCTCAGTTTTTCAGAAAAAACTATGTATGCCTTCCTGACATCAGCCGATGTTGCTTTATTTATTCCTTCAAACAGGTGGTTAGAAACAGTCTTGCTACCTTTTCCCATTAAGAAATTGGAATGCTTATATTTGTGAGTCTATGCTTCAACTAGTGCCACTTTTATAGTAATCACACTTTCAATATCTATGCAAACAGGGATGCTCGATTTTAGTGGAACTGCACAAAAAGTCCAACTGGTTCAACATTAGGAGCATGTTTTTTTCCAAACCTTTATATCCAATTGGTGGCACTATGAGCTGTTCATTACGAAGGTACATGGTTTGCTACTATCTTGCTACTCTTTTTGTACTGTCATTAGATAGTAATACTAGTGGTTTGCATGTGAATTTATTGGCAGGGTGGACCTACATTGGAGGTGCAGGACATGATTCAATGATTGGATGCTCAATTTCGGTTGTATCGATTTCACCTCTTCCATCACTGCGAACATGGATATCCTTGGTCTGATGAAGAATAGGCACTATATTTCTGCTCTGAACTAGCAAATCAATTCAGTATGAAATTGTCCAGGGAAAAACATAACTGTATCAGATTGTCCAGTGCAAAACATGACAGATGGTAAGCGGAAGAGACATGTTTAAACCGAAAATACATGGTGTGGTATATGTTTACTAGCTGCTTGATATTTGTGCAGACGGAGATGTCTGCCCGTTGCTATTTGGGAAACAAACAAAGTATCCACAATTTTGGTTGAGCTGCACAAGAGAATAGTATAGTCACTGCATGCAGTGCCATTTGAAAATAGACACAAAGATTGGATAGTCACTTCATGGGCTGCAGAAAAGTAGTATTGTACTATTTACTGGCCAACACTAGATGCTTCATTGCTTTGGTCTGATTATACAATGGGCATCATTTTGCCTAAGTTAAAGTTTGTATTCCAAAAATAGTCTCACGGTGTGATCGAGAGAAGACCAAATCATATTGTAGTGGATATTCCTCCATCATGTGTGGTTCATTCTCATGGTTCCAGCTGTTGGTGAAACCACTTACGTTTGCAAGAGGAATTGTAGACTTCACAAACAAATTTGTCTTTCAGTCTATACTAAATGTTGGCCAAGAGAAGCATCCATGTTAGTAGGAAGAACAGATGTTTTATCTAGATCTTTGCTTTTGGAGCTACATATTTGAATATGATCTGTGAATCATTAAGATGCATTAACATGTTGATCTTATGTATGGGAATCGTACTAGTTAGTTTTAGTTGCAACGCAAGATCCAAAGTGGCTGATCTTTGCTTTTGGAGCTACATATTTGTATATGATCTGTGAATCAATGAGATGCATTAACAGTTACTTATTTCTATTCGCTCAGTGTTTACAAGTTACTGATCGATCACTAGCTAGCCAACAAATGTGCTCCTGGCAGTTTTATTTGCGACGCAAGATGCGAAGTGACAGTTTTTTGAATAAAAATGCCTATCTCTGAAGAAACAGACAAGCTACACTATCAATCCTGCACGGATAAAAATGCCTACCTCTGAAGAAACTGACAAGCTACACTATCGATCCTACACGGATAAATAGTGGATCACGCACGTACTACCTCCTTTTTGGTTTGCAGGGCTCAATTCAAGAAACGACCTACTCGATCCTACATGAATAAATAGCGGATCACGCACGTACTAGTACCTCCTTTCTGGTTTGCAGGGCTTAATTCAAACCTCTCACCAACCAAGGTACTCCCTCCGTCCGGGTTTATTAGTCCCATGAGCAAACCAGCAAGACCAAGGCATGGCAATAATTAACGGCATGCAGAAGTTTAAGCCTAATTAATTCCAGCGATTTAAGTGGCTGCATGCGTGCCCTTGGCTGCAACTCAATGCATGCTGCTTCACGTACTGCCTACGAGCGATTCTGAGTGCCTGCATGCAGCCGGCCGTAATTAAGGCAGCTACCTGATGCAAAGAAAGATACGCTTTAATTGTTGCGGGCTTTTTAAATCCATGGAATCATTATTGACAAGGAGGGAGATGATTCGAGTGCACTCGTTTGACCGCCATGCCGGCGTGTGACCCAGATGGGATGGGACGGCACAGTCATAATTTCAGTTTGTCTAGTTTTCCACGGCAAGATGGCGCGCTAAGCCATTATGCATTGAATTCCTATGACCGTCGCGCTACCTTCCCCCTATAAGTACTATTTCCCGGCCTTCTCCGATGCCACCGTGACCCAACTCGCCATATCCTCATAAGCCCCCACCGGCCCAACGTCGCTCGCCACATCCGCCATGCCCCTGCCCGTCCGCGATAGGCGACTCCAGAGGCGGTCACCGCCGGAACTAGTGTTCGGTTTTTCACCGGAAGGCAGACGGAGGGAGGAGGCATTCTATCTGTCTTTAGATGGCAATACGGAGATCGAGGAGTTGTTGGAGCGCGACCGCATGGCGGAGGAGCAGGAGTTGTTGGAGCGCGACCGCCTGGCGGAGGAGCAGCGTATCGCTGATTTGCGCCGCCAGTGGGACATGGAGCAGCAGCGCACCGACGCTCTAAGTCACGAGCAGAGCGCCCACAACTGGGCCGACTACGTGGAGGGCGGTACCTGGCAAATAGCCCTGGAGGCTGTCGGGCACGCACGCGTTCGTGTCGCCGATTTTTACTACTAGCTCGTCAAGTGGGTTTCCCGCTTGGAAGCCGAAGCTTCAGTGGACCACGCCGGCATGGAAAGGGCCAACGCACGCGAGCAACGCGCCATATCGCATCTCTTGCAAGTCCGAGGCGAGGCGCAGGACGCCGGTGCCGACGTTTAGCGTGTACCACAGATGGCGGCCGACATCGTCTAGTTAGCTAAGAGTAAGTTAGTACTTGTACGCTACTAGAGTATTAGTGGGAGTAGATAGTTAACTTGGCTATGATGGTTGTCAACGTGGAAGTTCAGTACTCTATATGTGGATCAGACCTGTTACTTTGCTCTGAATGTTGAACTTTCCGTTGAACGTATGGAATGGGCTATTATTTTTTTAAATGGGTTGTATTTGTCCTCCGCTGGTTTAGAGGCTGATTTGTGGGCCTAGCAAGTTGATGCGTACACAATCAGGAGATGATTGTACGTGGAGAGGATGACAGAAGGGACCCACCAAGGTCATGGCAGTACGCAAGCAAGTGCCTCCTTATTTCAAGCCAATAAAAAATGGCTCCTCCTAGTGGATTTCTGACATCTGGGTCCCATGCCATTATCAACGTAGTCAATAAACGAGAGAATTGCATAACGAGCGGCTGACATCAGGGACCCAACAGCTCGCCCAGTTATTTTTGTTTTGGGTTAATTTGATAAATGCCACTCCAAATCTGGTGTATCCGAGAAATGCCACTGCAATATCCAAACTTTGAAAATTGCCATTTCATGCCATTTCTAGTGGCATTTTCGAAGTCTGGAGTGGCGTTTTTCAAAGTTTGCAAACTGTAGTGGCGTTTTTTAAAGTTTGCAAAAATTGCAGTGGCATTTTTCAAAGTTTGGAAATTGCAGTGGCCTTTTTATGAATCGCCATAATTGGAGTGGCATTTATCTAATTTGTTTTTGAGACGGAAGCAGGGTGTCAACTAGGCTATGCGGGACACTCTGGCATGTCTAGACAGCCTTTTCTTTTATGTTTACCACAGACCAGCCCAGTAGTTTTTTTTTCTTTCTGAAAATGGCTAGCCTAGTTTTTTTGTGATTTGTCAAGTAAGTCTCTTTATCAGGCCTATTGGGCTGCAAATCTTTCAAGACGAGGAGAGCTTCATTCGGCTGGCTGAGAAAATGGCCTATCAGTAATGAGAAATGTGATGTACATTTTTAAAACACATCAAACCGGCAATTAGTTTCAAATATCTTTTTTTCATTTCAAGATTTTAAATTGCATTGATTTTTATGCGTGGACAATTTATTGGATTTTATATTGATATACATTTATTTTTAAAATCAGTCCGAATGTGACTCGAAATTTCTGGATTAAAAACAGTTCAGACCGCACAGACATATGCAAAAATTCGTATAATTTTTTAACCGTGGCCACAATATGGGCTGTAATGCTAACAAAAAGAATATGGGCTCCAAAAAACACGTAAGAATTAGCAAATGGGCTGTAAATTATTTGAAATAATGGTAGATGGGTTGTATGCTGTTTTCCACATATTTGAGGCTTTCCACAGATGGCCTGTATACTGTTGGATGTCCATTCAACGGCCGTCCTGCTTCTTCAATCTCTGCTCTTCCTTCTCCAGCCGCTCAAACAAGCACCGACAGGACTGCCTGCTCCCTCCTCCCTGCGGCCGGCTGTGCTGTCGCGTAGGCCTCACTGCCCCACCATACTCCCTTCGCTGGCCTAGCCATCCCTCTACTCACCCATAGTCCCACACCTGCTATTATTCTCCGACGACGGCAGACGAACCAGTAAACCCTCATACAGTCGTACTCCCCTCCGTGTGGGAAACAACTGCCGAGTCTTCCCTACCTCCGTGTAGTTCACTTCCTAGGCCTCGCCATCGTCCACCGCCCTGGTGCTCTCGGCATGGCGTGGTCAACATGGTCAACGACCGACATGCATCTGAAGTGGACTGTACGTGGAGAGGATGACAGCTGGGTCCGCGGCCACACGTAAGGAAATGCCTCCTTATTACGCGCAAAATAATGATTCCTCCACCTGACATCTGGGACCCACCGAAAGGGCCTCTGTATTTCGCGAAAAAAACGTACCGCCACTGACAGCTCGGACCCACCAGCTATATCTTCGCACGCAAGGAAGTGCCTCCTTATTACACACACAAAAATGAATACTCCCCCTGCTAGCTGGGACCTAGTATAGTGGGCCTACTAAGTTGACGGGGATGAAGGGCTTTGTCAACTTAGTCAATATGCATGATTCTAGCTCAACTGACCATACGATGTCCATCCAACGGCTGTAGTGCTTCTTCAACATGTGGTCTTCTTGCTCCAGCCGCCCAAAGCAGCACCGGTTGTGCCGCCTGCTCCTACCTCCCGTGGCCAGTTGTGTTGCCGCGGAGGCCTCACCGCCCCATTACTACTCCCACCGCTGGCCAGGCCATCGCTCCACTCCACTCACCCACACCCCCTGTTATTCTGCGGCGATAGCAACGCAGCCAAACCAATGAAACCTCGTACTCCTCTCCGCGTGGGCATCCACTACCGCGTCTTCCCCGGCTCCGCGTCGCCCCCTTCCTAGGCCTCGCCGTCGTCCACCGCTGTGGTGCTCCCGACGCGGCGTGGTCAATGTGGTCAATGACCGAATTCCATCGGAAGAATACTGTACGGGGAGAGGCTGACAGCTGGGTCCACGGTAGCCGCAAGGAAGTGCCTCCTTATTACGCAGAAAATAATTATTCCTCCACCTGACAGCAGGGACCCACCGGACAGGCCACCAGTATTTCACGAAAAAAACATTTGCCCCTGACTGCTGGGACCCACCCAACGGGCCATCGTATTTTGCAAAAAAAAACGTTCCCCCTGCTGTCAGCTCGGACCCATCGGAAGTGCCTCCTTATTACGCCCAAAAAAATGAATACCCCCTACTAGCTGGGACCCACCTTCGTGGGAGGCTGACTTGTGGGCCTACTAAGTTGACAGGGACGGAGGGCTTTGTCAACTTAGTCAATATAAACGATTCTAGCTCCAGTGACCGTACGATGTCCATCCAACGGCCCTAGTGCTTCTTCAACCTCTGGTCTTCTTGCTCCAGCCGCCCAAAGCGGCGCCGGTCGTGCCGCCTGCTCCTGCCTCCCGTGGGCGGCTGTGCTGCCGCGGAGGCCTCACCGCCCCTACTACTCCCACCGTTGGCCAGGCCAGCGGCGACGGCATCCTCACACCGCAGCCGAACCAGTGAACCCTCGTAATCCTCTCCGCGCGGGCTTCCACTGCCGCATCTTCCCCGGCTCCCTGTTGTCCCCTTCCTAGGCCTCGTCGTCGTCCACCGCCTTGGTGCTCTCGGCGCAGCGTGATGTCTACTACACAACCTTCTTCTTGTAGACGTTGTTGGGCCTGCAAGTGCACAGGTTTGTAGGACAGTAGCAAATTTCCTTCAAGTGGATGACCTAAGGTTTATCAATACGTAGGACGCGTAGGACGAAGATGGTCTCTCTCAAACAACCCTGCATCCAAATAACAAAGAGTCTCTTGTGTCCCCAACACACCCAATACAATGGTAATTTGTATAGGTGCACTAGTTCGGCGAAGAGATGGTGATACAAGTGCAATATGGATGGTAGATAAAGGTATTTGTAATCTGAAATTATAAAAACAGCAAGGTAACTAATGGCAAAAGTGAGCGTAAACGGTATTGCAACGGTAGGAAACAAGGCCTAGGGTTCATACTTTCACTAGTGCAAGTTCTCTCAACAATAATAACATAGATAGATCATATAACAATCCCTCAACATGCAACAAAGAGTCACTCCAAAGACACTAATAGCGGAGAACGAACGAAGAGATTATGGTAGGGTACGAAACCACCTCAATGTTATTCTTTCGGGTCGATCTATAAAGGAGTTCGTACTAGAATAACACCTTAAGACACAAATCAACCAAAACCCTAATGTCACCTAGATACTCCATTGTCACCTCAAGTATCCGTGGGCATGATTATACGATATGCATCACACAATCTCAGATTCATCTATTCAACCAACACAAAGTACTTCAAAGAGTGCCCCAAAGTTTCTACCGGAGAGTCAAGAACATGTGCCAACCCCTATGCATAGGTTCATGGGCGGAACCCAAAAGTTGGTCACCAAAACATACATCAAGAGGCACATGAAATCCCATTGTCACCACAGATAAGCACGGCAAGACATACATCAAGTGTTCTCATAAAAGACTCAATCCGATAAGATAACTTCAAAGGGGAAAACTCCATTCATCACAAGAGAGTAGAGGGGGAGAAACATCATAAGATCCAACTACAATAGCAAATCTCGGGATACATCAAGATCGTGCCATAGAGGGAACACGAGAGAGAACACGAGAGAGAGAGATCAAACACATAGCTACTGGTCCATACCCTCAGCCTCGAGGGTGAACTACTCCCTCCTCGTCATGGAGAGCGCCGGGGTGATGAAGATGGCCACCGGTGAAGGATCCCCCCTCCGGCAGGGTGCCGGGAAGGGCTCCTGAGAGGTTTTTGGTGGCTACAGAGGCTTGCAGCGGTGGAACTCCCGATCTATCTTGATTTTTGATAGTTTTAGGGTACGTAGGGTTATATAGGCGAAAGAAGTCGGTCGGGGGGTGCTCGAGGGGTCCACAAGACAGGGGTCGCGCCCTGTAGAGGGGGGGGCGCCCTCCTATCTTCTGGGCTCCTCGAGTATCTTCTGACTTGATCTCCAAGCCTCCAGGATGATATTCTTCCAAAAAATCACGATGCCGAAGGTTTCATTCCGTTTGGACTCCGTTTGATATTCCTTTTCTTCGAAATACTGAAACAGGCAATAAAACAGCAATATGGGTTGGGCCTCCGGTTAATAGGTTAGTCCCAAAAGTAATATAAAAGTGTATAATAAAGCCCATAATCATTCAAAATAGATAATAAAATAGCATGAATGCTTCATAAATTATAGATACGTTGGAGACGCATCAAGCATCCCCAAGCTTAATTTCTACTCGTCCTCGAGTAGGTAAATGATAAAAGAAAGAATTTATGAAGTGTGAATGCTAGAGGGTGCACAAGTTTGATCAACGATAATTTCAATCACCTTTTCTAGCATGATAATATGTCATAACAGTAGTTCATCTCAGAAAAATTTTCATAATAACGTAACAAGCAATTCACATGTTGAAGCATAGACCATAAACTTCTTGAAAACTATCAAACTTCATTCTTAGTCATCAAACAATTGCAATTCATCTTACTTTCAGGAAGAGTCTATGTCAGAGCTTTGATTTAGCAAACTTCACATACTCAACTATCATATAGTCTTCTACAATTGCAAACACTCACGCAATACTTGTGGTTATGAAGTTTTAATCAGACACGGAGAAAGATTGGGGCTTATAATGTTTCCTCCAAACGTATTCACCTTTGGGTGATGTCAACAATAATAGTTCATGCTAACGTACATCCAATTGGATATATATATCAGGATCACCCTAACACAAAGTGCTTGCCAAAGGATAAAATGAAAAAGGGAAAGGTGAAGATCACCTTGACTCTTGCATAAAGTAAAAGACACAAAGTAAAAGATAGGCCCTTCGCAGAGGGAAGCAGAGGTTTTCATGCGCTTTTAGGGTTGGATACACAAAATCTTAATGCGAAAGAACGTCACTTTATATTGCCCCTTGTATATGGACCTTTATTATGCAGTCCGTCGCTTTTATTGCTTCCATAACAAGTTCGTACAAAGCTTATTTTCTCCGCACTAATAAGTCATGCATATTTAGAGAGCAATTTTTATTGCTTGCACCGATGACAACTTACTTGAAGGATCTTACTCAATCCATAGGTAGGTATGGTGGACTCTCATGGCAAAAACTAGGTTTAAGGATATTTGGAAGCACAAGTAGTATCTCTACTTGGTGCAAGGAATTTTGGCTAGCATGAGGGGGAAAGGCAAGCTCAACATGTCTGAATGATCCATGACAATATACTTTAACTGAGATGCGAGAAAACATAACCCATTACGTTGTCTTCCTTGTCCAACATCAACTCTTTAGCATGTCATACATAACGAGTGCTCCCAATTATGAAAGATGTCTATGATAATATATTTATATGTGAAATCTCCCTTCCTTCAATATTCTTTCATGAATTGTTCAAATGACCAATACAATGCTTGCTAACCGTCAATAAATTTACAACCTCTACTTCTTAGATGTGAAGTCATTACTCCCCATGGGATAAGCAAATGAAACCTATATAATTTCAGATTTATGACAATCAACTCATTCAACAATTTACTCATAGGATATAAGTGAAGCACACAAGTAAATGACAAACTACTCCAAAAAGATATAAGTGAAGATCAATGAGTAGCTAAATAATTATGCAACTATGCAAAGACTCTCTCTCATTAAAGGATTTCAGATCTTGCTATCTTATTCAAACAGCAAGCAAAGCAAAACAAAATGACATTGCAAGGATAGCACAACTCATGTGAAGAAGCAAAAAACTTAGGCTCAACCGATACTAACCGATGATTGTCGAAGAAAAAAGGTGGGATGCCTACCGGGGCATCCCCAAGCTTGAGCTTTTATGTCTCCTTAATTCCTCTCATATCATGGTTTCTCTTCTTTTTATCAAAAGCTTCATTCACAACAAACTCAACAAGAACTCGTGAGATCGGTTAGTATAAACCAATGCAAAACCTTATCACTTTCTACTGTAACAAATCACGAACATTATTATTCAACATTGAGTACTAAATGTCTCTGCATATTTAATACTCCTATCCTCAAATAGAATCATTAAACAAGCAAACATATGCAAACAATGCAACCATAACAGCAATCTGCCAAAACAGTATAGTCTGTAAAGAATGCAAGAGTATCAATACTTCCCTGACTCCAAAAATTATGAACTAAAATTCCCACTGTAATAAATTTATCAGATATTAATATGCAAAAAGATTCAACGTTATACCATTCTCTGACTTTTCTAGGGAATTTTTGCAACAGCGGTAAACTTTCTGTTTTCAAACAGCAACATGTATACTAGCAAAATAAGCATGGCAAAGGCTATCCTTGACATTTTTATTGAAAATAAAGATGCAAAACATTATTCTAACTAACATCAAGCAAAAACTAAAAAATAAAATGACGCTCCAAGCAAAACACATGTCATGTGGCGAATAAAAAATATAGCTCCAAGTAAAGTTACAGATGAACGAAGACGAAAGAGGGGATGCCTTCCGGGGCACCCCCAAGCTTAGGATCTTGGTTGTCCTTGAATATTACCTTGGGGTGCCTTGGGCATCCCCAAGCTTAGGCTCTTTCCACTCCTTATTCCATAGTCCATCGAATCTTTACCCAAAACTTGAAAACTTAAACCACACAAAACTCAAAACAAAACTCGTAAGCTCCGTTAGTATAAGAAAATAAATCACCACTTAGGTACTGTAATGAACTCCTTCTAAATTCATATTGGTGTAAAACCTACTGTATTATAACTTCTCTATGGTTCATACCACTTAATACTAGCCATAAATTGATCAAAATAAGCAAACAACACATAGAAAACAGAATCTGTCAAAAACAGAACAGTCTGTAGTAATCTGTATCAAACGTATACCTCTGGAACCCCAAAAATATTAAATAAATTTGTGGACCTTAGTAATTTGTCTATTAATCATCTGCAAAAATAATCAACCTAAAATCACTCTCCAGTAAAAAATGGCAGCTATTCTCGTGAGCGCTAAAGTTTCTGTTTTTTACAGCAAGATCACATAAACTTCACCCAAGTCTTCCCAAAGGTTCTACTTGGCACAATATTGAAACAAAGCTATAAAACATGATTACTACAGTAGCATAATCATGTGGACACACCAAAACAGTAAGGATAAATATTGGGTTGTCTCCCAACAAGCGCTTTTTCTTTAATGCCTTTTTAGCTAGGCATGATGATGGCAATGATGCTCACATAAAAGATAAGAATTGAAACATAAAGAGAGCATCATGAAGAATATGACTAGCACATTTAAGTATAACCCACTTCCTATGCATAGGGATTTTGTGAGCAAACAACTTATGGGAACAATAATCAACTAGCATAGGAAGGTAAAACAAGCATAACTTCAAGATTTTAAGCATATAGAGAGGAAAGTTGACATTATTACAATTCCTACAAGCATATGTTCCTCCCTCATAATAATTTTCAGTAGCATCATGAATGAATTCAACAATATAACCAGCACCTAAAGCATTCTTTTCATGATCTACAATCATAGAAATTTTACTACTCTCCAAATAAGCAAATTTATTCTCATTCGGAATAGTGAGAGTATCATAAGAGACTTGGACACTAAAAATTGTTTCCACATTAAAAGAGTAATGTTCAGAAAAAGGGTAATCATAATCATGACAATATTTGTAAATATAATCATCACTACTTTTTATAGCATAAGTTTCATCACAATAATCATCATAAGTAGCAACTTCGTTCTCATCATAATCGATTGAAACCTCTCCCAAGATAGTGGAATCACTAAATAAAGTTGACACTCTTCCAAATCCACTTTCATATTCATAACAATAAAATTAAACATCCTCCAAAATAGTGGGATCAATACTACCTAAAGTTGACACTCTTCCAGACCCACTTTCATCAATATAATCATCATAAGTAGGAGGCATGCTTTCATCATAGTAAATATTCTCATCAAAACTTGGGGGACAAAAAATATCATATTCATCAAACATAGCTTCCCCAAGCTTGTGGCTTTGCATATCATTAGCATCATGGATATTCAAGGAATTCATACTAACAAAATTGCAATCATGCTCATCATTCACATATTTAATGCCAAGCATTCTATGTAATTCTTCTTCTAGCACTTGAGCACAATTTTCCTTCCCATCATTCTCACGAAAGATATTAAAAAGATGAAGCGTATGAGGCAAACTCAATTCCAATTTTTTTGTACTTATCTTTATAAACTAAACTAGTGATAAAACAAGAAACAAAAAGATTCAATTGCAAGATCTAAAGATATACCTTCAAGCGCTAACCTCCCCGGCAACGGCGCCAGAAAAGAGCTTGATGTCTACTAACAACCTTCTTCTTGTAGACGTTGTTGGGCCTGCAAGTGCACAGGTTTGTAGGACAGTAGAAAATTTCCCTCAAGTGGATGACCTAAGGTTTATCAATCCGTAGTAGGCATAGGATGAAGATGGTCTCTCCCAAACAACCCTGCAACCAAATAACAAAGAGTCTCTTGTGTCCCCAACACACCCAATACAATGGTAATTTGTATAGGTGCACTAGTTCGGCGAAGAGATGCTGATACAAGTGCAATATGGATGGTAGATAAAGGTATTTGTAATCTAAAATTATAAAAATAGCAAGGTAACTAATGGCAAAAGTGAGGGTAAATGGTATTGCAATGGTAGGAAACAAGGCCTAGGGTTCATACTTTCACTAGTGCAAGTTCTCTCAACAATAATAACATAGATAGATCATATAACAATCCCTCAACATGCAACAAAGAGTCACTCCAAAGACACTAATAGCGGAGAACGAACGAAGAGATTATGGTAGGGTACGAAACCACCTCAAAGTTATTCTTTTGGATCGATCTATAAAAGAGTTCGTACTAGAATAACACCTTAAGACACAAATCAACCAAAACCCTAATGTCACCTAGATACTCCATTGTCACCTCAAGTATCCTTGGGCATGATTATACGATATGCATCACACAATCTCAGATTCATCTATTCAACCAACACAAAGTACTTCAAAGAGTGCCCCAAAGTTTCTACCGGAGAGTGAAGAACGTGTGCCAACCCCTATGCATAGGTTCATGGGCGGAACCCACAAGTTGGTCACCAAAACATACATCAAGAGGCACATGATATCCCATTGTCACCACAGATAAGCACGGCAAGACATACATCAAGTGTTCTCATAAAAGACTCAATCCGATAAGATAACTTCAAAGGGGAAAACTCCATTCATCACAAGAGAGTAGAGGGGGAGAAACATCATAAGATCCAACTACAATAACAAAGCTCGGGATACATCAAGATCGTGCCATAGAGGGAACACGAGAGAGAGAGAGAGAGAGAGAGAGATCAAACACATAGCTACTAGTACATACCCTCAGCCTCGAGGGTGAACTACTCCCTCCTCGTCATGGAGAGCGCCGGGATGATGAAGATGGCCACCGGTGAAGGATCCCCCCTCCGGCAGGGTACCGGGAAGGGCTTCCGAGAGGTTTTTGGTGGCTACAGAGGCTTGCGGCGGCGGAACTCCTGATCTATCTTGATTTTTGATAGTTTTAGGGTGCGTAGGGTTATATAGGCGAAAGAAGTTGGTTGGGGGGTGCTCGAGGGGTCCACGAGATAGGGGGCCGCGCCCTGTAGGGGGGCGCCCCCCTATCTCTTGGGCTCCTTGAGTATCTTCTGACTTGATCTCCAAGCCTCCAGGATGATATTCTTCCAAAAAATCACGATGCCGAAGGTTTCATTCCGTTTGGACTCCGTTTGTTATTCCTTTTCTTCGAAATACTTAAACAGGCAATAAAACAGCAATATGGGCTAGGCCTCCGGTTAATAGATTAGTCCCAAAAGTAATATAAAAGTGTATAATAAAGCCCATAATCATTCAAAACAGATAATAAAATAGCATGAATGCTTCATAAATTATAGATACGTTGGAGACGTAACACGGCGTGGTCAACGTGGTCAAGGAACGACTTCCATCGGACGTGGACTATACGTGGAGAGGCTGACAGCTGGGTCCAAGGGTAGCAGCAAGGAAGTGCCTCCTTATTACGCAGAAAATAATTATTCTTCCACCTGACAGCAGGGACCCACCGGACAAGCCACCGTATTTCGCGAAAAAAAATGTTTCCCCCTAACTGCTGGGATCCACCAGCTACATCTTCGCACGCAAGGAAGTGCGTCCGGGCAAAAAAAATGATTCGCCCCCCTGACTACTGGGACCCACCAGCTACATCTTCGCACGCAAGGAAGTGCCTAACAATCGGGACCCACCTGGTTGAAGCGTACCTAGCGTTGTCATTCTAGTCGCGAACGTGTACGTACATATATACTGGTCGATGTAGAGGCGTGCACGTGTCGTAGTAGAGGCGCACACGTGTCGTAGTAGAGGCGCGCACGTAGCATGTACACGTACGTACAGCGGCCAGGGAGCAAGAAAGAAAATATGGCCACGTACGTACATACGGACAGGGTCTCGAACGCCTACTCGCGCATACGTACATGGCTGGGTCGGAATGGAGAAATAGCATCGTCGTCGTGTTCATGGGGAGCCAACCGGCTAGGTCGGAACAGAATGTGTCGTCGTGTTCATTGGGAGGGCTTGGACGGAACAGGCGATGGAAACGAGGCCTAGTGTACCGCAAAACGGAGGAATCGGACCTCCTACGTTCGGAACTGGGTCTTGTTGATCGGGAGGGGTGCGGCGTACCGCAAAATGGAGGAAACGGACCTCCTACGGTCGAAACGGGGGTCCTCTTGATCGGGAGGGGTGTGGCGTACCGCAAAACGGACGAAACGGACCTTCTAAGGTTGAAACGGGGGGTCATGTTGATCGGGAGGGGTGTGACGTACCGCAAAACAGACGAAACGGACTTGTGTTGGAGCGCTACGGTCGAAACGGGGGTCCTGTTGATCGGGAGGGGTGTGGCGTACCGCAAAACGGACGAAACGGACTTGTGTTGGAGAGCACCATCGACCTCCTCCAGCCTCCACGGGCTACCGTCAACCTCCTCCAGCCTCCACGGGCTCCTGTTCATCCAGCCTCCACCGCGCGCTACTCCACCGGCTACTATTCAACCACCCCTCCACGGGCACCCCTCCATCATCTACTGTTCATCCAGCCCTCCACCACACCACGGGGTCCTGTTCAACCACCCCTCCACGGGCACCCCTCCACTGTCTACTGTTCATACAGCCCTCCACACCACGGGGTCGTGTTCATCCAGAGGCAACGCCACCGCTCATTGTTCATCCACCCCCCTCCCCCCGCAACACTCATTGTTCATCCAATCGACCGGCTTCAGTTAGCAGTAGTAGCAAAGGAATCGCTCGATCGGG
The DNA here is from genome assembly GCF_002162155.2 of Triticum dicoccoides. NCBI lineage: Eukaryota > Viridiplantae > Streptophyta > Magnoliopsida > Poales > Poaceae > Triticum > Triticum dicoccoides. Next base: position 618,571,877 of record NC_041383.1, read on the forward strand.
TTCAGTTAACAGCCATCGATAGATCGCTCGGGTTCAGTAATGCGTAGCCTGCAGTGCAACTGTGCGGGTTCAGTTAGAGCCCAACGCCTCGCTCGGTTCAGTTAGAGCCAACACCTCACATACACGCGCGTACGTGTACGAGAGAAACGCGCATCGCTCGGCCCCCAACCACCCACCGTAACCGGGAACTCCCCAAAATTTTCCTCTTCCTCGCTTCTACCACGGTTTTTTCCGTCATGGACGGCCCAAAGAATGTCATGCAGCTGCGTCTCCGGCCCGCCCAGGACGAAAAGCCCATTTTCTGTCATGATTTTTTGTCATAGAAGTAGGAGCCCAGCACATCTATGATAATACCGGGTTTTGTCACAATTATCATCATAGAAGTGTCATATGTATGATAGAAAAAAAATCGTTCAGCCCAAAATGTCACGGATGTGTCTTTTTTTTGTAGTGTGATGTATAATAGATGTTGTATAACAGAGAAGAACGGCAAAAAAATTGGTGGCATTGAGTTGTTGATAGAAGTATGCAAAAAAGCTACTCAGTTGCTAGCAAGATGAATCAACGAGAACTATGAAGGTTGGAGTCTAGAAAGGTATTCCCTGTTAGAAATCGACTACGACAGCAGTTAGCTATGCATCATTCTTGGCGGTGGATCTCATCCCTGTCATTTTTAGCAATCACTACATGTGGGAGAAGTAAAGCATGTCAGTTGTATTGATTTTCAAACACACAAAAATGAAGGAGCAAAAGGAAGCCAAAATATAATTGTAGGGCCCTCTTAACACATAATGTTTGTGCCTAATCTGTTAATTAGCTTTTGCACGATCAAGGCAATTTTACTACTCCCTCCGTCCCATAATATAAGAAATTGCTTGCACATAATCCTTGGAGATTTATACTGGATTAATACATTTGTCCAGTTTAGTGGAGTCCTTAAACAAGCAATGACATTTTAGCAATATTGAACAAGCAACTCCAGTATAAATTTGAACAAGCAACTCCAGTATAAATTTGAACAAGCAATAGTATTTGTCAATGCTAGAGATACAGTCAAACTGTAATCACAAAGAATGATTGAGAGCATTGGAGATACACTCAAACATTTGTTCTTGAACAAGCAATGATACTTCTGTAATTCAGTAACAAAGCTTACAATTTCATTAAGAATTTGATAGGAGGAAATTTCAGTAAGGAATTGACAGGGCAAATTTCAATAACAACTAGCATAAGTGTACGATAAAGTAGTGTATGCTTGAGTGTGCCATTCTACTGCATTTATTAGTAGTGCATGGTTTTTGTAAGTTTGCAGCTGTCGAAAATGTGACTGAGGAGGATTCATCAGACGAAAATGTGGATGGTCAAGGAATTTCAAGTTTCAAGTTCCATGTCAAGGACATCACCTTCTTCTTCCTAGCCCTGCTACACAACTAGCTCGCTCTGCTCCTTGTTCTGAGCATCCATGGTTGCTTCCAGTTCTGCAGCATCATCAGCTCCTTCGTCTGAGGAAACCGCAACAGCTTCCGCATCAGAAACAACTGCTGGTTGCAAAAAGAGAATTCGCGTCACGCAGTGAATCAAATAGCGCAAGCATACTGATTTGATGCAAACTGTCCTTACCTTGTTGGTCCTCTTCTTTCGTTTCTTCGGTACCACCACTTGCCTCGTCTGAAGAAACCGGCACAGTAGTTTCCACACGACCTGATTGCACGCAAAATTCTTGCCAATTTCATATTTCATGAGACTGCAGCTACAACAAAACATGAGAGACATATCAATTTATAAGTTGTTACTGAAGTCTTTGTCCCACCTTCGTCTTCTTGACCCTGCTCCTCTTCTATTTCTTCAGTATCATCATTTTCGTCGTCAGAGGAAACCTGTGCAGCTTCCATAGCACGCACATGACCTGCATCTTCCTGGCTATGCTCCTCAACCAGTAGGCTCCTTTTGCTCGTCGTTCTGAAGATGCACGGCCTCTTCTTGCATTGCTGCAGTAGCGTCACGTCCCTCGTCTGAAGAAACTGGTGTAGGTACAACAGTTTCCATATCAGAAACATCACCTGCTTGCAAACAAAATTCAGGTGCCACAGCCAGAGTCAGACACATAGTTCAAATACAATACGGGGCACACATCAATTTGAAGTTTCAATTTCCATATCAGGGGCATCACCTATCTCACGTTCCTCTTCTATTTCTTCAGTATCATCATCTTCGTCGTCAAAGGAAGTCGGTGCAGTTTCCAAATCAGGCACACCACCTGCATCTTCCTGACACTGGTCCTCAACCAGCTTGTTTTGCTCTTCGTTCTGAAGATCCATGGCCTCCTTTTCCATTTCTTCAGTGTGTGCAGCAGCTTCCATATCATCACCTGATTGATTGCAAACAAAATTCTCATCAGTTTCAGATAGGACAGTCAAGACACATAACGCAGGGCATTGCACCTACATAAAGCACGGGACACGCATCGATTTAAGTTCCATGTAAGGGGAATCACCTGTCTCACGTTCCTCTTCCTTGTCCTGCTCCTCAACTAGCTCGTTTTTCTCCTCGGTCTGAGGATCCATGGCCGCTTCCATTTCTGCTGCATCGTCGGCTCTCTCCTCCTAGGCAACCGGCGCAGGCACGACAGTTTCGACATCAGAGTCAATAGCTGCTTGCAAACAAAATTTGCGTCAGGCGATAAATCTAACAGAGCAAGCAATATTATTTGAGGCAAGAAAACTGTTCTTACCTTGCTGGCCTTCCACTTCCTCATCCTGCTATGTACCAGTCTTCCTCGCCGGAGCCCTCCTCGACGTCCATCTTGTCTTGGGCACGGCTTCCTCGGCCATCGGAACCACCGTGGTCTGGCTCCGAGCGCGACGAGTGGTCCGAGCCGGCATTTGTGGTTCTTCCTCCATTTCTGCAGCATCCTCCTCCTTCTCCACCGGTGGTTCTTCTTCCTCAACCTGGTTCTGCGGATTTGTGGCTTCTTCCTCCATTTCTGCAGCATCACCTGCTTCGTCCAAGGAAACAGGTGCAGGCACAGCAGCTTCCGCATCAGAGGCAACGGCTGGTAGCAAACAAAATTCGCATCAGGCGATGAATCCAACAAAATTCACAAGAAAATTGATTTGATTTCAGCAATCAAACTGTTCTTACCTTGCTGGTCTTCCCCTTCCTCTTCCTGTTGCACAGCAGTCCTCCTCGACGCTCGTCTTCCCTTGGGTGCCTCCCGGCCATTGCCATTGGCATAGTATGGACGGTTGTTGGTGAGGTAGACACGTTGATAGCCGTCATGATAGAAACGACCGTTAGCATCCTTAAAGACACGATTGGATCCGGCGCCACGCCCCCTTCAACGGCCTCCTATGCCACCACCACCACCACCATAGTAGCCTTGGCCTCTGCCCCAGCCTCCACCAAAGTTTCCCTCCCTTTGGTAATAAATACCCTCTGAAATATAGCATAAGCCAGTGTGAGATCAGATCAACAGTTGCATATATACTGATGAGCGACCAGGAAGTCTCAAGAGTTTGTATAACATATTTACATGCGTAGTAGATACAGCCAACGGATCAATTATGGCATAATCAGATGGTATATAAATTAATCGAAAAAGATGTATGCATATATGAACAAAGAATCTGCCTGTCGGATTCTGTCTGAAGCAATTTAATGATTGAACAACTAGGAAGCGTGAAACAAAGAAGCATTATGTAGACCTTAACTAGAAATCGAGCCCCTTTGTGCCACCAAAATTAGAGCAATTTAACGCCATATGCAAGGATCTACAAAGATTTAACCAACACAGAGCGAAACAAAGGTTGGATCTATCCAGAGTCAGAACCCCACGCCACAGCACGCCACGCCACAATGCGGCCACCAGGCCAATCAAAGATACGGAAGAAGGTTTCGGGACCAGAGAATCTACAGATCGGGAGAGGCGCGCGCGATACCTTGGGGGTACTGCTGGTGCTTGTGGTGCTGGGGCGGCTGGTCGTCCTTGGAAGCGTTGGCAGCGTCCTTTGCAGCGGCGGTGGCGGCCTTCTTGGAGGCCTTGGTGGGATTGTCGGGATCGTCGAGCGGGATGACCTTCTTGACGATGCGGGTGATGGCCTCGTCGCCTGAGGCGCCGTTCGCCAGGTCGAGCAGGTCGATCCCCATCAACGGCGCGGTGGCGGCTAGGGATCTCCGCCTCTTCCGGCGGCGACCTCGGCACCAACCGTCCGCGTTCGTCCCCGCGCCCTTGGGTGGGTCCGAGGAGAGTTCCGGTTCTGAGGGGTCAGCGGGTTTGGGCTGTGCGGACTCCTCCATGTACGGCATCCGGATGGATCTGGGAGTGCTTGCTGTCGCTGTGAAGTGCAGGGAGAGAGAGAGGGGTTGCAGGAGAGGAGAGAGGGGCGATCCATCTAGGGTGGGAGGGAAGTGGATGGGAGAGGGAGGCCGTCGGTGGTGATCTGTGGGAGGGAGGAGGCGGTGGGTATGTGGCGGCGTGAGGAGGAAAGGAGGCATGGCTTGGGTGTGGCGCGAGGGAAGCTAGGGTTTGGATGAGGGGGCGAGACAGACGAGGGGTGAGAGTGTGAGGGGGACGAGGGCTGCCGTCGGATCGGGCAGTATCCGACGGTGTTTGAGCATGACCCGCGTGAGAGGCTTATAGACCAATCAGAACGCAGTAAACACTTTGAAGATGTTATGACCATTTAAATTGGTTGTAGTTTAATAAAAAATAAGGTTTTTCACAAGAAAAGCATTTTGTATTTTTCGAGTAACAATGATTGTTTTTTTGAAATATCTACCAAATATTTGTTGCAAAATTACACCACACCACACCATTGTTTTTTTTAAAGATCTACCAAACGGTTTGTTGTCAAAATATTTTCGAGTGCCCAAAAAGAGGTTTTTTTGTGAAGGACCTACCATATATTTGTTGCAAAATTGTAACAAATCAATTTTCTAAAATACTAGTACATATTTAATGAACAATTGACCAAATAGTTGGGTGTAAAAAGTTTTGATACACCTCTCGTGAAAAAGACAAATTTCCGCTGATTCTGCTAGAAGCGGGTCAAATTTGAACTGCAGCTACCTTGTAGTTTTCTCTTTATTTTTTCCAAAAATCATTTCTAAGTATATAAGTATCTATTTAATCAGAGAAACATCAAAAGGTCTCCAAGATTCAACAACTAGCTAGGAACGGTCAAGTCCGCTGTTTTGACCGCATTTTGAAACGGGCATAAAAAATTCAAAAAAAATCAAAAAATTGGGAAACCTTCGCATTGTGTCATCATATATGACCAAGTTTCCAGGAAAAATAATAAACTTGAAATACGGCAATTATTTTTAAAAAGTATTCTCAGAAATGAGCTATCATGCGTGAAGATTCATGGCTTTCAAGCCAAATGATCAATCTTATGGCCACATTCATGGCATAGTTTGTTCAAATGATCTCATATTGTGCACAAGGGTTGCATCTTGGAATTCCAAACAATGTTGCCTAAGGGAGTTTTCATTTTCTTTGCACGGAAAATTCATTTTCCATTTTTCGAGTGCGCGAAAAGAGGTTTTTTGTGAAGGACCTACCATATATTTGTTGCAAAATTGTACTGAATCAATTTTCTAAAATACTAGGACATATTTAATGCACATTTGACCAAATGGTTGGGTGTAAAAAAATTTGATCCACCTCTAGTGAAAAAGAAAAATTTCTGCCGATTCAGTTGGAAGCGGGTCAAATTTGAACTGCAGGTGCCTCATAGTTTGCTCTTTATTTTTTCAAAAAATCATTTCTAAGTACATAAGTACCTATTTAATTAGAGAAACACCAAAAAAATTCCAAGATTCAACCACTAGCTAGGAACGGTCATTCCCGCCGTTTTGACCGCATTTTGAAACGGGCATAAAAATACAAAAAAACTCAAAAATGGAAAACCTCTATGTCATTATATGTGACCAAGTTCCCAGAAAAAATAATAAACTTGTAATACGGCAATTATTTTAAAAAAGTGTTCTTAGAAATGAGCTATCATTTGTGAAGATTCATGGCTTTCAAGCCAAATGATCAATCTTATGGCCACATTCATGGCATAGTTTGTTCAAATGACCTCATATCATGCACAAGGGTGCATCTTGGAATTCCAAACAATGTTGCATAAGGGAGTTTTCATTTTCTTTGGACGAAAAATTCATTTTCCATTTTTTCGAGTGCCTAAAATGAGTTTTTTTGTGAAGGACCTACCATATATTTGTCGCAAAATTGTACCAAATCAATTTTATAAAATACTAGGACATATTTAATGCACAATTAACCAAATGGTTGTGTGTAAAAAGTTTTGATCCACCTCTCATGAAAAAGACAAATTTCCGCCGATTTAGTTGGAAGCGGGTCAAATTTGAACTATAGCTACCTCGTAGTTTGCTCTTTATTTTATCCAAAATAATTTCTAGGTACATAAGTATCTCTTTAATCAGAGAAACACCAAAAAAATTCCAAGATTCAACCACTAGCTGGGAACGGTCATGCCCGCCGTTTTGACCGCATTTTGAAACAGGTATAAAAAATTCAAAAAAAAATAAAAAATTGGAAAACCTTCGCATTGTTTCATCATATGTGGCCAAGTTACCAGCAAAAATTATAAACTTGTAATACGGCAATTATTTTAAAAAAGTGTTCTCAGAAATGAGCTATCATGCGTGAAGATTCATGGATTTCAAGCCAAATGATAAATCTTATGGCCACATTCATGGCATAGTTTGTCCAAATGATCTCATATTGTGCACAAGGGTGCATCTTGGAATTCCAAAGAATGTTGCCTAAGGGAGTTTTCATTTTCTTTGCACGGAAAATTCATTTTCCAGTTTTCGAGTGCCCGAAATGAGGTTTTTTTGTGAAGGGCCTACCATATATTTGTTGCAAAATTGTACCAAATCAATTTTCTAAAATACTAGGACATATTGAATGCACAATTTACCAAATGGTTGGGTGTAAAAAGTTTTGATCCACCTTTGGTGAAAAAGACAAATTCCCGCTGATTCAGTAGGAAGCGGGTCAAATTTGAACTGCAGGTGCCTCGTAGTTTGCTCTTTATTTTTTTCCAAAAATCATTTCTAGGTACATAAGTATCTTTTTAATCAGAGAAACACCAAAAAAATTCCAAGATTCAACCACTAGCTAGGAACGGTCATTCCCGCTGTGTTGGCCGCATTTTGAAACGGGCATAAAAAATTCAAAAGAAAAATAAAAAATTTGGAAAACATATGCATTGTGTCGTTATATGTGACCAAGTTTTCAGAAAAAATAATAAACTTGTAAAACGGTAATTATTTTAAAAAAAGTGTTCTCAGAAATGAGCTATCATGTGTGAAGATTCATGGCTTTCAAGCCAAATGATCAATCTTATGGCCACATTCATGGCATAGTTTGTTCAAATGACCTCATATCGTGCAGAAGGGTGCATCTTGGAATGAAAAACAATGTTGCCTAAGGAATTTTTCATTTTCTTTGCACAAAAAATTCATTTTCCCTTTTTTCGAGTGCCTAAAATGAGTTTTTTTTGTGAAGGACCTACCATATATTTGTTACAAAATTGGACCTAATCAATTTTATAAAATACTGGGCCATATATAATGCACAATTAACAAAATGGTTGGGTGTCAAAAGTTTTGATCCACCTCTGGTGAAAAAGATAAATTCCTGCCGATTCAGTAGGAAGCGGGTCAAATTTGAACTGCAGCTGCCTCATAGTTTGGTATTTATTTTTTCCAAAAATCATTTCTAGTTACATAAGTACCTATTTAATCATAAATACATGGTTTGGTGGCGATATGTCGAGGTTTGGACGGTGGCTGAGGGGCCCAACTCTAGAGCGCGTATACTCGCATGCCCGCCGCATGGTCACCGCGTTCCCGTGGCATTGCCATGTGTTCTAGGCGGCCTAGGCATGTCTAGTGGATTGGTCACTCCCAGGTAGGTGCTAGGAAGAAAATCACAACATAAGATTCTCATGAGGAGACCGATCGATGCTCAAACATGAATAAGCAGCCAAGTGTTTGATTAGCGGTATGGGAAATGCACATGGCTAATGGGCGTGAGTTTTGGCTGAGGATGATCAGTTATTAAGAAGACCATCTTCACAAATTTTTAGCTCAAAAGGAGGAGCCTAGGTGGTACTTGCTTTGCATAGTACCACACTGGACATAAATATGAATGTTGAAGCTGGGCTCAAAATAATGAATGGATTGAGCTGGCATTTGGTGGAGGATGGTTATTTGTGCATAGGAAAGCACTGTAGAAAATGGATACCATTTGGACATGCGAAAGTGGTACTTCCTTCACAAAGTGTTTTTCTGAACAGAATAGGAAAATGAATATTTTTTAATTATTTTTGAACTAGGCAAGGAAGGTTTTTTACTTATTTGACGAAGATATGACCCAAAGAATTTATGAGATTATTTTTGGGAATTTTGGTAATGACAGAAATATAGGTTGCTTCACAACCTAGGGCAAAAACTCCCACATGGACATGACACATAGGCAAAACTGATGAGGTGGCGCCTAGTCATAGCAACCCACCACAATTTACAAGGTTATGACCATCTATATTGGTCACGATCAGCTAGAAATAAGGCAGCGGACCAGTGCTATCTGCTTTATGACCATTTCGTGTAAGGAAATTGCGACTTTTCTGACCAAAATGGTCATTATAGTTTAGGGTTTGGAGCCCCCCGAACAGCTTTTGACCAATTGGTCAGAAATGGTCATAGATCTATGACCAATTCTTCTAGGGTCACTGATAGAAGGTCACGAGTTGACATATTTCTTGTAGTGACATATAAAAATCATATGGGTATGTCTCCATATAAAATGGTTTATGGAAAAGCATGTCACTTACCTCTCGAACTAGAACATAAGGCATATTGGGCCATTAAAGAGCTCAAGTACGATTTCAAACATGCTGGTGAGAAGAGGCTATTTGACATTAGCTCATTTGATCAATGGAGAACCCATGCCTATGAGAATGCCAAATTGTTTAAAGAAAAGGTTAAAAGATGGCATGACAAAAGGATACAAAAGCGTGAGTGTAATGTAAGTGATTATGTTTTGCAACACAACTCTCGTTTAAGATTTTTTGCAGGAAAACTTCTCTCTAAATGGGAAGGTCCTTACATTATCGAGGAGGTCTGTCATTCCGGTGCCATAAAAATCAACAACGCCAAAGGCACAAATCCAAAGGTGGTGAACGGTCAAAGAATCAAACACTATATCTTAGGTAATCCCATAAATGTTGAAACCAAGGTTATTGACACCGTAACCCCGGAGGAGTACATAAGGGACAGTTTCCAGAACATTTCAGACTACGAAAAGGAATAGGTATGTGGTACGGTAAGTAAACCCACTCCAAAACAGTTCTAATAGCAATTTTTCTCTGTTTTGGAATATTTAAAAAAATTAGGAAAATAAGTAGTCCGAAAGAGACGCGAGGCATCCACGAGGACAGAGGGTGCGCCCTACCCCCCTGGGCGTGCCCCCTGCCTCATGGACACCTCGTGTGCCCTCTGGACTATGCTTTGTTGCACGATACTTCTTTTGGTCGGTAAAAATTCATTATTTAATCTCCCGAAGGTTTTGACCACCGCACTACGACAAAATCCTCTGCTTTTGTTTCGAGATGTTTTTCTGTCAAATCTAGATCACCATGACGTCTTCAAGTACCCCCAAGGACAAGCTTTTTGAGAAGGTCATCAACCCTTACCTCGCGGAGGTGCTGCAACACCCTCAAACCACTGAGATGCGTCAAGGGTGCTGCACATCCGCGATGTTGAGGGACCGAGGAGGACCGAAAGCATGGAGACAAGACTCAAAGCAATGGAGAAACAAGTTTTCAAGTGCCAAGGGATGGGGGAACACGGACTCAACACCAACCACATGATGATCGCGGAGTTCACCAACAACCACAAGTTGGATGCCAAGAACATTGGGGGGACCGACTTCAAACTTCACGAGAAAATCGAGCACCTCCAAGCCCGGATCTATGACCTGCAAAACCAAAACTGTGAGTATGAATATAGATTCAAGAGGATGAGTTTGGCTGCAGATCTATGCCTTGGAAGATGGACGACAAGCCTACATCATCAACAACTCCATTATCACCACCTCCGAAGAAAGAGACATAAATACATGGGTATGGGCACTCCCCTTGGCAATTGCCAAGCTTGGGGGAGGTGCCTCGCTATTGTATCATCCTCGCACTTCTATCTTTACCGTTTTTCTTACTTCGATCCTTTTGGTTATATCTTGATCTAGTAGAATAAAGTTTACTATGATCTAGCTTTGAGTTTTGTGTTGATCTCTATCTATGTAATCAAGTTCGTGAGCTATATATAATAAAGATTAGTTTTGAGTTGAGGGCTTTGCTATCTTGCTATGATCTTGAGGGAATAAAAGAAAGAATAAAAAGAAAATAAAAAGATCATATTGATCTTATGGAGAGTAATGACTTCACATATAAAGAGTATGATGAATAAAAGTTGTTGAGAGTTGACAAACATTATTTTGGTCATCATTGCAATTAATAGGAAGTAATAAAGAAAGAGAGGTTTCCACATATGAATATACTATCTTGGACATCTTTTATGATTGTGAGCACTCACTAATATATGACATGCTAAAAAGTTGATGTTGGACAAGGAAGACAACGTAATGGGTTATGTTTTCTTATATCCGTAATAAATTATATTGTCATGGATCATCCAACATGTTGAGCTTGCCTTTCCCCCTCATGCTAGCCAAATTCTTTGCACCAAGTAGAGATACTACTTGTGCTTCCAAACATCCCTAAACCTAGTTTTGCCATGAGAGTCCACCATACCTACTTATGGATTGAGTAAGATCCTTCAAGTAAGTTGTCATCGGTGCAAGCAATAAAAATTTCTCTCTAAATATGTATGATCTATTAGTGTGGAGAAAATAAGCTTTATACGAGCTTGTGATATGGAAGAAATAAAAGTGACGGACTGCATAATAAAGGTCCCTATCACAAGTGGCAATATGAAGTGACATTCTTTTGCATTAAGCTTTTGTGCATCCAACCATAAAAGTGCATGAAAATCTTTGCTTCCCTCTGTGAAGGGACTATCTTTTATTTTTACCTTCTACCCTTATACAAGAGTCATGGGGATCTTCACCTTTCCTTTTTACACTTTATCCTTTAGCAAGCAGTATGTGTTGGAAAGATCCTAATATATATATCCAATTGGATGTAGGTTTTCATAAGTTATTATTGTTGACATTACCCTTGAGGTAAAAGGTTGGGAGGCGAAACTCTAAGCCCCTATCTTTCTCTATGTCCGATTGAAACTTCATACCCATAAGTATTGCATGAGTGTTAGCAATTGTGAAAGACTAAAATGATAGTTGAGTATGTGGACTTGCTGAAAAGCTCTTATATTGACTCTTTCTGATGTGGACTTGTTGAAAAGCTCTTATATTGACTCTTTCTGATGTTATGATAAATTTCAATTGCTTCAATGACAGAGATTATAGTTTGCTAGTTTTCAGTGAAGTTTCTGATTCATACTTTACATTGTGAATAGATTGTTACTTTAGCATAAGAAATCATATGACAATATATATGTTGTTGTTCTACGAATGATCATGATGCCCTCATGTCTGTATTTTATTTTATTGACACCTCTATCTCTAAACATGTGGACATATTTTTCGATATCGGGTTTCGCTTGAGGACAAGCAAGGTCTAAGCTTGGGGGAGTTGATACGTCCATTTTGCGTCATGCTTTTATATCAATATTTGTTGCATTAGGGGCTGTTACTACACATTATGTCACAATACTTATGCCTTTTCTCTCTTATTTTACAAGGTTGACATGAATAGGGAGAATGCCGGCAGCTGGAATTCTGGGTTGGAAATGGAGCAAATATTAGAGACCTATTGTGCACAACTCCAAAAGTCATGAAACTCCACAAAAGTAAGTTTTGAAATATATTAAAAATATTGGGCGAATAAAGCACCACAGGGGGGCCACCCACCAGCCACAAGGGTGGAGGGCGCACCCTACCACCTGGGCGCGCCCCTGCTTCGTGGGCCACCTGGCAGGCCCCCGATGCCCATCTTCTGCTACATGGTGTCTTTTGCCCTGGAAAAAATCATAAGGAAGCTTTTGGGACGAAGCGCCGCCGTCTTGAGGCGGAACCTTGGTGGAACCAATCTAGGGCTTCGGCGGAGCTGTTCCGCCGGGGAAACATCCCTTCGGGAGGGGGAAATCGTCGCCATTGTCATCACCAGTGATCCTCTCATTGAGAGGGGTCAATCTCCATCAACATCTTCACCAGCACCATCTCCTCTCAAACCCTAGTTCATCTCTTGTATCCGATCTTTGTCTCAAAACCTCATATTGGTAACTGTGGGTTGCTAGTAGTGTTGATTACTCCTTGTAGTTGATGCTATTTGGTTTATTCGGTGGAAGATCATATGTTCAGATCCTTTATGCATATTGATACCCCTCTGATTATGAACATGAATATGATTTTTGATTAGTTATGTTTGTTCCTGAGGACATGGGAGAAGTCTTGTTATAAGTAATCATATGAATTTGGTATTCGTTTGATATTTTGATGAGATGTATGTTGTCTCTCCTCTAGTGGTGTCATGTGAACGTCGACTACATGACACTTCACCATTGTTTGGGCCTAGGGGAAGGCATTGGTAAGTAATAAGTAGATAGTGGGTTGCTAGAGTGACAGAAGCTTAAACCATGTTTATGTGTCGCTTTGTAAGGGGCTGATTTGGATCCATATGTTTCATGTTATGGTTAGGTTCATCTTAATTCTTCTTTCATAGTTGTGGATGCTTGCGAGAGGGGTTAATCATAAGTGGGATGCTTGTCCAGGGAAGGGCAGTACCCAAGCACCGGTCCACCCACATATCAAATTATTAAAGTAACGAACACGAATAGCATGATGTAAACTAGCTTGATAGAAATTCCCATGTGTCCTCGGGAGCGCTTTGCTTTATATAAGAGTTTGTCCAGGCTTGTCCTTTGCTACAAAAAGGATTGGGCCACCTTGCTGCACCTTAGTTACTTTTGTTACTTGTTACCCGTTATGAATTACCTTATCACAAAACTATCAGTTGCCGATAATTTCAATGCTTGCAGAGAGTACCTTACTGAAAACTGCTTGTCATTTCCTTTTGCTCCCTGTTGGGTTCGACACTCTTACTTATCGAAAGGACTACAATAGATCCCCTATACTTGTGGGTCATCAAATCAAACCATTCCTGGCCTACCTTAATAGGCAAGAGCTCCCCGACGATCAAAATGACACGCGATGCATAGTTCGACGCTCCAAAGCCTTTAAACTTTAAAGTGAATGAGGGTGAACTATATAAAAGAAGTACTACTGGAGTCCTTCAAAGGTGTATCTCTGAAGAAGAGGGAAGGAAGCTCTTGGCAGAAATACATGCCGGCCTTGGCAGTCATCATGACGCACCCCGCGCCCTGGTAAGCAAGGTGTTCTGGACAAGCTTTTTATGGCCTACGGCTCGAGCTGATGCTCAAGACCTCGCCCAACGCTGCGTGGGCTGTCAGCTTTTCACCAATCAAAGCTACATGCCTCCCACTGCATTAAGAACAATCCCCATTACTTGGCCCTTTGTGGTCTGGGGGCTTGACATGGTTGGACCCCTTAAAGGGGGAAGCCACAAAAAGAAATATGTGCAGGTCATGGTGGACAAATTCACTAAATGGATAGAGGTCGAACCAGTAAAAACAGTTGAGGCCGGACCAGTGATTGACTTCATATCTGGCGTAGTCCACCGTTATGGTGTCTCGCATAGTATAACCACTGATAATGGCTCTAACTTCATAGATGATGAGGTGAAAACTTGGTGCGCTAAGTTGGGCATTAAACTTGACTATGCATCTGTATACCACCCTCAAACAAATAGCCAAGTCGAACGGGCCAATGGTCTGATCATGGTGGTTTTAAGCCCAGACTAGTGCGCTCTTTACGAGAATCAGATAAGCACTAGGTTGAGGAACTCGATTCCATACTTTGGGGACTCTGGACCATGCTCAATCGAACAACCGGATACACACCTTTCTTTATGGTGTACGACACAAAAACTGTACCGCCCTACGATATTATTCATGACTCACCTAGAGTGCGTATGTATGAAGAGAAAGAGGCCGAACTAGATCGGTAGGACAACCTAGATGGACTTGAAGAGGAGCGCAACGTTTCCAAGGCACGTTCTGCATTCTATCAACAATAGGCCAGGCATTACGAAAGCAGGGAAGTGTGGGCTAAAATATACAATGTCGGAGAACTTGTTCTACGCCTCCCTGAGAAGAAAAAGGACAAGCTCAAACCTAAATGGTAGGTCCCCTTCAAAATAGACGAAGTCCTTACTGGAGGAGTCTATCGCCTTCACAATTCCGAGGATAATCGCCTTGAGCCAAACCTATGGAACGACGCCCGGCTCCGAAGATTTTATGCATAATTCGGCCTCCTTAGGTCCCATTTTAAACTAGGTTTTTTCTATTTGTTTTCTCCCATTTTTACTTTTTTCACCTTTTTCTCCTTAAATTGTTGTTCGGATAAACCGTATTGTTGGGAGTATGCATCTTTAGATGTATACACTCCACCATACATGGGGACTTCTTTTAAAAGAAGCATTTTATTGAAAAGCTCATAAGCTCCTTTTATACATACTATTTGTTGCTTCTGCCATTATATGCACCTTTATGACTTCAGTTTTTGCCAAGCTGGGTTGCCTTGCTCCTATGCTTATACCCTACGTTCCCGATTGTTCGGCAAGGGTGTAAAGGGAGTACCTATGCGATTGTTACAACCGGGTTATCCGACCCTGTACCTCAGACTGGTGAAGCCGAAAGCTAGCATTCTTAAGGGAATCATTGGTTGGCACATATCCATCAGGCTGTTTCGGAAAAAATTATATTGGTTGTCTGTACTTCAGATACAAGCCCAGCCCAAGGAAAGGAACCCCTAACGGAACTATTCTTCTTGGAAGATGTTTCTTATGTTAAACAGTAAAATAACATAACTCCGTCAAACACATTTTGTCTGTTCGAGCAATATGGCCGGATTGCCTAGTTTCCGACAATACTAAATGTTTCTTAGTCAAACATAGTATATGGAAACACTCAAACTTTTTGGTTCGGAGCTAGAAGCTGAAGGTCTGCGATGACAAAATTTTCATACAATTCGGAAGGAGATAAGTTCGTTCATAAAGTACATGGGTACATCAAATCAAATGCTCACTCCCTTTCTACGCCATCTAGTAGACTATCTAATTTACAATCTTGTTGTGAAAATTTCGCCGCTGTCATTACTTGGTCGTATACCAAGCTTACGGGAATTTCCTTCCCGTCAAGTCCCCGCGATCCAACTCTGGCCATATGGTTCGGGACAAGACCGATATAACGTGTCTTCACCATGGCCCATGCCTCTCGAGCGCCTTCACGTCATGCGGATGTCTTCCACAGCTCGAAACGACACCAAGCACCCTTGAATAGATCAGCCAACCCCTCCATACTTTCTAGAGGGACGTTGGAAGGCCATAAGGCTTTGGCCATATTCTTCATAGCCTTCCAAGCACGCTCATGTAGCTTTGCCAGCTCCTTTAGAATGTCGCTTTGTAGAACGAGCATTTCCTCTTCGGGGCGGCCGGTCAGCATACATGTATCAATAATTTGGACAGTTCACAAGTCATACCGAATATGCCGCCCTTCAGCTTCTGGTTTTCCTACTGTGCCTCCAAGAGTTGAGCCTTCAAGCTCTTTATCTCTTTGGCTTGTTTCTTCATTTCTTCTTCTAGCTTCTTATCCTTGACATAATACATTGAGGTACTTTTATTTCTTCAAGCTCGGAGACAACAAAATTTAGCTGTGTCCGGCTTGTCTCAAGCTCCTGGGTCAATGCACTGTTCTTCTCCTTGAGAACTTGCGGTCATCAGACGATCCTTAGTCGGTTTTGTCCACCCGCTTTAAGTCTCGGGGGCTACTACTATCTATCCACTAAGTTCGTAAAGATTTGTACCTGCATATCCTTTGAGAATAGGCATGCAACCCCAGTGAGTCCATCCCCGGCAGCTCGGATATATGCACCTACAGTGCTTAGGGCATTAAACTCCGGATCCGTTAAGGCAGGGGCGTGCAAGGCTTCTTTTAAGTGACAATGGTTCATCGCACTCTCGACTTCAGAGTTGGTCACGGACATCTCATCCGGCTCTCCATTAGACGAACGAGTCTGTGCCGTATCAGCATGCGCTCCCGTCCCGATTGGTATCTCCGGCGCTGGATTAGCTGCATCTCGGCTGGCTGGGATCTTACCCACAGTTCACCATATACCCCTCCTGTGATGATAGAAGAAGGTTTTGAATGATAGTACGGCTTCATGACCGAATATTAAAAAAATAGAGAAATATACCTTTTCGGTGGTGGAACAGGCTCAGTGGTGTTGCCGGCCTCCTTTTGCTTTGCACGACCCTTCCGCGAAGGTGCTAACCTTTTCTTGGTTACCCTCCCCTGAGTATGGCTTGCTGAGCGTCGATCCTGCGAAACATGGTCCAATGCGGAGGATGAAGAGACAAGCATAAGCATCCATCTTCCCTAAGAATACAACCTCCGAATACTTACCTTCATGAAGGGGTAGAGGTCTGGGTAGTCAGCCATAATGGCCACCTCTGAGTCGTCAAGGCCCGCCTGATAGTAGACTCCATCTTCAAACTCCACAAACATGTCCGGATCCTCATGGAATTCGGGGTCTTCATTACCATCATGATCCTTTGGCTGGGTGCACGGCAGTTAATGTTCTCGACAATTTGCCTCAATGACTATTTAAGATAAATATAGCCAGGGTATTCGGTCAATGAATCTCAATGAGTAAAAAGGCATTAAACGGTTAGAAAACTTACCCATTCAATGGGAGTATACATGGAGTAGACCTCTCGACAATTTAAACGAAGGAAGTCTTCTTCTTATCCTTTATAAAGGTCAGCTAGCGTTGCGGCTAATGCGGCTTGACTATCCAGACCCTTTCGCCTGTAGCGGGATGTGTCGTCCTCCCTGTTATAGTTCCATAAGGGGGTTACTCTGGATTGAAGTGGCTGGATGCATCTTTGTATTGCAATGGCCATAACTTCCACTATGGAGAGCCCGGAATGGGTCAGTACCTTGACCTTATTTACCAATCTCATCACTTCTGCACTGCCTTCCTGGGCAGGAGACTTGGGACACCAGATATATAGCTTCTTCAAGGGGGCGCTGGAAAATTCTGGCAGTCTGCGCCGAACAGGGTCCGGAAGAGGTACATCATCAATATAGAACCATTTCGAAGACCATTCGGCAGATCCCTTCTTCGCAGTCCCGACTGGGTAGCCGGATCCTTCTATACGCCATACTTCGGCGCCACCCACTTCAAAAATAGACCCGCCACCCTGATGGCGGGGGACGAGGCAGAAGAACTTTTTCCATAGTTCAAAGTGAACCTCGCAGGCCAAAAACAATTTGCAAAGAGCGACAAAACCGGAGATATGTAAAATAGAACCTGGTGTTAGGTTGTGCAGCTGGATCCCGTAGTGTTCCAGTAGGCCCCTAAGGAAGGGATGGATTGGGAATCCCATGTCCCTCAAAAGGAATGAGGTGAAGCACACCCTCTCCCATTGGCTGGGATTGGGGAAATTCTCCGCCAATGCATCAGCACCTATAGTGGTTAACCCCGCTCGTACGGAGATTAGATCTGAGGGACAGAGATATCCTTGCATTTGAAGCTGACTGAGCTGGAGGTGGGATACGGAGTAACTCTGCCAGTCCCCTTCTTGAGGGCCATGAGGGCGCGAGGAGGAGCCAACGGCACTCGCCACGGTCTAATTTTCCATGGTCAGCAACTGTTGCTTTTGGTGCGATGCGGGGTGGCGTTTTTAAGATCTTGCCTCGTTTTATGGGTGCGGCTTGTGCCTGTCAGGAATATTAAAATACAGGGATAACAAACCATTTGCATTCACTCAGACGCATGGAAATCGAGGCGACGACAGGGAGGAATCATAAAGACTGGGTGCGAATACCGATGCCAGACTATCGTCAATCTAGAGTATAATGGGGAACCTGCCTTGCAAAGCCAAAGACTTGCGTCCGCACACTACCTCGACATTGAAGGCAAGTTCAGGGGCTACTGAGGGTGTCCTGGATTCTGGGGTCCTCATATGTCCGGCCTAAGAGTATGGGCCGGGCTGTATGGGCCATACAAGATCAAGTTGAAGATCATCTACCGTGTCCGGATGGGATTTCTCAATACGTGGGTGGCAAGAATAGAGTCCGGAGGTTTCCTTCCCTGATAAACCGACCTTGTACAAACCCTAGACCCCCTCCGGTGTGTATATAAACTGGAGGGGTTAGTCCGTGTAGGGTAACTTTCATCATCATCGGAATCTTCATAGGCTAAACATCTAGGGTTAGCCATTACAATCTCGAGGTAGATCAACTCTTGTAATCTTCATACTCGTCGAATATAATCAAGTAGGAGTAGGGTTTTACCTCCGTTAAGAGGGCCTGAACCTGGGTAAACATTGTGTCCCCTGACTCCCTGTTACCATCGATCTCTAGACACACAGCTTTGGCCCCCTTACCCGAGATATGCCAGTTTTGACACCGACACCTGCCCCTCCGCCGCCATGGAGGCCATCGACTAGAGGGGAAACCCTCCTCCCATCTAGGGGGAGGTTAAGGAGGAATAAGATGGAGGGGGCTCTCTCCCCTCTCTCTCAGTGGCGCCAGAACGCCGCAGGGGAAATCATCATGTGACGGTGATCTACACCAACACCTTTGTCATCTTGCCTAACATCTTCATCACCTTACCTCATCTATATTCATCGGTCCACTCTCCATCAAACCGCTATACCCTCTACTAGAACATGATGCTTTATGCTTCATATTATTATCCAATGATGTGTTGCCATCCTATGATGCTTGAGAAGATTTTTGTTATCTTATCGGTGATTGGTGAATTGCTATGATTGGTTTAATTTGATTGTGGTTATGTCGCTGTCCTTTGGTGCCCATCATATGAGCGCGCGTGTGGATCACACCATAGGGTTAGTTGTATGTTGATAGGACTATGTATTGGAGGGAAAGTGTGACAGCAGCTTCAGCCTAGCATAGAAATTGATGCACACGGGATTGAAGGGGGACCAATATATCTTAAGGCTATGGTTGGGTTTTACCTTAATGAACATTAGTAGTTGCGGATGCTTGCTAATATTTCCAATCGTAAGTGCATAGAAGTCCAAGGGATGACATGCTAGCATTGGCCTCTCCCACATAAAACTTGTTATTGGTCTAGCAATGTAGTCAATTGCTTAGGGACAAGTCCGCAACTCCTACCACCAATTTTCCACACTTGTTATACTAACTTAATTGTTCATTTATCTAAACAGCCCCTAGTTTTTATTTACATGCTTTTTATTATTTTGCAAACCTATCCCACAACACTTACAAAGTACTTCTAGTTTCATACTTATTCTAGGTAAAGCTAACGTTAAGCGCGCGTAGAGTTGTATCGGTGGTCTATAGAAGTTGAGGGAATATTTGTTCTAACTTTAGCTCCTCGTTGAGTTCAACACTCTTACTTATCGAAAGAAGCTAAAACTGATCCCCTACACCTGTGGGTTATCAAGACCTTTTTCTGGCGCCGTTGCCGAGGAGCAATAGTGTGGTGTGAATATTCTTGTGTGTGCTTGTTTGCTTTATCACTAAGTAGATTTTATTTGTTGTTCTAAGTTGGTCTCTATCTTTATTTATGTATATGGAACACGAAATACCAAAAAAATAGGTGTACTTGCTAGTAATGGAGATGGGGAACCTCCTAAAACCTTCGATGCTCGTTATGTGAAAAATATTAGACACTACTTTGATAATCCTGAGAAAACCCCATTCAATTTGATAACAGGAGAACCGTTGGATCAACGCAAATACTTTAGGGATTACCGCTTGACTCAAAAAGGGAAACTAATATGGGATCAAATTGAAATGTTACATTGGTATGCCCAGAATTTATGCTTGAGATATGATTATACTTGTTGCTCTAGGATGAAGGCTCGACACCTTCCCTTTTCATGTGGATTAAATGATAATGAAACCTTGGCTTCTTATGCTAATGGTATATATGATTACTATGATGTGGAACAAATAGAAGATTTCGTTGCTTTTAAGGGTGCTTATGAAACTGAATCTTTGTTTGAAAAGTATGAAAATTATGATGATGTTGTTTACAGACCTAATTTTTTGCTATACTTAAATATTGCTATGAGAATTATGAATATAATTCCAATATTAATGAGTTTATTGAGAAAGTCTCCGCTGTCCAAGAAGAGAGTAATATTTTGCACGAATCTATGGAAGAAGAAATTGATGACACTGTGAGCTCATTAGAGGAAAAAGATGAGGAGGAGAGCGAAGAACAAAGGAGGAAGAGCGGATTGATCACCCGTGCCCACATTCTAATGAGAGTAACTCTTTATCCCATACATTGTTTAATTTCCCTTCGTGCGTACCGAAGGATGAATGCTATGATCCCTTGGATTCGTTTGAAATATCCCTTTTTGATGAACTTGATGCTTGCTATGCTTGAGGCCATGATGCCAATAGGAATTATGCTTATCGGTTAAGCGCATGCGTAAGAAAATAGGTCTAATCATTTCAGCAAAACGCTCAAAGTCCTCATCATCCTTTGTCTTGGATGGTTTAGGAGGAAAGGGCATGGGTTTCTGAACCCATGGTTCTCTTTCCCTACCATGTTTCCTAGCAACAAAATCTCTCTTATCGTAACGTTGGTTTCTTCATTGTGGATTATTAAGACCAACCGCAGGTTCAATTTCTATATCATTGTTATTACTATGTTGAGCATCAACATGAACATCATTATTAGCATTATCATCAGGTTCATGTTCATCTCCGGATTGTGTTTCAACATCAGAGATAGAAGTATCATTAGGATTCTCAGGTGTTTCTACATTAGGTTCAATAGAAGCATGCAAAGTAATGTCATTTTTCTTTTTCTTCTTCTTAGAAGAACTAGGAGCATCTAGATTATTATTCTGAGAATCTTGTTCAATTCTCTTAGGGCGGCCTTCAGGATACAAAGGTTCCTGAGTCATTTTACCAGTTCTAGTAGCCACTCTAACAGCAAAGTCATGTTTATTATTTAGTTCATTAAGCAAATCGTTCTGAGCCTTAAGTACTTGTTCAGCTTGAGTGGCAACCATAGAGACATGTTTACTAGTGAGTTTAAGTTTACCTTTAACTCTAGCCATATAATCACTCAAGCATCCAATCATATAAGAATTATTTTTCAATTGCCTACTAACATAATCATTGAAATTTGCTTGTTTATCCATAAAGTCATCAAATTCATCTAAGCATGGGCTATGAAATTTAGTAGAGGGGATCTCAAATTTATCATATCAATAGAGAGAATTTACCTTCACTACCTGTGTCGGGTTATCAAGACAATGTGGTTCTTCAACAGGCGGTATATTAAGACCATGTATTTCTTCAATAGGAGGTAAATTCTTAACGTCTTCAGCTTTTATACCTTTTTCTTTCATTGATTTCTTTGCCTCTTGCATATCTTCAGGACTAAGAAATAGAACACCTCTCTTCTTCGGAGTGGGTTTAGGAATAGGCTCAGGAGTTGGCTCAATTGGTTCAGGAATTGCCTCAGGAATTGGCTCAGGAAGAGTCCAATTATTTTAATTAGTCAATATATTATTCAATAGTTATTCAGCTTGGTCGACTGTTCTTTCCCTGAAAACACAACCAGCACAACTATCCAAGTAGTCCTTGGAAGCATCGGTTAGTCCATTATAAAAGATATCAAGTATTTCATTTTTCTTAAGAGGATGACCAGGCAAAGCATTAAGTAATCGGAGAAGCCTCCCCCAAGCTTGTGGGAGACTCTCTTCTTCGATTTGCACAAAGTTATATATTTCCTGCAATGCAGCTTGTTTCTTATGAGCAGGGAAATATTTAGTAGAGAAATAATAAATCATATCCTGGAGACTACGCACGCAACTAGGATCAAGAGAATTAAACCAAGTCTTAGCATCACCCTTTAATGAGAACGGAAATATCTTAAGGATATAATAATAGCGAGACTTCTCGTCATTAGTAAACAGGGTAGCTATTTCATTTAACTTGTTGAGATGTGCCACAACAGTTTCAGATTCAGTGCCATAGAAAGGATCGGATTTAACTAAAGTAATAATCTCAGGATCAACAGAGAATTTATAATCCTTATCAGTAACAAAGATAGTTGAGGTGGCAAAAGTAGGGTCATGTTTCATTCTAGCATTTAGAGTCTTTTGTTTCAGCTTAGCTAACAATTTCTTAAGATCTGATCTATCGTCGCATGCAAGAAAATCTCTAGCAGTTTCTTCATCCATAACATAACCCTCAGGAACAACAGGCAGTTCATAATTAGGAGAACCTTCATCATCACTTTCATCAATAATTTCATTTTCAATAATTTCATTCTCCCTAGCCTTAGTAAGTTGTTCATCGAGAAATTCACCCAATGGCACAGTAGTATCAAGCATAGAAGTAGTTTCATCATAAGTATCATGCATAGCAGAAGTGGCATCATCAATAACATGTGACATATCAGAATTCATAGTAGTAGTAGGTTTAGGTGTCGCAAGCTTACTCAAAACAGAAGGAGAATCTAGTGCAGAGCTAGATGGCAGTTCCTTACCTCCCCTCGTAGTTGAGGGAAAAATCTTGGTTTTGCGTCTTTCAAGTTCTTCATAGTGATCAACAGATATAAATCCCAAGTGACTCAAAGACTAGAGCTATGCTCCCCGGCAACGGTGCCAGAAATTAGTCTTGATAACCCACAAGTGTAGGGGATCGCAACAGCTTTCGAGGGTAGAGTATTCAACCCAAATTTATTGATTCAACACAAGGGGAGCCAAAGAATATTCTTAAGTATTAGCAGTTGAGTTGTCAATTCAAACACACCTGGGTAACTTAGTATCTGCAGCAAAGTATTTAGTAGCAAAGTAATATGATAGTAATGGTAACAGTGGCAAAAGTAAAGGTAATAGTTTTGTAGTAATTGTAACAGTAGCAACAGAAAAGTAAATAAGCGAAGTACAAGATGTGAAAAGCTCGTAGGCATTTGATCAATGATGGATAATTATGTTGGATGCAATTCCTCATGTAATAGCTATAACATAGGGTGACACAGAACTAGCTCCAAATCATCAATGTAATGTAGGCATGTATTCTGAATATAGTCATACGTGCTTATGGAAAATAACTTGCATGACATCTTTTGTCCTACCCTCTCGTGGCAGCGGGGTCCTAGCGGAAACAAAGGGATATTAAGGCCTCCTTTTAATAGAGAACCGGACCAAAGCATTAACACATAGTGAATACATGAACTCCTCAAACTACGGTCATCACCGAGAAGTATCCTGATTATTGTCACTTTGGGGTTGTCGGATCATAACACATAATAGGTGACTATAGACTTGCAAGATAGGATCAAGAACAAACATATATTCATGAAAACATAATAGGTTCAGATCTAAAATCATGGCACTCGGGCCCTATTGACAAGGATTAAGCATAGCAAAGTCATAGCGACATCAATCTCAGAACATAGTGGATGCTAGGGATCAAACCCTAACAAAACTAACTTGATTACATGGTAAATCTCATCCAACCCATCACCGTCCAGCAAGCCTATGATGGAATTACTCATGCACGGCGGTGAGCATCATGAAATTGGTGATGGAGGATGGTTCATGATGATGATGGCGACGAATCCCCCTCTCCGGAGCCCCGAACAGACTCCACATCAGCCCTCCTGAGAGAGATTAGGGCTTGGTGGTGGCTCCGTATCGTAAAACGCGATGAAACTTCCTCTCTGATTTTTTTCTCCGCGAGACGGAATATATGGAGTTGGAGTTGAGGTCGGCGGAGCTCCAGGAGGCCCACGAGACAGGGGGCATGCCCAGAGGGGGTGGGCGCGCCCCCACCCTCGTGGACAGGGTGTGGGCCCCCTGGTCTTGATTCTTTTGCCAGTATTTTTTATATTTTCCAAAACCTGCCTCTGTGGATTTGCAGGTCATTTCGAGAACTTTTGTTTTCTACACATAAAACAACATCATGGCAGTTCTGCTGAAAACAGTGTCAGTCCGGGTTAGTTTCATTCAAATCATGCAAGTTAGAGTCCAAAACAAGGGCAAAAGTGTTTGGAAAAGTAGATTGTTGGAGACATATCAGAGAGGAACCACATCTCCAACTCTCTATATTTCCAATACGATAAAATTGCAAGAATCTGTTTATACTATGTATTGGCCTTTACTTGATGTGCATGAATTGTTCTCTTATGACATGTCGATGCATAGGAAGAGAGTTAGACTTCTTTATTGCATGATATATGTTGCTTTGTGCTCACTACTAAATTACAAATCATTGTTAATTAAAATTAGCTTTGATATACCTTGGGATCCGGGTGGATCAATTACTTGAGCACTATATGCCTGCTTAATGGCTTTAAAGAAAGCGCTGCCAGGGAGACAACCCGGAATTTTTAGAGAATCATTTATTTCTGTTATGTGCTTTTAAAAAGTTAAAAACAATAAACTGGGGAACCTAAAACTTTTCAAAAAGAAAAGTGAAAGTAAGAAGTTCGAGCATCGTTGAAGTGGGGGAGCTCTTTGAACTTTGTTTATGCCCATGGAAACTTTGCAAATATTGAATTACAAAAAAATTCAACAAAAAAAATTCAACAAAAATAATTATCCACATGTACAAATCCATTGTATTATGAAAATAATGTGCCAAGATTTACCTTTAGGATGATTAGATTGCTTGTTTGGTTTGTGCAGTGTAAAAACAAAAACTTTGGGTGTAGTGCGTGATTTTTCATTTTTTAATGGAACGTCGAATGTTTCTGAAATTTTTACACAATACTTCTATGCAAATTTTTTATTTTGTCCTAAATTTTCAAAAAATTTGGAGTTACAGAAGTATGGTAAATGTTCAGATTGCTACAGATTGTCCTGTTTTTGACAGATTCTATTTTTGACGCATTGTTTTGCGTATTTTGATGGAACTGCGGATTTTATCATTGTATAAGCCATGGAGAAGTTAGAGTACAGTAGTTATAATGCAAAAATAAAATATGAATGGGTTTACAACAGTACTTAAAGTGGTGATTTGCTTTATTATACTAAGGGATCTTTCGAGGGTTTTGGTAAGTTTTGTGTGATTAAAGTTTTCAAGTTTTGGGTCAGGTCACGATGGATGAAGGAATAAGGAGTGGCAAGAGCCTAAGCTTGGGGATGCCCGAGGCACCCCAAGGTAATATTCAATGACTCCCAATCAACTAAGCTTGGGGATGCCCCGGATGGCATCCCCTCTTTCTTCTAACGACCATATGTAATTTTACTTGGAGCTATATTTTTATTCGTCACATGATATGCATAAATTCTTGGAGCGTCTTTTCTGTTTATTTTCCCTTTTATTTTATGCACCATGCTAGTATGAGATATTCCTTAGTTGATTTATAGAATGCTCTATTCACTTCACTTATATGTTTTGACTATGGCTTTATAGAATACTTCATGTGCTTCACTTATATCATTCGAAGTTTGGATTTCCTGTTTCTCTACATAGAAAAAATGTTATTTGTAGAATGCTCTTTTGATTCATTTATATTTGTTAGAGCTTGGGCAAGTCTTTTTTAGAAAGAATTAAACTCTCTTACTTCACTTATATCTATTTAGAGAGTTAACATGAATCGGTCATTCACATGGTTAGTCATTAAATCCTACATAAAACTTGTAGATCGCTGAATATGATATGTTTGATTCCTTGCAATAGTTTTGCAATATTGAGGTGGTAATATGGGTACATGCTAGTTAAAGAGTTAAAGTTTAGTATTAATAATGTTGTTAAGGGAAGTAAGTCTTTATGCAAGTAAATCCCCACACATGTAAAGTGGTGGCCGTTGACATTAGCGGTGAGGTCAGAGCATAATTTATCCTTGATTGAAATCCTTTGTGTTGTTTGAATCGGGAGCGCGCGATGGTTAACTCCTACCATCCTCCCCCTAGGGGCATGCGAGTAGTACTTTGCTTCGAGAGCTAATAAAACTTTCACAATAAGTATATGAGTTCTTTATGATTAATGTTGAGTCCGAGGATTATACGCACTCTCACTTTTCCGCCATTGCTAGCCTCTCTAGTACAGCGCAACTTGTTGGAAATATGCCCTAGAGGCAATAATAAAAGGATTATTATTATATTTCCTTGTTCATGATAATCGTATTTTATTCATGCTATAATTGTATTATCTGGAAATCGTAATGCACGTGTGAATACTTAGACCAAATACGTCCCTAGTAAGCCTCTAGTTGACTAGCTCGTTGGTCAACAGATAGTCATGGTTTCCTGACTATGGACATCAGATGTCATTGACAACGGGATCACATCATTAGGAGAATGATGTGATGGACAAGACCCAATCCTAAGCATAGCACAAGATCGTGTAGTTCGTTTTGCTAGAGCTTTTCCAATGTCAAGTATCTCTTCCTTAGACCATGAGATCGTGTAACTCCCGGATACCGTAGGAGTACTTTGGGTGTACCAAACGTCACAACGTAACTGGGTGACTATAAAGGTGCACTACAGGTATCTCCGAAAGTGTCTGTTGGGTTGACACGGATCGAGACTGGGATTTGTCACTCCGTATGACGGAGAGGTATCTCTGGGCCCACTCGGTAATGCATCATCATAATGAGCTCAAAGTTACCAAGTGTTTGGTCACAGGATCATGCATTACGGTATGAGTAAAGTGACTTGCCGGTAACGAGACTAAACGAGCTATTGGGATACCGATGATCGAGTCTCGGGCATGTAACGTACCGATTGACAAAGGGAATTGCATACGGGGTTGATTGAATCCTCGACATCGTGGTTCATCTGATGACATCATCGAGGAGCATGTGGGAGCCAACATGGGTATCCAGATCCCGTTGTTGGTTATTGACCGGAGAGCCGTCTCGGTCATGTCTGCGTGTCTCCCGAACCCGTAGGGTCTACACACTTAAGGTTCGGTGACGCTAGGTTATTAGGAAGACTTGTATGTGATTACCGAATGTTGTTCGGAGTCCCGGATGAGATCCCGGACGTCACGAGGAGTTCCGGAATGGTCCGAAGGTGAAGATTTATATATGGGAAGTTGTCATACGGACACCGGAAAGTTTCGGGGGCATATCGGTATTGTACCGGGGCCACCGGAGGGGTTCCGGGGGTCCACCGGGAGGGGCCACCCCTCTTGGAGGGCCTCATGGGCCGCAAGGGGCAGGGAACCAGCCCCTGGAGGGCTGGGCGCGCCCCCCCTTGGGCCCATGCGCCTAGGGTTTGGGGGGAACCCTAGTGGGGGCGCCCCCCTTGCTTTGGGGGCAAGCCCCCCTCCCTTGCCGCCGCCCCCCCTCTAGATCTCATCTAGAGGGGGCCGGCCCCCTTCCCCCTTCCCCTATAAATAGAGGGGCGAGGGGAGGGCTGAACACCTGATCCAAGGCGCAGCCCCTCCCCTCCCCAACACCTCTCCTCCTCCGTTGAGTGCTTGGCGAAGCCCTGTCGGAGTACTGCCTCTCCACCATCATCACGCCGTCGTGCTGCTGCTGGAGCCTTCTTCCTCAACCTCTCCTTCCCCCTTGCTGGATCAAGAAGGAGGAGACATCATCCGCTCTGTACGTGTATTGAACGCGGAGGTGTTGTCCGTTCAGCACTTGGTCATCGGTGATTTGGATCACGGCGAGTACGACTCCATCATCCCCGTTCCCTTGAACGCTTCCGCACGCGATCTACAAGTGGTATGTAGATGCAATCTATCTCCCATGACTCGTTGCTTAGATGAACTCATAGATGGATCTTGGTGAAACCATAGGAAAAAATTTAATTTTCTGCAACGTTCCCCAACAATGGCATCATGAGCTATGTCTATGCGTAGTTCTCTATTGCACGAGTAGAACACAATTTTGTTGTGGGCGTAGATCTTGTCAACTTGCTTGCCGCTACTAGTCTTTTCTTGCTTCAGCAGTATTGTGGGATGAAGCGGCCCGGACTGACCTTACACGTACGCTTACGTGAGACAGGTTCCACCGACTGACATGCACTAGTTGCATAAGGTGGCTAGCGGGTGTCTGTCTCTCCCACTTTAGTTGGAGCGGATTCGACGAAAAGGGTCCTTATGAAGGGTAAATAGAAGATTGACAAAATCACGTTGTGGTTATTCGTAGGTAAGAAAACGTTCTTGCTAGAACCCAATTGCAGCCACGTAAAAGATGCAACAACAATTAGAGGACGTCTAACTTGTTTTTGCAGCAATTGTCATGTGATGTGATATGGCCAGAAGTTGTGATGAATGATGAATAATCTATTGTGATGTATGAGATCATGTTCTTGTAATAGGAATCACGACTTTCATGTCGATGAGTATGACAACCGGCAGGAGCCATAGGAGTTGTCTTTATTTTTTGTATGACCTGCGTGTCATTGAAGAACGCCATGTAAATTACTTTACTTTATTGCTAAACGTGTTAGCCATAGAAGTAGGAGTAGTCGTTGGCGTGACAACTTCATGAAGACACAATGATGGAGATCATGATGATGGAGATCATGGTGTCATGCCGGTGACAAAGATGATCATGGAGCCCCGAAGATGGAGATCGAAGGAGCTATATGATATTGGCCATATCATGTCACTACTTTATATAATTGCATGTGATGTTTATTATGTTTTATGCATCTTGTTTACTTAGAACGGCGGTAGTAAATAAGATGATCCCTTATAATAATTTCAAGAAAGTGTTCCCCCTAACTGTGCACCGTTGCTAAAGTTCGTCGTTTCGAAGCACCACGTGATGATCGGGTGTGATAGATCCTTACATTCACATACAACGGGTGTAAGACAGATTTACACATGTAGAACACTTAGGGTTAACTTGACGAGCCTAGCATGTACAGACATGGCCTCGGAACACAAGAGACCGAAAGGTCGAACATGAGTCGTATGGAAGATACGATCAACATGGAGATGTTCACCGATGATGACTAGTCCATCTCACGTGATGATCGGACACGGCCTAGTCGACTCGGATCGTGTAACACTTAGATGACTAGAGGGATGTCAAATCTGAGTGGGAGTTCATTCAATAATTTGATTAGATGAACTTAATTATCATGAACTTAGTCTAAAACTTTTGCAAAATATGTCTTGTAGATCAAATGGCCAACGCTCATGTCAACATGAACTTCAACGTGTTCCTAGAGAAAACCAAGCTGAAAGATGATGGCAGCAACTATTCGGACTGGGTCCGGAACCTGAGGATCATCCTCATAGCAGCCAAGAAAGCATAGGTCCTAGATGAACCGCTAGGTGAAGCACCCATCCCAGAGAACCAAGACGTTATGAATGTTTGGCAGTCACGTGCTGATGATTACTCCCTCGTTCAGTGCGGCATGCTTTACAGCTTAGAACCGGGGCTCCAAAAGCGTTTTGAGAAACACGGAGCATATGAGATGTTCGAGGAGCTGAAAATGGTTTTTCAAGCTCATGCCCGAGTCGAGAGATATGAAGTCTCCGACAAGTTCTATAATTGTAAGATGGAGGAAAACAGTTCTGTCAGTGAGCACATACTCAAAATGTCTAGGTTGCACAACTACCTGTCCCAGCTGGAGATCAACCTCCTGGACGAGGCGGTCATTGACAGAATCCTTCAGTTGCTCCCACCGAGCTACAAGAGCTTTGTGTTGAACTATAATATGCAGGGGATGGTGAAGACCATTCCTGAAGTATTTTCAATGCTGAAGTCAGCAGAGGTTAAAATCAAGAAAGAATATCAAGTGTTGATGGTCAATAAGACCACTAAGTTCAAGAAGGGCAAGGGTAAGAAGAACTTCAAGAAGGACGGCAAAGATGTTGCCGCGCCCGGTAAGCCAGTTGCCGGGAAGAAGTCAAAGAATGGACCCAAGCCTGAGACTGAGTGCTTTTATTGCAAGGGGAAGGGTCACTGGAAGCGGAACTGCCCCAAATACTTAGCGGACAAGAAGGCCGGCAACACTAAAGGTATATTTGATATACATGTAATTGATATATACCTTACCAGTACTCGTAATAACTCCTGGGTATTTGATACCGGTGTCGTTGCTCATATTTGTAACTCACAGCAGGAGCTGCGGAATAAGCGGAGACTGCCAAAGGACAAGGTGACGATGCGCGTCGGGAATAGTTCCAAGGTCGATGTGATCGCCGTCGGCACGCTACCTCTACATTTACCCACGGGATTAGTTATGAACCTCAATAATTGTTATTTAGTGCCAAGTTTGAGCATGAACATTGTATCTGGATCTCATTTAATACGAGATGGCTACTCATTTAAATCCGAGAATAATGGTTGTTCTATTTATATGAGAGATATGTTTTATGGTCATGCCCCGATGGTCAATGGTTTATTCTTAATGAATCTCGAACGTAATATTACACATATTCATAGTGTGAATACCAAAAGATGTAAAGTTGATAACGATAGTCCCACATACTTGTGGCACTGCCGCCTTGGTCACATTGGTGTCAAGCGCATGAAGAAGCTCCATGCTGATGGACTTTTAGAGTCTCTAGATTATGAATCATTTGACACATGCGAACCATGCCTCATGGGCAAAATGACCAAGACTCCGTTCTCCGGAACAATGGAGCGAGCAACCAACTTGTTGGAAATCATACATACCGATGTGTGCGGTCCAATGAGTGTTGAGGCTCGCGGAGGATATCGTTATGTTCTCACTCTCACTGATGACTTGAGTAGATATGGGTATGTCTACTTAATGAAACACAAGTCTGAAACCTTTGAAAAGTTCAAGGAATTTCAGAATGAGGTAGAGAATCAACGTGACCGAAAGATAAAGTTCCTACAATCAGATCGTGGAGGAGAATACTTAAGTCACGAATTTGGTACACACTTAAGGAAATGTGGAATCGTTTCACAACTCACGCCGCCTAGAACACCTCAGCGTAACGGTGTGTCCGAACGTCGTAATCGCACTCTATTGGATATGGTGCGATCTATGATGTCTCTTACCGATTTACCGCTATCATTTTGGGGATACGCTCTAGAGACAGCTACATTCACTTTAAATAGGGCACTGTCTAAATCCGTTGAGACGACACCGTATGAATTATGGTTTGGGAAGAAACCTAAGCTGTCGTTTCTAAAAGTTTGGGGATGCGATGCTTATGTCAAAAAATTACAACCTGAAAAGCTCGAACCCAAGTCGGAAAAATGCGTCTTCATAGGATACCCTAAGGAAACCATTGGGTATACCTTCTACTTAAGATCCGAGGGCAAGACCTTTGTTGCCAAGACTGGATCCTTTCTGGGAAAAGAGTTTCTCTTGAAAGAAGTAAGTGGGAGGAAAGTAGAACTCGATGAAGTACTACCTCTTGAACCGGAAAGTAGTGCAGCTCAGGAAAATGTTCCTGTGGTGCCTACACCAACTGGAGAGGAAATTAATGATTATGATCAAGGTACTTCGGATCAAGTTGCTACTGAACCTCGAAGGTCCACAAGGACACGTTCCACACCAGAGTGGTATGGCAACCCTGTCCTGGAAATCATGTTGTTAGACAACGGTGAACCTTCGAACTATGAAGAAGCGATGGCGGGCCTAGATTCCAACAAATGGCTTGAAGCCATGCAATCCGAGATAGAATCCATGTATGAAAACAAAGTATGGACTTTGACAGACTTGCCCGATGATCGGCGAGCGATAGAAAACAAATGGATCTTTAAGAAGAAGACAGATACAGATGGTAATATTACCATCTATAAAGCTCGACTTGTCGCTAAGGGTTATCGGCAAGTTCAAGGGGTTGACTACGATGAGGCTTTCTCTCCCGTAGCGAAGCTGAAGTCTGTCCGAATCATGTTAGCAATTGCCGCATACTATGATTATGAGATATGGCAGATGGACGTCAAAACAGCATTCCTTAACGGGCATCTTAAGGAAGAACTGTATATGATGCAGTCGGAGGGTTTTGTCGATCCTAAGAATGCTAACAAAGTATGCAAGCTCCAGCGATCCATTTATGGGCCGGTGCAAGCATCTCGGAGTTGGAACATTCTCTTTGATGAGATGATCAAAGCATTTGGGTTTATGCAGACTTATGGAGAAGCCTGCGTTTACAAGAAAGTGAGTGGGAGATCTGTAGCATTTCTCATATTATATGTAGATGACATACTTTTGATGGGAAATGATATAGAACTTTTGGATAGCATTAAGGCCTACTTGAATAAGTGTTTTTCAATGAAGGACCTTGGAGAAGCTGCTTACATATTAGGCATCAAGATCTATAGGGATAGATCGAGACGCCTCATAGGTCTTTCACAAAGCACATACCTTGATAAGATTTTGAAGAAGTTCAAAATGGATCAGTCCAAGAAAGGGTTCTTGCCTGTATTGCAAGGTGTGAGATTGAGCTCGGCTCAATGCCCGACCACGGCAAAAGATAAAGAAGAGATGAGTGTCGTCCCCTATGCTTCAGCCATAGGATCTATTATGTATGCCATGTTGTGTACCAGACCTGATGTAAACCTTGCCGTAAGTTTGGTAGGAAGATACCAAAGTAATCCTGGCAAGGAACACTGGACAGCGGTCAAGAATATCCTGAAGTACCTGAAAAGGACAAAGGACATGTTTCTCGTTTATGGAGGTGACGAAGAGCTCGCCGTAAAGGGTTACGTCGACGCTAGCTTCGACACAGATCTGGATGAATCTAAGTCACAAACCGGATACGTGTATATGTTGAATGGTGGAGCAGTAAGCTGGTGCAGCTGCAAGCAGAGCGTCGTGGCGGGATCTACATATGAAGCGGAGTACATGGCAGCCTCGGAGGCAGCACATGAAGCAATTTGGGTGAAGGAGTTCATCACCGACCTAGGAGTCATACCAAATGCGTCGGGGCCGATCAAACTCTTCTGTGACAACACTGGAGCTATTGCCCTTACCAAGGAGCCCAGGTTTCACAAGAAGACCAGGCACATCAAGCGTCGCTTCAACTCCATCCGTGAAAATGTTCAAGATGGAGACATAGATATTTGCAAAGTACATACGGATCTGAATGACGCAGATCCATTGACTAAACCTCTCTCGCAAGCAAAACATGATCAACACCAGAACTCTATGGGTGTTCGATTCATCACAATGTAACTAGATTATTGACTCTAGTGCAAGTGGGAGACTGTTGGAAATATGCCCTAGAGGCAATAATAAAAGGATTATTATTATATTTCCTTGTTCATGATAATTGTCTTTTATTCATGCTATAATTGTATTATCCCGAAATCGTAATGCACGTGTGAATACTTAGACCAAATACGTCCCTAGTAAGCCTCTAGTTGACTAGCTCGTTGGTCAACAGATAGTCATGGTTTCCTGACTATGGACATTAGATGTCATTGACAACGGGATCACATCATTAGGAGAATGATGTGATGGACAAGACCCAATCCTAAGCATATCACAAGATCGTGTAGTTCGTTTTGCTAGAGCTTTTCCAATGTCAAGTATCTCTTCCTTAGACCATGAGATCGTGTAACTCCCGGATACCGTAGGAGTACTTTGGGTGTACCAAACGTCACAACGTAACTAGGTGACTATAAAGGTGCACTACAGGTATCTCCGAAAGTGTCTGTTGGGTTGACACGGATCGAGACTGGGATTTGTCACTCTGTATGACGGAGAGGTATCTCTGGGCCCACTCAGTAATGCATCATCATAATGAGCTCAAAGTGACCAAGTGTTTGGTCACGGGATCATGCATTATGGTACGAGTAAAGTGACTTGCCGGTAACGAGACTGAACGAGGTATTGGGATACCGACGATCGAGTCTCGGGCATGTAATGTACCGATTGACAAAGGGAATTGCATACGGGGTTGATTGAATCCTCGACATCGTGGTTCATCCAATGACATCATCGAGGAGCATGTGGGAGCCAACATGGGTATCTAGATCCCGTTGTTGGTTATTGACCGGAGAGCCGTCTCGGTCATGTCTGCGTGTCTCCCGAACCCGTAGGGTCTACACACTTAAGGTTCGGTGACGCTAGGGTTATTAGGGAGACTTGTATGTGATTATCGAATGTTTTTCGGAGTCCCAGATGAGATCCTGGACGTCACGAGGAGTTCTGAAATGGTCCGGAGGTGAAGATTTATATATGGGAAGTTGTCATACGGACACCGGAAAGTTTCGGGGGCATATCGGTATTGTACCGGGGCCACCGGAGGGGTTCCGGGGGTCCACCGGGAGGGGCCACCCCTCTCGGAGGGCCTCATGGGCCGCAAGGGGCAGGGAACCAGCCCCTGGAGGGCTGGGCGCCCCCCCCCCCTTGGGCCCATACGCCTAGGGTTGGGGGGAACCCTAGTGGGGGCGCCCCCTTGCTTTGGGGGCAAGCCCCCCTCCCTGGCCGCCGCCCCCCCTCTAGATCTCATCTAGAGGGGGCCGTCCCCCTTCCCCCTTCCCCTATAAATAGAGGGGCGAGGGGAGGGTTGAACACCTGATCCAAGGCGCAGCCCCTCCCCTCCCCAACACCTCTCCTCCTCCGTTGAGTGCTTGGCGAAGCCCTGTCGAAGTACTGCCTCTCCACCATCATCACGCCGTCGTGCTGCTGCTGGAGCCTTCTTCCTCAACCTCTCCTTCCCCCTTGCTGGATCAAGAAGGAGGAGACGTCATCCGCTCCATACGTGTGTTGAACGCGGAGGTGCTGTCCGTTCAGCACTTGGTCATCGGTAATTTGGATCACGACGAGTACGACTCCATCATCCCCGTTCCCTTGAACGCTTCCGCACGCGATCTACAAGTGGTATGTAGATGCAATCTCTCTCCCATGACTCGTTGCTTAGATGAACTCATAGATGGATCTTGGTGAAACCGTAGGAAAATTTTTAATTTTCTGCAACGTTCCCCAACACAACTTTCGCCGGTGCATAAACCCACCTTATATCTTCCTCAAAACAGCCACCATACCTACCTATCATGGTATTCCATAGCCATTCCGAGATATATTGCCATGCAACTTCCATCATCATCATATACATGACTTGAGCGTTCATTGTCATATTGCTTTGCATGATCGTAAGATAGCTAGCATGATATTTTCATGGCTTGTCAGTTTTTTTATATCTTTGCTATGCTAGATCATTGCACATCTTGGTACACTTCTAGACACATTCATATAGTGATCATGTATTAGTTTTATCGAGTTGTAAGTAAATAAAAGTGTGATGATCATCATTATTAGAGCATTGCCCCGGTGAGGAAAGGATGATGGAGCCTATGGTTCCCTCACATCAGGATGAGACTTTGGACTTACAAAAAAGAGAGGCCAAAGAGCCCAAAATATAAAAAAAAGAGGCCAAAGAGCCCAAAATAAAAAAATAAAAAAATAAAACAAACAAAATGAGAGAAAAAGAGAGAAGGGGCAACGTTATTATCCTTTTACCACACTTGTGCTTCAGAGTAGCACCATGTTCCTCATATAGAGAGTCTCTTGAGTTATCACTTTCATATACTAGTGGGAATTTTTCATTATAGAACTTGGCTTGTATATTCCGATGATGGGCTTCCTCAAATGCCCGAGTCTTCATGAGCAAGCAAGTTGGATGCACACCCACTTAGTTTTCAGTTGAGCTTTTGTACACTTATAGCTCTTAGTGCATCCGTTGCATGGCAATCCCTACTCCTCGCATTGATATCAATTGATGGGCATCTACATAGCCCGTTGATCCGCCTAGTTGATGCGAGATTTTTTCCGTCTCCTATTGATCCCTACCACCACATTCTATTCCACCCATAGTGCTATATCCATGGCTAACGCTCATGTATTGAGTGAAGTTGAAAATGCTGAAGCGCGTTAGAAGTATGATCCAGTTGCCTGGTTTAAAACATGGTGCTCATGATTTATACTTTATGCAGGGAAGACTGAGTGTGTCATGCTTACCACAATTAAGTGTATAGAGGTTGTTTACTTTAGCTCCATTATTATGAAAGGCAATCATAAATTACATGCATGTCTTGTATTATTCTTTCGATGACAAATGATAGACTATTGCTTTGAATCACTTGTGTCTTAATATTCATGCCATGATTAGATTACATGATCAAGATTATGCTAGGTAGCATTCCACATAAAATTTATCTTTTTTTATCATTTACCTACTCGAGGACGAGCAGGAATTAAGCTTCTAGATGTTGATACGTCTCCATCGTATCTATAATTTTTTATTGTTTCATGCCAATGTTTTACAACTTCCATATACTTTTGACAACATTTTATATCATTTTTCGGGACTAACATATTAATCCAGTGCCCAGTGCCAGTTCCTGTTTGTTGCATGTTTTTTGCTTCACAGAAAATCCATATCAAACAGAGTCCAAATGCGATAAAAATTTATGGATATTCTTTGGAATATATGTGATTTTTAGGAAGCGGAATCAACGCGAGACGGTGCCCGAGGGGCTCACAAGCCCTTGAGGCGCGCCCCCTACCCAGGGTGTGACCAGGGGGCTTGTGGCCACCCGAAGGTCAGTTGGAGGTGTCCTTTGGACGCAAGGAATCTTATATTCGAATAAAAATCGTTTTAAGATTTCAGCCCAATTGGAGTTACGGATCTCCAGATATTTAAGAAAGGTGAAAGGCCAGAATCAGGAACGTGAAACAGAAGAGAAACAGAGAGAGAGATCCAATCTCGGAGGGGCTCCTGCCCCTCTGCCTCCATGGAGTCCATGGACCAGAGGTGAAACCCTCCTCCCATCTAGGGGGAGGTCAAGGAAGAAGGAGGGGGGCCGTCTCCCCCTCTCTCCTGGTGGCGCCGAAACACTACCGACGCAATCATCGTGTGACGTCAACCTTACCCAACACCTCCGTCATATTCCCCAACATCTTCATCACCTTCCCTCATCTATATTCAACGGTCCACTCTCTCGCAACCCGTTTTACCCTCTACTTGAACATGGTGCTTTATGCTTCATATTATTATCCAATGATGTGTTGCCATCCTATGATGCTTGAGTAGATTTTTGTTGTCCTATCGGTGATTAGTGAATTGCTATGATTGGTTTGATTTTCTTGTGGTTATGTTGTTGTCCTTTGGTTCCCATCATACGAGCGCGCATGTGGATCACCATAGGATTAGTTGTATGTTGATAGGACTATGTATTCGAGGGCAAGGGTGACATCAGTTTCAGCCTAGCATAGAAATTGATGCATACGGCATTGAAGGGGGGCAATATATCTTAAGGATATGGTTGGGTTTTTCCTTAATGAACGTTAGTAGTTGCAGATGTTTGCTAATATTTCCAATCATAAGTCCATAGAATTCCAAGTAAGGGATGGCATGATAGCAGTGGCCTCTCCCACATAAAACTTGCTATCGGTCTAGTAACGTAGGCAATTGCTTAGGGACAACTCTGCAACTCCGACCACCATTTTTTTACACTCGCTATACTAACTTAATTGTTTATTTATCTAAATAGCCCCTAGTTTTTATTTACATGCTCTTTATTATTTGCAAACCTATCCCACAACACCTACAAAGTACTTCTATTTTCATACTTTTTCTAGGTAAGGCGAACATTAAGCATGCGTACAGTTGTATCGCTGGTCGATAGAACTTGATGGAATATTTGTTCTGCCTTTATCTCCTCATTGAGTTTGACACTCTTACTTACTAGAAGAGGCTACAACTGATCCCCTACACTTGTTGGTTATCAATCTCTTCTAGGACAACTGACCCTGACCGATCAACTACAATGCTTTCTGTATTTCATGTTCTAATCCTAGTGCTTTCCAAACACTTCTTGATTTGTCACTTGTAAACAATAAGTGGCACATATCTTCAGGCCCATAAGTACAGACCGGACAGTGTGATGACACCTTGATGTGTCTATTAGCTAGTACACACATACCAGGAACAACCCCTCTATAGGATCGAAAGTAGGTCTAGAGGGGGTGATTAGACTACTTGACAAAATAAAAATCTAACATTTTCCCAATTTTAGTTGTGGGCAGATTTTAGCAATTAGCACAAGTCGAGCAATCAACCTACACAAGCAATTCTAAGAGTGTAGCAGAGGAAAGTAAAACATTGCATATGAATGTAAAGGGAAGGGTTCAGAGAGTGCAAACGCAATGATGACGCGGAGATTTTTGGCATGGTTCAGATAGGTGGTGCTATCATACATCCACATTGATGGAGACTTCAACCCACGAAGGGTAAACGATGCACGAGTCCACAGAGGGCTCAACCCATGAAGGGTCCATGAAGAAGCAACCTTGTCTACCCCATCATGGCCGTCGCCCACGAAGGACTTGCCTCACTCGGGTAGATCTTCACGAAGTAGGCGATCTCCTTGCCCTTACAAACTTCTTGGTTCAACTCCACAATCTTGTCGGAGGCTCCCAAGCGACACCTAACCAATCTAGAAGACACCACCCTCCAAAAGGTAATAAATGTTGTCATGATGATGACTCCTTGCTCTTGTGCTTCAAATGATAGTCTCCCCAACACTCAACTCTCTCTCATAGATTTGGATATGGTGGAAACACAATTTGAGTGGAAAGCAACATGGGGAAGGCTAGAGATCAAGATTCTTGTGGTTGGATTGGAATGTCTTGATCTCAACACATGAGTAGGTGGTTCTCTCTCAGAAAATGTATGCTGGAAGTGTAGGCACATTCTGATGGCTCTCTCACTAATGGAGAAGGGGGTGGAGGGGTATATATAGCCTCCACACAAACTCCAACCGTTACACACATTTGACCCAACTCGGTCAGACCGAATAGAAGAACTCGGTGAGACTGATTTAGTTCAAAATGTGAATGCTAGGAATCTTGGTGGGACTGACTGGAACAACTCGGTGGGACCGATGTGCTAGGGCTAGGGCAAAACCCGATTGCTTGAACTCGGTGAGACCGATTTCAGTAAAGAGCAAATAGAGAGTTGGTCAAGCAAAATCAGTGGGACCGATCGCTCATTTCGGTGAGACCGAAATGTTACAAAAGGGAAACAAAGAGTTTGCAGGGTCATCTCGGTGATACCGAGAGCCGTATCGGTGTAACCGAGGAGTTAGGGTTTCTGGCAGTGGCTAGGTCAACTGAACTCGGTGGCGCCAGATAGATCATTTTGCTGGGGCCGAGTTTGACTTTGATTTTTGGACAAATTTGGAAATGAGAAAATGGTTGAGGGATTTTGGAGCAATATCACTAAGCACTTTGAGCAAGTAGACCATTAAGCAACACCTCATCCCCTTTTAATAATATTGGCTTTACTATGGACTCAATGTGATCTTGGATCACTAAAATAGAAATGAAGAGCCTTGAGCTTTTGCCAATATGTGTCGTTAGCATTTTGAGGGGTCCACATCTCTAGTCCGCGCCATGCCATTCATTGAACTTTCTGAAATATCAAACTTGAACAGATATTAGTTCAATGAGCTATATGTTGTTATAAATTACCAAAACCAACCGGGAATTAGATGCACTTTCAATCTCCCCCTTTTTGGTAATTGATGATAACATATAGATCAAAGCTGCGACAAATGATAATATGAATGAAATACATCGTTGCTTTGGGTAGTATGTGATAAGTAATAGCTCCCCCTAAATTTGTGCATTATTTGAAATTTGCGTTTGAATGCAAATGCACAATCGATTTGGATCATGGATCACTCTTGCATGTCACATACATCTTGGTGGAGCGCACAAATGATAAGAGTTTAAGTAGCATGCACTCATCACCAAAACAAGCAAGTGATTGATCACACAAACATCATAGGGATAATCATGCAAGCACACATTAAGCATGATGTGATCAAACACATGACCACATAAGTATCTCATGAGCATAACACTAATTGTAGCATAGAAGTCAAACAACCAAACGAACAAAGTAGCAAATAAAACCAACAAAAGTAGGACACACTCTCTCTCTGTCGAAGCTTATGATCTATACAATTTCTCCCCCTTTGGCAACAAGTTACCAAAAAGTTTGATAACGTATAGTGCTATACGGCACTCTAGGCACGATCTCCGGGAGCTCCTAAAGGGTTCTTCTGGATTGTTGCTCCGGTGTGCCTAGAAAACATGGAGATGAGTCCATCTACAAATGCCTTGGAAGAAGTCTGTGGAACTGGAGGAGTTTACACTAGAGTTACAACTATGGCAGTCGCTGCAGGTGTTGAAGTGGTAGTCCTGGAGTCTTTGACAACTAGCACAACTGTTGGTCTTTGTGCCCTTGGCACTCTCTGGAATGTGTCACTTGCACGACTATCATCCCTGTCCTCTGCATCCTCTTGAAGCTTCTCCACAATAGTTTGAATCTCTGTGACCTTCACATCAAGTCATGCAACTTTGTCTCAAAGATCCTCCCAAGACTCTCCTGATTTTGAGTCAAGGTAGCCAAGCTCTTCTCAATTCTCACGGTGGCCTCAAGAAGATAACTGAGTTGATCTTGCTTGGTTTTGAGATTCACAACTGAAGCATCTGGGGCACTTGCTGCTTTGCTGCTTTGGCAACTTTTGCTTTCTCAATCTTGTCTTGGCCTTCAACAGATGTAGGATGCAATATATCCATGACAACTCCATTGTCCTCAAGTTCTGGCCTAAGAGGTAAATGCTCTTTATCAAGTAGATATGTCCATGTTCCCACCTTGGAATTGATCAACATTTGAATGTATGGGGCATATCCACAAGATCTCTTTTGGTCATATGCTGTCCTCTTAACTGTCTCAACGATTAAGCTCATGACTTTGAATTTCTATGGCACATCAAACAAGTGAAGCAGATTGATTGAATGACCACGTATCATGTTGTGTTCTTCAGACTTGGGCAACAGAGTGCACCTCAATATAGTGTTAATGGTATTCAATCCTGCCAGCAAATAATATATAGAGCCAAACTTGTGTGTCTCTATGGCTGCATCTGGAATAGTATTGTACATGTTAGCCATGGAGTTGTGATCCTTCCTATCCTTAATGTACACATATATATCATCATCAGCTTCCTTAGGGGCATTGGTCAACTTTGCCCATTTTGAGATTGTTGATTGATATCTGGTGCCTTCTGTCATCCACACTATCTTTCCATCAGGGTACAAGTGAGTTGTGGAGTAGAACTGCATTATCATCTCATCATTCCACTTTGTCAACTTTTGTCCCACAAAGTAGTCTGCATTGGAGTCCACTCCATTCATCTGGAAGCTCTAATGCACATGAGAAAAGTAGTTTGCATTGGAGTCAATGTTCTTCCAGTCAACCCATTTCATGTCACAAACTATGGGCTTCTTGTCCAAAAGGATAGTCTCCTAGAAATCTTGTTGTTCTCTGGTATGGAAACGATAGTCCACAACACGCCTTCTCCTATTGGCATATGGATCAGTCTTTCTGCAAGCTCTTAGGCGTGCATCCTTTCTTAACTTCATGTTCTCTGCCACTAGATGATCATCATTATGATTAGGGATCTTGGGCTTCAACTTTCTGAGTACTAGTGGCTCATCTTCTTCTTCTTGAACTTCAGGCACTGGGGCCTTGTTCCTTTCAGGAGCTGAGATCTTCCTGGTTGACCTCTTTGGCGCGGTCTACTTGGGGGCTAGAGCTTGAGCTGAAGGCTTGGGGGAGACTTGGGCTTAGAAGGAGCAGCCCCAATCCTGATGGCATCCCCCATCAGCTTCTGGGTCTTAGCAGGAGGTGCAGCAGGCTCTTCCTCCGCCTCCTCTTCTTCAGATAAGTGTCTCTCAAATTCAGCCATTGGATCAATGTGCTTGCACCATCTGCCTCTTTTCCTTTCCTTCTTTTCTTTTGCAGCACCACTTGCTAGTTGTGCTTGCCCTTGAGCAACACTAGATTGCCTGGCTTTAGACATTGGATTCCTCTTAGCATGAACCTTCTTGGAAAGGCCTGGCTTAGTAGCACCAGCAGCATCATACTCTTTCTTAAGCACTTGCTTCTTCTTGGAGGTCACTTC
Source organism: Triticum dicoccoides (assembly GCF_002162155.2). Lineage (NCBI taxonomy): Eukaryota > Viridiplantae > Streptophyta > Magnoliopsida > Poales > Poaceae > Triticum > Triticum dicoccoides. The sequence continues at coordinate 618,613,986 of NC_041383.1, forward strand.
CTCCTCAAGCAAAAATCTTCATCATCAGAATCTGAATTTTTCTTATTCCTCTGTCTAGTAGCAGCCTTTGGCAAGTTGTTGGGTGTGCTTCTGCTACCATCATCATGACTGCTAGAGGGACTAGTGCCCTCACTAGGTTGAACTGCTCTTCAGACCTATTCTAATTGTCACTGCCCTCTGACATAGATGCAACTGACCCTGTGAATAGTTGGGTGTAGGTAGAGTAGATGAGCATCACAAAGTACAGCTTATTTTGCAAAATATTGACACAAAAACTTAACTTTAATTTTCTGCAGAAAGCATTTCGGAGCTATCGATTTGACAAATTCGGTGACACCAAAGCACTAATAGAGTCTAAACATACAGTTTCGGTCAGACTGAAATGTAGTTCGGTGACTCACAGATGCTAGGGTTTCACAGAGAAAGTGATTTCGGTCTCACCGATCAGTACACTTTGGTCAGACCGAGTTGTACTTATGCAATGGCCAGGGCCAATCAGTGGGAACGAAATCTTCAAATTGGTCGGTCCGAGATGGGTTCGGCGGAAACCTAACCCTAAGTTTTTGCATCAAATCTATTATATGGAATTTGTTTGGTGGATAGATTGATCTCATACGTGGGAAGAACAAAGACATTATACTTTGTGCAAGAATCGGTGAAATGGAAAGCACAAAGGGGGTCAAATTCGTACCCTAACTTGGCAACGGATTTGCTACAGTGGTAACGGTGGTGAGGATTCCATTGACGGCGACAGAAACCAGCGGCTGAGGGTCACTTGCAATGACGGTGACGATCCATAGACCACGGCCGGTAGTGCTGGGATGCGAGCTAGTGCGGTTTAAAGTGATTTTCAATCGTACGGGTACGCGAAGTATATATACAGAGGCGCTATTGGTGGAGCCGAGTGGAACGACTCAGTGGCACCGAGATGCAAAACTGCTAGTAGTTGCTGCAACTCGGTGTGACCGAATGGTTCCAATCGGTGGAACCGGGATGAAAAACCTAGATCAACTTACTGATCTCGGTGAGACCGAAATGGATAAGTTAGTTAGTCCAAAAATCATTAAGATGTTTTGGAAGTTAAGCCCTTGACGGATCGGTGGCTCCGAGTGCTCCTCATCCGGAGGGACCGAAAGTGACTTGTCAGACTTTGTGAAGTAGCATGAATAGAGATTGAGACGAGAAAAGCATAAATAGCTAGAGGAAGTACTTGTAACACCCCCAGTGTCATGCTACAGTAACCTCACCCTAGTGATGCCGTGTCATCACCCTTTTGCTATGCCAATTGGCACTTGATTAAAACTCAAGTCAAATTCAAATTTAAAATGCAAGTCAATTTATCATCTCTTCTAACTTTCAAACAAAAATGTTCGCTGGGTTGAAAATATTCACAAACTAATTATTTTATAAGAACCAACATTATTTGAGTATCTAAAATTCCATTAACCTATTTAAACTTGGATCGGTAGTATTTAATTTATCCTTTACAATTTAAATAAATGGTGAAACTTTTCCAAATGAGTTGAGACCTTGTATGCTGCATCAATATCCTACCTAGTAATTATGTGCAAAGTTGCACCTATAACAAGAGTCATTTGGTAGCCCAAATTAATCCAAGGCCGAAAGAATAAAAGAAACTCAGAAAGATAAAAGAAAAAGGAAAAATAGAGAGAACCCCTCTATTCACCGAGCCCAGAATGTACACTGTACTAGGCCTAGCCCACCTGGCTGGCCTTTCCCTCTACCTCGAGCTACATGAGGCAGAGGATGTGTGTGGCGCACATCCACGACGGTCGTGGATGGCCTCCACGTCCCCCCCCTCATCCTATAACTACGTCCACAGAAACCCTAGCCCCCATCTCGCCCAGCCCTCTCTCGATCCCCCTTCGTCCTCTTCCTTCGTCACTCGAAATCGAGCTCAGAAAACTCATGGTCACCACTGTCCCGTCGTTATTGTCACGACCACTAGCATTTAGGGCGTGCGGGAGCACGTCCAGGAGGTCCGCCGCGGCCATCTTCGTCCGTACCGGGAACCAGATCAAGCCGAGACTGTCCATGTGCTCGCCATCGAGCCCTTCTCTTCCGCGGACGTCACCACCTCGTCGGCGTTGCCACTGCTCCGGGCCACCTCCGACCTTCTAAGCTCGTCCACGAGAACAGGGGTGAGATTCCCCCTCTGATCCTACTTTTCCCCCTTCAATTTGGACGCGTAGGCCACCATCACCGTCGTGCCCCGCGTACGCGTACATGCGTGTAGATGCTGCTCTGCTTCGTTGCACTGCTGCTCGCACTTGATGCTGCTCTTCACACTACTGCCGCTTGTGCTGCATCACTTCCTGCTGCCGCCGACGCCCGCTCACCCTCGTCCCGTCGCTCGCTTCCGCCGCCACGCCCGCGGCCACGGCGCCCGACCACGCCGCTCGCGACCCACGACCGGCCTCCATGTACAGACGCCCTGGCGCCCGCCTCCACCACTGCTCCAGCCACGCCCCTACGCCTTGTCTCGCCCCAGGCCGGCCCTGCGCGCGCATGCTGCCGCTAGCCGTTGCCGCCGGCTGCTGCTACTGCTGACCATGGCCGAGCGGCCGTGCGTGTTGTGCGTGCGTGCAGTGTGTGTGTGCGCTGAGTGTGTGGCCGCGCCCACCTCCGGCCTTGCCCGCCTTTGGCTGGCCTCGCCGCGCCGCCACTGCCGCTCCCTGCTACTGCTCTGCCCGCTGCACTCAGCTACTGCTCCTCCGCTACAGTACCGTTCAGTTACTGTAGCAGTAGCCAGCTTTGCAGCTATTACACTCACTAGCCCTCTTGACAACCCCTAAACTACAACTAAACAAAAGTTAATATGCGTAAAATTCATATGGGCGTGTAGTACACTTAACAGGGTTCGATTCTTTCCATTGGACCAAATCCAAAAGTCGCCTAGATTAATTCCTATGAAAATGACAAAAGTCTATGTTCAGTTAACAGAAAAGACTGAAAACAGAGTTATTGTGGTAGCTACCTTAGAGCAGAAAATAAACAGGATACGTAGATCTAACAGAGATGCAATTGATGCCATCTTGTAGATCATAGAAAATTGATCAAGATTGGTATTAGGCACTAATTCATAGAATGTGCAGAACACTAGTTATAGCCTCTGGAAAACATTTAAGTGAAGTTTAAAGACTGAACCATTCTCAGAGTTGGCCAATTTTCAGGAATTCCAAATAACTATTTAAATCTCCGGAAATTTGTAGAAAATAAATCGTAGCTTGGATCGAAAAACTTTCTACATGAAAGTTGATCAGAAAAACGAGATGAATCCGATTGTGCCATCCGTTTCCTTGTCGGGACCCTCTACGGAGGTGAGACCGCAACTTGTTGCCCGTTTCGGGTAGATGAATAGTGCATATGTTAGCATAGCATGCTCCGTGTTGCATATATTTGTTGTGTATATATTTGTTTCCTCCCCCTCTTCTCTCTCGATAGATCCCGGTATCGATGCAGTCCCCGAGACCGACGCAGCTCCGGAGACCGACTACACCGTTGACGACCCTGCTTTTGGCGCAGAGCTTCCAGGCAAGCAAACCCCCCTTGTTCATTCCGATATCGCCCATTTCGTTCCCTCTCTTACTTGCATTAGAACTGCTACTGCTTTTTTATGATCCTATTCTAATGCATAGCCTGTTTTTGTTACCTGCTTTCATACCTCACCTGCTTATTCTAAAACTGCTTAGTATAGGTTGGTTAGAGATCCATTAGTGACCCCCCCACCTTGTCCTAGTTGCCCCGCTTTATGTTCGATGACTCGATCAACGTGATCGACGTCCATGCCCCAACACCGCACATCACCCCTCCCCCATTTTTAGTTGTACGACTCTACAAAGTTATTATCGAGTGCCAAGGGTGATACCTCGTCAGCACCTCTAATGTTAACCCTGTAGTAGCTATTCGGTCGTGGTCATCGAGGGTGATTCCTCCTTTACCACTCCCGATAACAACTTTGTCGTGTAACCCCTCAAGTGTGGACCATCGAGGGTGATTCCTCCAAAGTCCACCTTGACGATTACATCGAGTAGGAGTCCATCGAGGGTGATTCCTCGGGGTTTTCCCTTGCTGTTTTGGACACACTGTTACTTTGACTTACCACAGAACCATGATGACATCAGGTCAGCCCTGAGGGGTACCCGCGAGTGATGTGAAGACGGGTTGATCTAGAGGATACCCGCAAGTTTTCCACGCGGCGCGGCTGGGCATTCTTAGTCCTTGCCGCAAGTCCGTGAGACGAGGCGACGGGACCACATAGCATGGATCATTGATTGTTACCGCACTACCAAGACACCAACAGTTTGGATATTTGATCCGAGTAGGCCTTTGGCCTTTTTTGCACTAATCACCACGCGGGAATAAGTATGGGCACTCTGCGTCGTATGTATCAGCCGAAAGCTCAACAGGCATCAGCAATGGAGCGGCGCGCGCCAGATTGGACTGCGTAAGCACCTGCCTTATTTGAAGGAGGTAGCTAGGTCTGCTCACCGGCCGCGTATGCAACGTGCAGGAGTGCAAAGGGTGATCGGCCCAAGACCCCTGCGTGCTTAGGATGTAGACCGACGTGTTGGCCTCTCTGACGAGCCTAGGTAGGACTGCGGTGTGTTGATCAGCCGAGGGCGGTCATGACCTGATGGTGTGTCCGGCCGGAGTTGATCGAGCGTGTTGGGTAAGTTGGTGCACCCCTGCAGGGAAGTATTATCTATTCAAATAGCCGGGTCCATGATAAAGGATGCTCGAAGTTGTATCCCGATTGATACAACTAGAACTGGATACTGAATGCTAAGGCATGTAACGGATATGTGGCTTCGAGATTGCTTTCCCGAAGGGAGTCGGGGAAGGATCTCTAGGCGTTATTTCTACAACATGTTTGTTAAATATAAACTGCTATTCTATACTCTTCTGATTGCTGCAAGATGCTTGGAGCTGCTTGAAGATGCAAGTCTTTGATAGGCCAGGCTTTCCCCTTCTCTTCTGGCATTTTGCAGTTCAACGCACATATACTACCCATTTCATTGATACCGATGCATATGTAGTGTAGATCCTTGCTTGCGAGTACTTCGGATGAGTACTCACGGTTTTTTTGCTCCCCTTTTTCCACCTATTTCCATTCTTCTTGGATGCTGCAACCAGATGGTGGAGCCCAGGAGCCAGATGCGACCTTCGACAACGACTGCTACTACACTGAGGGGGCCTACTACTACATGGAGGCCGCCGAGAACCAGGAGTAGTTAGGACGCTCCCAGGCAGGAGGCCTTGCCTTTTTGATTGATGTTGCTTTTGTGCTATCCTTCTTAAGGCAAACTTGTTTAACTCATGTTTGTACTCAGATAATGTTGCTTCCGCTGACTCGTTTGTTTCGAGCTAATGTATTCGAGCCCTCGAGGCCCCTTGCTTGTAATATAAAGCTTGTATTATTTTAATTTGTGTCTAGAGTTGTGTTGTGATATCTTCTCGTGAGTCTCTGATCTTGATCGTACACATTTGCGTGTATGATTAGTGTACGATTTAATCGGGGGCATCACAAGTTGGTATCAGAGCCAACTGCCTATAGGTAGCCCCCTTTCCAACTCCTTGGCCGAAGTCGAGTCTAGTCACTACACAACTTTTACTAACAAGGTTGTGTGTCTGACAAGCCCACGTCGCCATTGGGTGGTATTAGGATCTTTTATTCCTCGTCTATACTCTGGGACTTTGATCTCTCTTCTTTCTGGTTAAATGATTTTGCTAACTCTAACTCTTGGTTCTCGTAATTACTTCCTCCCGAAGAGCCCCTCACTCCAGATGATTGCTTACTCTTTGATGTTCTCCCGAGACTTTTGTGCTCGTCACTTTTGCAATTACCATATATCCTTACAAATAACTCCATACACTTGTCGTTCCTACAATCATTCCCCATTGATCTTGTTATTACAAGATACCCCAAAATTCTCTCTATTGTTCCGAGATACTTTGTGCCTACTGCCTTGTAGTTCTTTACCACCTGCATACCCCTATAGTAATTTCTCGCACTTACCGAGTATCTGTTCGTCCACAGTTGTTCATTTGTTCTACAACATTCTTTGGAATACTATTTGATATTCCAAAAATCCTCAGTAACATATTGCTCTTGTTCCTCCTTATCGGTTTGCATTATGGTTACTTCCATATGTTTAGCAATATTCATTTGCATCATTTGTCATCGTAATTTCAAGCATTTGATTCGATATGTTTGTGAATGCTCACAATCATCAGTCACAACTAAAATTCTTTCCTTCGGCTCGGATGTCACCCCAGACATGAGCTGGTTCTCGACCAATCAAATTGCCGTCGATTGTACCCCTAAGTCTATTCAACTTATCCATCCTTTATCAGGGCATTTACTTATGATCCATTGACTTGAAAATCATAATTCCTTTGCATTTGAGCTTGAATTAGTAAGTTGCTTCTATAAATTGATCTCCCTGCCTCTTTTCTTCTTTTGGTTGGGTATCGATGCTCACATCAGATCCCTTGTGGACCACCAGATCCCTTGTTGGATTTTATCCGGCAATGTCCTTCATATTCAGTCACCTTGTGAATTCTCCCCTGATACATAATGCCTTTGGTAAATTGTATTCTATGCTCACCATGCTCTCCTTCAAGCATGTGATAATTGGTCCTGAAGTTTTTGGTTACGTTCCTAAGATGCCCCGATGGGTTGAACCTATGCCTTCCCCAATCTGTGTAAACCTGAAAGATTTCACGGGTCATAATTATCTGGTATTGCACCAAGTAAAACTTTCAACACTAATACTCTTTTCGAAACGAGAAGTGAATGGAAGGTTATGCATTGGAGAAGTGGGAGTCGACCTTGAGCTTTGAGTTCGTGGCCATGGACACGATGTATACCTTATCATTGAAGATTCTTGTAAAAATAATTATCCCCGTGTTATAAGTTCATTTTGTATCTTTGATGTGATCATTTGCAATCATGGTTCCGACCATATTGTTCTCCTTTCATTTCGCTTCTCGGACAAGTTAAAGTACATGTCTTCTACAGATCAATACATCTGTGTAACCTCAATTCTGCTCCAGCTTCGAGAATTACCCCCCTAGTATCTCAAGAATAGCATGCCATTGCACTATCTCTTATGAATTCTTGATGGACTAATACTCTCACCATTTTAGTCACTCTGCGGATCTGCATTGGCCGTCACTCGAGAACACTGATAAGTGAATCGATTCCGCACTTCGATTCAATAACTCTAAGTAATTTTTGTTGCTTACGTGTTTAATAATACTTCAAGTCATTCCTAGCCTGATCCCCTATATCGTTATCGTGCTAAATTTTAACTGTGCTACCTGGTCCTTCCTAGAGGGCAATTTTGATGATGAGGTAAGCTTACGTCGATCTTCGTCGTCATATCATTTCACCTTGAACAGCAAGCCTGATTCCGAGTTTGTGTCATATTCGTGGTTTCGATAACCTTTCGCTTCAAAATTCCTTTGAGTTGATGTCATCATCGATCGGTTACATCTTCATGAAACCTCTCGACAAATTGTCTTCCCCCCAACGCAAACTTGTTCATGTTTTGTGTTGTATCTTGATTTCCTTGCTATCTAGCTTATGCTATGTTCTACCTTGCAGTATTACCGTGTTTATGTCATGGATATGGTGAGAATTTCTCCACCTCTTAAGGAATTCTTGATATAGTAATACTTCTCGCCATCTCCATTCATTTATTGGTTTCCGTGTTGTTTCTAACCGGAATACCAACAAATAAACTATGATGTGTGAAATTCAAAACTTCTAGAAACCCTATTGCTTTGAAGTGAATGGTCGATAGTTTCATTCTAGGTCTTTTGGCTATTGAATCACCATTCTAGCACTGATCATGATACTTGGTCCACATTTACAGGTGCACTTGTGTTCAATGTTTAACTATGGATGTTCCCCTCGAACATACTTCATTATGTACTTTGGTGTGTTCAATGTTTAACTATGGATGTTCCCCTCGAACATAGTTCATTTTTATGGAAATCTTGAAGAATTGTTGCTGAGCCCATCAGCCACATTTCATCTTTTCCTTGCTGAAATTGTATGACCTATTTTATAAGTGGTCTCCGATGGATCCTTTATGTATCTAAAGTCTGACCTTTATTCGATGACCATGTCAATGCTATCACGAAGCATGTATGTGGTACTTTGATCATCAACAGGAACAATGGAAGCGCAATGCTAAATGTCTCTTGATCAATTATCCAAACACCGTTGTATGGGTAAACATTATGACTTTCTTTGCCCCTTTATCTAAGTGGTGGTGTACTTGATGTCCTAACATGTATATCATGCTTTGCTTCCTTCTAAGGGAGATAATCCTAATACTTGTGTTTAAACACATTTTCCTTTTGGTTGGTCTAATAAATCTATTAATCACATTTTCCTTTCCGTTGGTTTGTTTAACCTTTCCTATGATCTATATGATCTAAGTAGTAATAAATCACTGCTTATGTAAACGCAACCTTGTTAGTAAGACCCTGTTACTATTGTGGATGACATTCCGGTAACCACCGATGGATGAGAACTTTGCCTATTGGTCCGCCTCATTCAACGAGCAGGAAAATGGTTATCTTTGTCCCTCGCCCTTGCTACCAACATTGTTGCCAACATAACTGACAGGCTATCCTCTGACATGCCTTGCTATGGTGACCATGCAAGATGTCTGCGTCCCTTTCTACTTTTGACCCACATGGTGGGCCCATAACCCACAGTTCCATAGGACCGAAACCTGACTCTCCTGTAACCCCCTGTTTCCAAAGGTATTCCTCATGCTTGGCTTCGTATATAATTCACGAGCCACCCTCATAGAGTTCTATTTCTGTATCAGATACAATATTATTTTCCGTTGCTTTGGACCCCTTTCATACTCTGTTCGAGACATCGAACGATTGCCTACCCGCTTGAAACTTCTTATTGTACCTTCTTACTTTGTTCTCAGTAATTTTCTTAAGTTTCAACTCGAGAGACTCTTTCTGCCACCTTCCCTGATGTTATCTACCATATAAGCGACCTTGTATATGTCCATTCTTCCAAAGTTACCTCTTATCCGTTTTGTAAGTACAATGAAATTCCCGAAGAAAGGATGACGACTTCATCATCATGACCTAAAGCAGAGAAATGAAGACATCAACGTAATGGATCAACCTCTTCGAGAAGACCAACCAAGACCGAGAAGATCCGTTAGAATTTCGTAACCAAAAGTTTCCACCCTTACTTTAGCTCTTAAATCTCGGGACGAGATTTCTTGTGGTGGAGGAGATTTGTAACACCCCCAGTGTCATGCTACAGTAACCTCGCCCTAGTGATGCCATGTCATCACCCTTTAGCTAAGAAAATTGCCACTTGATTAAAACTCAAGTCAAAATCAAATTTAAAATGCAAGTCAATTTATCATCTCTTCAAACTTTCAAACAAAAATGTTTGTTGGGTTAAAAATATTCACAAACTAATTATCTTCTAAGAACCAACATTATTTGAATATCTAAAATGCCATTAACCTATTTAAACTTGGACTAGTAGTATTTAATTTATCCTTTACAATTTAAATAAATGGTGAAACTTATCCAAATGAGTTGAGACATTGTATACTGCATCAATATCCTACCTAGTAATTATGTGCAAAGTTGCACCTATAACAAAAGTCATTTGGTAGCCCAAATGAATCCAAGGTCGAAAGAATAAAAGAAACCGAGAAAGATAAAAGAAAAATGAAAAATAGAGAGAACCCCTCTGTTCACCGAGCCCAGAACGTACACTGTACTAGGCCCAGCCCACCTGGCTGGCCTTTTCCTCTACCTCGAGCTACAGGAAGCAGAGGATGTGTGTGGAGCACATCCACGACGGCCATGGATGGCCTCCATGTTCCCCCCTCGTCGTATAACTACGTCCACAAAAACCCTAGCCCCCATCTTGCCCGGCCCCTCTCGATCCCCCTTCGTCCTCTTCCTCTGTCACTCGAAATCGAGCTCAGAAAACTCATGGTCACCGTTGTCCCATCGTTGTTGTCATGGCCACTAGCATCTCAGGCATGCGGGAGCACGTCCAGGAGGTCCGTCGCGGCCATATTCATCCGTACTGGGAACCAGATCAAGCCGGGACGGTCCATGTGCTCCCATCGAGCCCTTCTCTTCCGCGGATGTCACCACCTCATCATCGTTGCTACTGCTCCGGGCCACCTCCGACCTTCTAAGCTCGTCCACGAGAACCAGGGTGAGCTTCCCCCTCGGATCCTACTTTTCCCCCTTAAATTTGGATGCGTAGGCCACCGTCACCGTTGTGCCCGAACCCCCGAGTACGCGTACATGCGAGTAGCTGCTGCTCTGCTTCGTTGCGCTACTACTCGCACTTGCTGCTCCTCTTCACACTTGTGCCGCTTGTGCTGCATCGCTGGCTGCTGCTGCCTACGCCCGCTCACCCTCGCCCCCTAGCTCGCTTCCGCCGCCACGCCCACAGTGTTGGAGCTGACTCTCTCAGCCCCTCTTCTCCCTCACGGCTGCCTCACACAACCAACTCAAGAAAATGGAGACACAGGTGTTTTGGCGTCGGACTCTCACAGCCCAACCTTTTCTCTTTGCCTCTATTTCTCTTAACCGAAAGCAAACATGATTACAAGTTAAATAGGAAACGCACACACACAGCCCAGCCACCATACTCGGCAACTAACGCCACTAACCCATGCACCCACTAACTGCATGCACGCCAATGCTTGGCCCTTGCGCAACGTCCTCACAACGGCCTCATAACCCGGCCAACAGAACGTGCATGCATCAACTACTAGTCCTGATCTACTTGGCTACTTAGTTTAAGAACCGGCTCCAGGACTGGTTCACACAGGTTGTCCTCCACCTCGTGTACTGTCGTTGTTGCATGGCTTCACGCCTTGCACTCCGGCCGCGTCGCACGACCAGCTCGGGCATCTTGCCTCGTGTACGCTCCGGAAAGGTTCACCTGCCTACAATGCCCTAGACAATCTGAACTACATGCATGAACGAAATAAACATGCAGATACATGATCAAGATTAAAAAGCTAACAATCTCCTCCTTAATCTTGATCCTTCACTTGTGAAACAGCTTCAGAGAAGAGCTGGCTCGTCCTCGACGCCGAGCAGTGCCTTGTCCTTGTTGTCCTTCTTCTTCTCCGGACACTCCCAAGCAAAATGCCCAAACTCATCACAGTTATAGCATTGTACCTCGCTCTTGTCTCTGTGCCCTCCACTGCAGCCATGTCCACGGCCACGGCCACGGCCACCACGGCTGCATCCTCGCGATGAGTCATGCCCTCTCGCCATGAGGAGCTGCTCTTCTTCACGTGCCGTCTCCCGCCCCTTGACGAGCTCCTCGTGCGCCTTCAGTGAACCAATGGCCTCCTCCATGGCCATCTTGTTGGTGTCGCCGAACAACGCAATCGATGACGCAACGTGGATGAACTTGTTGGAGACGGCTCGGAGCAGCTTCTTCACGACGTACTTCTCCTCCATCGCATCACCAAGCTCACGGATGCGCCCCACGAGAGTCGTGAACCTCGCCGCGAAATCATCCATGGACTCCACATCACCCATCTTGAGGCCATCAAATTCCGATCGCAAGGATTGAACCCTCGCCTCTCGGACGCGCTCGACGCCCACATGCATGGAGCGTAGCGCCGCCCACACATCGGCTGCGGTCTCCTTCTCCGCAACCCGCAGCAGCGTCGAGTCATCGATGGACTGGGAGATGATCGTCATGGCCATCTCCTCCTTGCCCTTGTCGACCTCCGATGAGGCCTCGCGATCAACGGCACCCCACGCGCCATTGGCGCGCAAGAGGTACTTCATCCTCATCGCCCACGCCGCGTAGTTCGTCCTCGTGAGCAGCGGGAACGGGAGCTTCCCCGCCGCCGCCGTCGTCGCCGCCGTCGCGGCAGCCGCCATCGCCGCCGAGTCGCTCGGCACCAACGCTCCACTCGCTGAAGAGTCACGCGGCATCGTCTTTGTCATCACCTAGCGCTGATACCAAATGTTGGAGCTGACTCTCTCAGCCCCTCTTCTCCCTCACGGCTGCCTCACACAACCAACTCAAGAAAATGGAGACACAGGTGTTTTGGCGTCGGACTCTCACAGCCCAACCTTTTCTCTTTGCCTCTATTTCTCTTAACCGAAAGCAAACATGATTACAAGTTAAATAGGAAACGCACACACACAGCCCAGCCACCATACTCGGCAACTAACGCCACTAACCCATGCACCCACTAACTGCATGCACGCCAATGCTTGGCCCTTGCGCAACGTCCTCACAACGGCCTCATAACCCGGCCAACAGAACGTGCATGCATCAACTACTAGTCCTGATCTACTTGGCTACTTAGTTTAAGAACCGGCTCCAGGACTGGTTCACACAGGTTGTCCTCCACCTCGTGTACTGTCGTTGTTGCATGGCTTCACGCCTTGCACTCCGGCCGCGTCGCACGACCAGCTCGGGCATCTCGCCTCGTGTACGCTCCGGAAAGGTTCACCTGCCTACAATGCCCTAGACAATCTGAACTACATGCATGAACGAAATAAACATGCAGATACATGATCAAGATTAAAAAGCTAACACACAGCCACGGCGCCCGACCACGTCGCTCGCGATCCGCGGCCGGCCTCCGTGTACAGCCGCCCCGGCGCCCGCCTCCACCACTGCTCCAGCCACGCCCCTACGCCTTGTCTCGCCCCAGACCGGCCCCGTGCGCGTGTGCTGCCGATAGCCGTTGCTGCCGGCTGCTGCTACTGCTGGCCATGGCCGAGCGGCCGTCCGTGTGTGTGTGTGTGTGTGTGTGTGTGTGTGTGTGTTGTGCGTGCGTGCAATGTGTGTGTGCGCTGAGTGAGTGGCCGCGCCCACCTCCGGCCTCGCCCGCCTTCGGCTGGCCTTGCCGCGCCGCTGTTGCCACTCCCTGTTGCTGCTCTGCTCGCGGCACTCGGCTGCTGCTCCTCTGCTACAGTAACGTTCAATTACTGTAGCAGTGCCAAGCTTTGCAGCTATTACACTCGCTAGCCCTGTTGACAACCCACAAACAGGAACTAAACAAAAGCTAATATGCGTAAAATTCTTATGGGCGTGTAGTACACTTGACAGGGTTCAATTCTTTCCACTGGAGCAAATCCAAAAGTCGCCTAGATTAATTCCTATGAAAATGACAAAAGTCTATGTTTAGTTAACTGAAAAGACTGAAAACAGAGTTATTGTGGTAGCTACTTTAGAGCAGAACATAAACAGGATTCAGGGATCTAACAGAGATGCAATTGATACCATCTTGTAGATCACAGAAAATTGATCAAGATTGGTACGAGGCACTAATTCATAGGATGCGCAGAACACTAGTTAGAGCCTCTGTAAAACAGCGAGGTGAAGTTTAAAGACCGAACCATTCTCAGACTTGGCCAATTTTCAAGAATTCCAAATAACTATTTAAATCTTCGGAAATTCGTAGAAAATAAACCATAGGTCGTATCAAAAAACTTTCTACATGAAAGTTGATCAGAAAACTAGACAAATCCGACCGCGCCATCTGTTTCCTTGCTGTGACCCTCTACGGAGGTGATTCCGCAACTTTTTTCCCGTTTCACGTAGATGAATAGTGCATACGTTAGCATAGCATGCTCTGTGTTGCATATATTTGCTGTGTATTTATTTGTTTCCTCCCCCTCTTCTCTCTTGGTAGATCCCGGTACCGACGCAGTCCTCGAGACCGACGCAGCTCCGGAGACAGACAACTCTGTTGACGACCCTGCTTTCGCCGTAGAGCTTCCAGGCAAGAAAATCCCCCTTGTTCATTCCGATATCGCCCATTTCGTTCCCTTTCTTGCTTGCATTAGAACTGATGCTGCTTTTGTATGATTCTATTCTGATGCATAGCCTATTTTTGTTACCTACTTTCATACCTTACCTGCTTATTCTAAAACTGCTTAGTATAGGTTGGTTAGAGATCCATCAGTGACCCCCCACCTGGTCCAGTTGCCCCGCTTTATGTTCGATGACTCGATCAACATGATCAACGTCCAGGCCCCGACACCGCACATCCCCCCTCATTTTTAGTTGTATGACTCTACATAGTTATTATCGAGTGCCGAGGGTGATACCTCGTTAGCACTTCTGATGTTAACCCTGTAGTGTAGCTATTCGGTCGTGGTCATCGAGGGTGATTCCTCCTTCACCACTCCCGATAACGACTCTGTCATGCAACCCCTCAAGTGTGGACCATCAAGGGTGATTCCTCCAAAGTCCACATTGATGATTACACCGAATGGGAGTCCAGCGTGGGTGATTCCTTGGGGTTTTCCCCTTGCTGTTTTGGACACACGGTTACTTTGACTTATCACAGAACCATGATGACATCGGGTCGGCCCGAAGGGGTACCCGCGAGTGATGTGAAGTCGGGTTGATCTGGAGGATACCTGTAAGTTTCTACGCGGCGCGGCCAGGCATTCTTAGCCCTTGCCGGAAGTCCGCGAGACAAGGCGACGAGACCACATATCGTGGATCATTGATTGTTACCGCACTACCAAGACACTAACGGTTTGAATATTTGATCTGAGTAGGCCTCTGGCCTTTTTTGCATTGACCACCACGCGTGAATAAGTATGGGCTCTCTGCGTCGTATGTATCAGCCGAAAGCTCAATGGACGACAGCGATGGAGTGGCGCGCGCCGGGTTGGACTGCGTAAGCACCTGCCTTATTTTAAGGAGGTAGCTAGGTCTGCTCACCGGCCGCATACGCAACATGAAGGAGTGCAAAGGGCGATGGGCCCAAGACCCCTGCGCGCTTAGGATGTAGACCAGCGTGCAGGCCTCTCTAACGAGCCTAGGTAGGACTGCGGTGTGTTGATCAGCCGAGGGCGGTCATGACCTGGTGGTGTGTCCGGCCGAAGTTGATCGAGCGTGTTGGGTAAGTTGGTGCACCCCTGCAGGGGAGTATTATCTATTCGAATAGTTGGGTCCACGGTAACGGACGATTGGAGTTGTATCTCGATCGATACAACTAGAACTGGATATTGAATGCTGAGGCATGTAATGGATATGTGGCTCCGAGATTGCTTTCCCGCAGGGAGTCAGGGAAGGATCTCTAGGCGTTATTTCTACAACATGTTTGCTGAATATAAACTGCTATTCTATACTCTTCTGATTGCTGCAAGATGCTCGGAGCTGCTTGAAGATGCTAGTCTTTGATAGGCTAGGCTTCCCCCTTCTCTTCTAGCATTCTGTGGTTCAGTCCACAGATACTACCCATTTCATTGATACCGATGCATATGTAGTGTAGATCCTTGCTTGCGAGTACTTTGGATGAGTACTTACGGTTGCTTTGCTCCCCTTTTTCCACCTCTTTCCATTCTTGTCGGATGTTGCAACCAAATGGCGGAGTCCAGGAGCCAGACGCCACCTTCGACAACGACTGCTACTACACTGAGGGTGCCTACTACTACGTGGAGGCCGCCAACAACCAGGAGTAGTTAGGAGGCTCCCAGGCAGGAGGCCTTGCCTTTTCAATCGATGTTGCTTTTTTCCTAGCCTTCTTAGGGCAAACTTGTTTAACTCATGTCTGTACTTAAATGTTGCTTCCACTGACTCGTTTGTATTTGAGCTTATGTATTCAAGACCTCAAGGCCCTTGGCTTGTAATATAAAGCTTGTATTATTTTAATTTGTGTCTAGAGTTGTGTTGTGATATCTTCCCGTGAGTCCCTGATCTTGATCGTGCACATTTGCGTGTATGATTAGTGTATGATTTAATCGAGACCGTCACAGTACTTAGGCATTCTTGTCCATCCATTTGGCAGAAGAAAAACCAAACAATCAAAACAACAAATGGATGTCCTTGAATGAAGAAAAATATGCAACCAACGTGCTCACACAATAAGATAGCAAATAAAACATGTGGCAAAGCATGCACATACACTCTAGCATCTATCAAGAAATTGGAGATGACTAGGTCATCTATATATGAGTATATTGACTTAGGAGTCAAATGAGAACATTTGATCATAGGTCATACTCATCGTTTAAGCACAAGTGGGGTTACCACTTTTACATAAAGCATTGATGTGTTCACACCATTAGAGTTGCTTTAGCTCAATTTTTGGAGCAATGTTCCCCCTAGATGTGATATCCCCCCTAAGAGGGATGAACTAACCTTGGGTTTTGTCGATGATGACTTCATGTAGATGTTGAAGATGTGGATGCTTGAAGTTGATGTAGATCATTTGAAGCAATCCATTGGAGTGTTTTGCACTTTCAATACCTACATGGGTTAGTCCCACAAGGAACATACAAGGATATCCATAGACATAGAGTGAAACACACATATGATGATGTCCATGAAAGCATTAGGTTACCTTGTCCCTTGTCTTACCAACAAGAGGGTTTGCGACTCTATGAACTAGTGCAAGATATGAAATTTGATTGCACTTGTCCTTGCCAAAATGAATATGAGTGAAGTATGTTGGCGGAGTCACCCTCAAGAACTCTCTAGTTCTTCTTATTTGGGATCCACATCAACTTGATGGGAATCCTTGGAGTTGTAGTCGTACTTGATGAAGTAGAACTTGATATAGTTTTGGGAACCCATTTGACCATGGCCTTAGGAGCTTCTTCAAATGAATCAATCTCTTCTTGAAGCTTGTCCTTGCCCTTTAGCTTGTGGTCTTGTGGTGGAAGATCATCTTGAGCTTGTGTTCCTTTGAAAGAAGTAGGGTCATACTTCTCTTGTTGAGGAACAAACTTTGTCTTGGGGTATTGATCTTCTTCCCACTCAACTGCATTGGCATTGAGCTTTCATTCAAAACCAACACCTTGATTCTTCCGGTGCCTTCCTTGCTTGCGTACAATTTCCTCAAATTGCTTACTTCTGGTAAGACTCTTGTAAACACCTTTCTCAATAATTCCCTTCAATAAGCTATTTTCTTGCTCAAGTGTAACTTGGATAAGAGAATCATTAGTGGAATCAAGAAAGCTACTAGAAGCAATAATATTGGATTTAACATGATTATTGTTACTATTAGAGGAAGAATCTTTCTTGTTCTTATTGCTAGATTTTACTTGTGGCATATAAGTAGACAAGAGTAAACACTTGGCAAGTAACTCTTCTTTCGAAGATCATCATTGATTGCTTTTAGGAACCCATGCTCTTGCTCTAAATTTAGCTTCTCGAAGCGTAGCTTCTCATGAGTTCTTAGGAGCTCTCTACGATCCACTAGAGTTGTTTCATGAGCTAAGTTAAGAGTGTTTAGTTCTTTAGTTAGACGCTCAATCTCCTTCTTATCATTGTCATTCATTTCATCTTGATTAGCGTGATTAATAGCAATTTCATCATAGTTTTCATCACTAGTGTTGTCAACAAGTAAATCATCATCACCTAGGAAATCATCTTCATCACTATTAAAATCAACATACACGGGGTGTGATACCTTGGGGCCTCTAGCCATGAAGCATCTTACAATTCCTTCATTTGGTGAGTCAAATATGTCATAGGAGTTGGATGACACAAGTGCAAGTCCGGCAACACCTTCATCTTGAGTATATTCGGAGTCACAGTGATAGATTCTCTTGAAGTAGTTGTCGGAGTCGGAACCGGATACCCATTCACCAATGTGATCTTGATGTCTTCGTCTTGTGTAGCTCTTTGATGACTTGTCCTTCCTTTTCAAATCCTTGCTTCTATGAGAGGGTCTTCGTTCATAACGATCATCTCTACTCCTTCTCTCTCTTGGTGGTGATTCATCTCTTTTACTCTCCTTCTTGGTGAATCTTCTCTCTCCTTGTAGGGAGTTGTACACTCATTGGAGTAGTGTCCGGGTCTTCCACTGAAAGGATCGAGAAGAGGTGTCTAGAAGGGGTGATTAGACACTCAACAAGCAAAAGTAGTAGTTTTTATATTTTTCAAATTGAGGTGGAGGTTTAGCACAATTTTAAGCATTCCCAAGACACTTCAAACAAGCATGGCAAGAGTATAAGCATAGGAAAGAGTAAAGCACGCTAGTTGCAAGAAAGTAAAGGGATGGGATTGGAGTGTGCATACGCAATGAAGACACAAAGATTTTTGGCATGGTTCCATAGGTGGTGCTATCATACATCCACGTTGATGGAGACTTCAACCCACGAAGGGTAACGGCTGCGCGAGTCCATGGAGGGATCCACCCACGAAGGGTCCATGGAGAAGCAACCTTGTCTATCCCACCATGACCATCGCCCACGAAGGACTTGCCTCACTCGGGTAGATCTTCACGAAGTAGGCGATCTCCTTGCCCTTACAAACTCCTTGGTTCAACTCCACAATTTTTTCGGAGGCTCCCAAGTGACACCTAACCAATCTAGGAGACACCACTCTCCAAAAGGTAATAGATGGTGTGTTGATGATGAACTCCTTGCTCCTGTGCTTCAAATGATAGTCTCCCCAACACCCAACTCTCTCACACAGATTTGGCTATGGTGGAAAGATGATTTGAGTGGAAAGCAACTTGGGGAAGGCTAGAGATCAAGATTCTTGTGGTAGGATTGGAATGTCTTGGTCTCAACACAAGAGTAGGTGGTTCTCTCTCAGAAAATGAGTAGTGGAAGTGTAGGAACATTCTAATGGCTCTCTCACAAATGGAGAAGGGGGTGGAGGGGTATATATAGCCTCCACACAAAATCCAACTGTTACACACATTTGACCCAACTCGGTTAGACCGAATAGAAATCGGTGAGACCGATTCAGTTCAAAATGTGAACGTTAGGAATCTCGATGGGACCAACATGATCAACTCGGTGGGACCGATGTGCTAGGGCTAGGGCAAAACCACATCTCGGTGAGATCGATTTCAGCAAAGATCAAAACAGAGAGTTGTCCAGGCAAACTCGGTGGGACCGATTGCACATTTCGGTGAGATTGAAATAATTGCAATAGGCAACAGAGAGTTTGCAAGGCCATCTCGGTGAGACCAAGATCCATATCGGTGTGCCCGAATTGTCTAGGGTTTCTGGCAGTGGCTATGTCAACAGAACTCAGTGGCGTCGGATAGATAAAATCGGTGGGGCCAAGTTTGACTTTAGGTTTTGGACATATGTAGAAATGAGAACGTGGCTGAGGGTTTTGGAGCAATATCACTAAGCACTTTGAGCAAGTAGACCATTAAGCAACACCTCATCCCCTTTTAATAGTATTGGCTTTCCTATGGACTCAATGAGATCTTGGATCACTAAAATTAAAATGAAGAGTCTTGAGCATTTGCCAATCTTTGTCCTTAGCATTTTGAAGGGGTTCCACCTCCTCTTGTCCTTGCCACGCCATTGTTGAACTCATCTGAAATGTACTCGATAAAAGTATTAGTCCAACAAGAGATATGTTGTCATTAATTCCCAAAATCACCCAAGGAGCATTTGTGCTTTGAATCTCCACCTTTTTGGTAGTTGATGACAACATACATCAAAGCGTTAGATAAAGATATGAATAGTAACAAGTAAAGCTTTGGAAGGACATGTAACATGCAAAGGCTCCCCCTACATGTATGCAATCATGTAAAGATGGAATATAAGAACATGTGAATGCATACGCATGTCAGAGCAAGCAATTATTTACATGTTTCTTGGCTATATGCATCAGAGTAAATGATGTAGATAGGCTAAGTGTACCTTCATGTTCATGAATCCTTCTTGCAAACAGTATGTGCAGCATCAAGAGATCATCATGCACATGAGTGTGATGCATATACTTACCTTGTGGTCTTGAGCTGGCTTTGGAAGATATGAGCTTGAGAAAACAAAGGTTATATAACACAAGAACACTCTAAATAAAGCAAGTTCAGGAAACCACAAGAGTACCAAAACTGGGATGACATGTAATGAGTGAGTACTTAGTACTCCATTTGGATATGGACATGTCCCCAAAGATTTTATTCCCTTAGATATGAACTCTTTCTCCCCCTGAATCTGATATTGGATAATGGGAGAAGGTAGGTTAAAAGAAAATCAGAGCAAGAACCATTAAAGCAAGAAATGGTACAACTAGCTATATATTAACATGTCTTTGCCCTCTTAAAGACATGTAACTTCTCTCCTCTGTTGATAACAGGCATCTGGAGCAGCTAAGATGTGCTTTCTCTCCATGTGATGAGATTTGATGTGCTCTCTCTCCCCCTTTGACATCAATTTCCAAGAAGGGAACTTCTGGAGTATGAGTCAATTAGGTTTGGTCCTTGAGTCACATAAAAAAGCAGCATGTAGTTTCTGATACGGGTAGAGGATAAGAATCATTAAGTGGAGCTGGAAATGATGTGCAAAAATGCAATGGCAAAAAGTTTTCTTCAGCAATGAAATCGGTGACACCGAGTGTTTTTTATCGGCAATTCCGAGATATCAAAGCCACTAAGAGTGTCCATCGGTCAGACCAAGCTAGTCCATTTTGGTTGAACCGATGAGCTTTATACAAGGAACCCTTGTAATTCGGTCTAGCCGATTTGCTAGACTCGGTGTGGCCGAGTTCAGTGTAGAGGAAAAATCTTGTCAACTCAGCTCACTAGGCAATTGAAATTGCACAAAGATTTGCAAGGAATTTTCTAAAAGATTTGCAAAGAATTAGATAAGGAAACACATAGAAGAAAAGAGATCTAGATGAAGTTTTTTTCTCTAAAAGGAAACAAAAAGACAGAAACAAAGAAAAAACAAGGAACAAAGAAATACTAGAGAACTTCATCTAGAAGGGGTCGGCGAAAATGTCACCTATGTTAGAGTATATTGACTTAGGAATCAAGTGAGCTTACTTGATCATAGGTCATACTCATCGTTTAAGCTCAAAATGGGGTTGCCATTTTCGTTTAAGCACTTTGATGTATTCACATCTCGTTGAGTTGCTTTGACTCATGACTTGGGTCAAAACTTCTCTAAGGTGGAATATCATACCTTGGGTTGTGTTGATCTTGGTCATGTAGTTAAACTTGCGTTGGATGCTCAAGGTTGATGTAGTCCATACAAAGTTGGGAGCGCCACTTGTAGTTTGAATTCATCTTCCTACATGGGTTAGTCTTGCAAGAAGGAGCACTTGTGTATCCAAAAATGACAATCAAGAAACTGGATACCAAATGAAATTTTATATATAGAATTTGTCAAAGGATATGTTGAGTGAGGCCATCCTTCCTTGTATTCCACAACCATATAGTAGAAACTTAGTGATGTAGAGATTGCTTAAGATGTGAGTAACTTGCAATCTCATGGGTTTGAGCCCATCCAAGTACCTACAAGGGTTAGATAGCATGCAAGGGTACAAATATAGATCCAAGACATATGATCATCATCTTAAGAGAAATATCAAGGATTAGACAAGGAAAGGCTCATGCCTTGCATGCATCTAGATGGAGTTCCTACTCCAAATTTGAGGCATCAATGATGTTCAATTCACCTCTCAAACGGCAAAACACTTTCTCATCAAGCGGTTTGGTGAATATATCCATCAATTGCTTATCAGTATGAACATGCTTAAGTTTGATGTCTCCTTTTGCAACATGATCCCGAATAAAATGATGGCAAACTTCAATATGCTTAGTCCAAGAATCTTGCACGGGATTATGAGCAATCTTAATAGCACTTTCATTATCGCAAAGCAATGGAACATGTTTCACATATATCCCATAATCTTTAAGGGTTTGGGTCATTGATGTCTACTACACAACCTTCTTCTTGTAGACATTGTTGGGCCTCCAAGTGCAGAGGTTTGTAGGACAGTAGGAAATTTCCCTCAAGTGGATGACCTAAGGTTTATCAATCCGTGGGAAGCGTAGGATGAAGATGGTCTCTCTCAAACAACCCTGCAACCAAATAACAAAGAGTCTCTTGTGTCCCCAACACACCCAATACAATGGTAAATTGTATAGGTGCACTATTTAGGCGAAGAGATGGTGACACAAGTGCAATATGGATGGTAGATATAGGTTTTTGTAATATAAAACATAAAAACATCAAGGTAGCAAGTGGTAAAAGTGAGCGAAAGCGGTATTGCAATGCTTCAAAACAAGGCTTAGGGTTCATACTTTCACTAGTGCAAGTTCTCTCAACAATGATAACATAATTAGATCATATAATAATGCCTCGACATGCAACAAAGAGTCACTCCAAAGTCACTAATAGCGGAGAACAAACGAAGAGCTTTTCGGTAAAAAAAACCTTTTTCGGAACAAACGAAGAGATTATTGTAGGGTACGAAACCACCTCAAAGTTATTTTTCCGATCAATCCATTGGGCTATTCCTATAAGTGTCACAAACAGCCCTAGAGTTCGTAGTAAAATAACACCTTAAGACACACATCAACCAAAACCCTAATGTCACCTAGATACTCCAATGTCACCACAAGTATCCGCGGGTATGATTATACGATATGCATCACACAATCTCAGATTCATCTATTCAAACCAACACAAAGAACTTCATAGAGTGCCCCAAAGTTTCTACCGGAGAGTCAAGACGCAAACGTGTGCCAACCCCTATGCATAAGTTCACAAGGTCACCGAACCCGCAAGTTGATCACCAAAACATACATCAAGTGGATCACGTGAATATCCCATTGTCACAAAAAATAAGCACATGCAAGACATACATCAAGTGTTCTCAAATCCTTAAATACTCAATCCTATAAGATAACTTCAAAGGGAAAACTCAATCCATTACAAGAGAGTAGAGGGGGAGAAACATCATAAGATCCAAGTATAATAGCAAAGCTCGCGGTACATCAAGATAGTGCCAAATCAAGAACAAGAGAGAGAGAGAGAGAGATCAAACACATAGCTACTGGTACATACCCTCAACCCCGAGGGTGAACTACTCCCTCCTTGTCATGCAAAGCACCAAGATGATGAAGATAGCCACCGGTGATGGATCCCCCCTCCGGTAGGGTGCCGGAACGGGGTCTCGATTGGTTTTTGGTGGCTACAGAGGCTCGCGATGGCAGAACTCCCGATCCAGGTTTCTTTTCGGGGGTTTCTGTATTTATAGGAGAGGTTGGTGTCGAGAACAAGTCAGGGGGCCCCATAGGGAGTCCATAAGGCAGGGCGCGCACCCTCCACCTTTGTGGGGCCCACGGGACTCCCCTCCGGTAACTCTTTGTTCCAGTATTTTTTATATTTTCCACAAAAAAATCTCCGTTGATTTTTAGCGCATTTCGAGAACTTTTATTTCTACACAAAAACAACACCACGGTAGTTCTGCTGAAAACAGCGTTAGTCTGGGTTAGTTCTAACCAAATCATACCAAAATCATGTAAAAATATTATAAACATGGCATGAATACATTAAAATTTATAGATACGTTAGAGACGTATCAGTCATCCAAAGTAATTGAGCACAACATGATCCGGCGGCGATGTATTCCGCTTTAGCGATGGATAAGGATGCCGAGTTTTGTTTCTTGGAGGACCAAGATACAAGAGATCTACCGAGAAATTGACAAGTTCCCGAAGTGGACTTTCTATCAACCTTTTCTCCGGCATAGTTCGAGTCGGAGTAGCCAACAAGATCGAAAGAATACCTCTTAGGATACCAAATGCCAAAGTTTGGTGTATGAATTAAGTATCTCACTATCCTTTTCACAGTTTTAAGATGACATTCTTTAGGGGTCGCTTGATATCGTGCACACATGCACACACTTAGCATAATATCAGGATGGGAGGCACATAGATATAACAATGAACCAATCATAGAATGGTAAACCTTTTGGTCAACCGGTTTGCCATCCTTAATCAAGTTAAGATGTCCACTAGTATGCATGGGTGTTTTCATACCTTTGCTTTCTTGCATATTGAACTTCTTGAATAAGTCCTTGGTATACTTTGTTTGAGAAACAAAGGTACCCTCGTTAGTTTGCTTGATTTGCAAACCAAGAAAGAATTAGAGTTCACTCATCATAGACATCTCAAACTTCTCCGACATTAGCCTTCCAAACTTTTCACTGAGATGAGGGTTAGTTGAACCAAATATGATATCATCCACATATATTTGGCACACAAATAATTCACCATTAACCCTTTTAGTAAAAAGTGTAGAATCAATTTTCCCACTTTCAAAGCCTTTTTCAATAAGAAACTTAGTCAAGCATTTATACCATGCTCTAGGAGCTTGTTTAAGACCATAAAGAGCTTTGTGAAGTTTGTAAACATGATCGGGTTTCTTAGGATTAACAAAGCCGGGAGGTTGTTTAACATAAACTTCGTCCTCAATTTCACCATTTAGAAAAGCACTTTTTATTTCCATTTGATATAAAGTAATGTCATGATGATTGGTATAAGCAAGTAAGATGCGTATGGACTCAAGTCTAGCAACGTGGGCATATGTCTCACCATAGTCCATACCTTCGACTTGAGTGTAGCCTTGAGTGACGAGATGAGCCTTGTTGCGTACAACTCGTCTATCTTCATCTGGCTTATTCCGGAACACCCATTTGGTTCCAATGACATTGTGCTTCTCATCGGGCTTTTCAACCAGCGTCCATACTTGGTTCCTCTGGAAATTGTGTAGCTCTTCATGCATATCATTCACCCAATCCGGATCATCAAGAGCTTCTTCGACCTTCGTAGGTTCAATACTAGAAATGAATGAATAATGTTCACAAAAGTTAGCCAAACGAGTTTTAGAGCGAGTAATTCTCTCGGTTTGAATATCATCCAAGATTTGTTCGACGGGGTGATCTCTTGAGACTCTTGCTCGAACTCGTGAGAGCTTTTTGTTTGGGTCGGGGTGGAACATCCTCTTCATTGTCTTGTTCTTCCTATTGTCTTTCTTCATTGTCATTCGCGTTGTTGTTCTCTTGTGGAGGTGGAGAGGGAGGTCGACGAGGTTCTTCTTGTTGTACTTCCTCGTTTCCTTCATCTTGTCGTGTTCCACTTGTGGATGCCTCCAAGTCAACTTGTGGTTCACCTTGGTGTGAAGTTGAGGCTTCCACTTAAATGGACGAGGTACTCTCCTTCACCTCTGTTGGGCGAATCTTGTCAATAGACAAGTCTTGAATCGCTTCCGAGGGATCTTTATCTCCTACATCAATTGGCAATTGCTCTACTTGTGAGCTGTTAGATTCATCAAACATCACATCTACTATCTCTTCAACCTTTCGGATGAAATTGTTGTAGACACCGTAAGTGTGAGAGTTTGAGCCATATCCGAGTAGGAAACCTTCATGAGACTTAGGGGCAAATTTTGAACGATGATGCTTATCAAGAATGTAACATTTGGAGCCAAATACTCAAAAGTATCCAACTTGGGGTTTGTTATCGTGAGAAGCTCGTATGCCATCTTGCCAAGAAGCTTGTGAAGATATAGATGATTTGTTGCATGGCAAGCTATCTCAGTGTCTTGGCATCTTGTATTCATCAAGCATCATTCTTGCCATCTCAATCAATGTCCAGTTCTTCCTCTCAACAACTCCATTTTGTTGAGCCGTGTACGTAACCGAGAACTCATGTGAAATCCCTTGTTCGTCAAGAAAGGTATCCACATTAGCGTTCTTGAGCTCCGTTCCGTTATCACTCCGAACCTTCTTGATCTTCATTTCAAATTGATTTTTGGCCTTCCTAGCGAAGTTCTTGAAGATCTTTTGGACCTGCGATTTATCATTAAGAGAGAACACCCACATAAATCTTGAAAAATCATCAACAATGACTAATCCGAACGAGTTACCACCGAGACTCTTGTAGGCGTTGGGACCAAAAAATCCATATGAAGTAGCTCGAGCGGTCTTCTCGTGGTCATAATGTTCTTCACGGGATGACTTCCTCCAACTTGTTTTCCTGCTTGACAAGCACTGCAAAGTCTATCCTTGTCAAGTATCATATCTTTAACACCAAGGATATGATCACCTTTAATAAGCTTATCAAGATTTCGCATGCCCATTTGACCTAACCTTCTATGACACAACCAACCTTTAGAATATTTAGCAATTAAGCAAGTTCTAGGTTGAGCACTTTTAGTGAAGTCAACAATGTATAGATCACCTCTACGTATACCGGTAAATACCATATTATGGTTATCTCTTTGAAACACTTGGCAATATACTTCAGTAAATAGGACACTAAAACCGAAATCGGCTAGTCTAGATATGAAAAGTAAATTGTAGCCAAGAGATTCAACGAGCATACCATTTTGAATGGAGCTGTCATGTGAGATGGCCACCTTACCAAGGCCAACCACCTTACCCTTTGAGTTATCACCAAAGGTGACATACTTTCGGGGACCACTAAGATCAAAGTCTCCGGTCATATGATCGGTACATCCACTATCAAGAACCCATTCCTTTCCTCCGGCCATGTAACCATGAAGGTTAGCCATAACACCAAAGTGTCTCATTGACTCATCAAGATCAAAGTCACTATCATCATCCTCATCATAATATCCATGTTCAACATTCTCTTGTGATTGATCATCACCTAGAGAGAGTGATTCATTAGATTTATGATCATGACAATGTGCATCTTTATGAATTCTAATGACTTGAGAAATGATGCTACTAATGACTCCAACATCTCCTTTGGCATGCATGAGACCACAAAGCTCAAATAGACAATCATCAAACTTACGATCACTAGGTTTCATCTTATGAAATGCTATGGACTTTTGAAGAATCTCATCTAGATTTTCCAAAGAGTAGTTTGGAAAGCGTTCCTCAATATATCTCCATATAGTATAAGCACATTCAAATGTAGGCAAGCATACAAGAAAGTTCTTAGGGAATCCTCTTAAGATAAGATTAATAGCTCTAAGATTGCGGGTCATGTCAAGATACTCATCATGGGTAGAATGCAAGGGATCAATGGGAGGTGCACAAGGGCTAGTAATGTACTTGTCCAAATTATATTCATTGAAAATCTCAAGCATCTCATTTTTCCAAGAACTATAGAACTCTCCGTCAAGCATAGGCACTCTTGGTCTAATACTCCCAATCGTAGACACATCCATCTTCCTCCAAATGGTGATTAAATTAACTGAAGCAATGGAGACCAATGCTCTAATATCTATTGAAAGGATCGAGAAGAGGTGTCTACAGGGGGGTGATTAGACACTCAACAAGCAAAAGTAGTAGTTTTTATATTTTTCAAATTGAGGTGGAGGTTTAGAACAATTTTAAGCATTCCCAGTACACTTCAAACAAGCATGGCAAGAGTATAAGCAGCGGAAAGAGTAAAGCATGCTAGTTGCAAGAAAGTAAAGGGATGGGATTAGAGTGTGCAAACGCAATGAAGACAAGAGGATTTTTGGCGTGGTTCCGATAGGTGGTGCTATCATACATCCACATTGATGGAGACTTCAACCCACAAAGGGTAATGGTTGCGCAAGTCCACGAAGGGTCCACAAAAAAGCAACCTTCTCTATCCCACCATGGACATCGCCCACGAAGGACTTGCCTCACTCGGGTAGATCTTCACGAAGTAGGCAATCTCCTTGCCCTTACAAATTCCTTGGTTCAACTCCACAATCTTGTCGGAGGCTCCCAAGTGACACCTAAACAATCTAGGAGACACCACTCTCTAAAAGGTAATAGATGGTGTGTTGATGATGAACTCCTTGCTCTTGTGCTTCAAATGATAGTCTCCCCAACACTCAATTCTCTCTCACAGATTTGGCTACGGTGGAAAGATGATTTGAGTGGAAAGCAACTTGGGGAAGGCTAGGGATGAAGATTCTTGTGGTAGGATTGGAATGTCTTGGTCTCAACACATGAGTAGGTGGTTCTCTCTCGAAAAATGAGTAGTGGGAGTGCAGGCACGTTCTGATGGATCTCTCACAAATGGAGAAGGGGGTGGAGGGGTATATATAGCCTCCACACAAAATCCAACCGTTACATACATTTGACCCAACTCAGTTAGACCAAATAGAAGAACTTGGTGAGACCGATTCAGTTGAAAATGTGAACGTTAGGAATCTCGGTGGGACTGACATGATCAACTCGGTGGGACCAATGTGCTAGGGCTAGGGCAAAACCTTATCTCGGTGAGACCGATTGCATAAACTCGGTGAGACCGATTTCAGCAAAGATCAAAATAGAGAGTTGGTCAGGCAAACTCGGTGGGACCGATTGCACATTTTGGTGAGACCGAAACAATTGCAACAGGCAACAGAGAGTTTGCAAGGCCATTTTAGTGAGACCGAGATCCGTATCGGTGTGACCGAATTCTCTAGGGTTTTTAGCAGTGGCAATGTCAATAGAACTCAGTGGCGCCGGATAGATAAAATCGATGGGGCCAAGTTTGACTTTAGGTTTTGGACATATGTGGAAATGATAAAGTGGCTGAGGGCTTTGGAGCAATATCACTAAGCACTTTGAGCAAGTAGACCATTAAGAAACACCTCCTCCCCTTTTAATACTATTAGCTTTCCTATGGACTCAATGTGATCTTGGATCACTAAAATGAAAATGAAGAGTCTTGAGCATTTGCCAATCTTTGTCCTTAGAATTTTGAAGGGGTTCCACATCCTCTTGTCCTTGCCACGCCATTGTTGAACTCATCTGAAATGTACTCGATAAAAGTATTAGTCCAATGAGAGATATGTTGTCATTGATCACCAAAATCATCCAGGGAGCACTTGTGCTTTCATCCACAATTGTAGCAATTACGATCACGACTAGAAGATCTTTTGTCATTGTAGGATCTTGGCTTGGAACTTCTTTCTTTGCTTCTATTATTGTAGAACTTGTTGAACTTCTTCACCATTAATCTCAATGCTTCATTGAAGACTTGTTTCTCACTTGATGTTGTAGGAGCATTAATTGAAGCTTTATAAGCACAACTAGACTTGTCGTGGAGCTCTTCCTTATCCTTGAGTGACATCTCATGAGCGACAATTCTACCAATGACTTCCGTGGGCTTGAGATCTTTGTAGTTGGGCATCATTTGGATCAAGGTGCACATAGTATCATATTTTCCATCCAAGGCTATTAGGATCTTCTTGATGATGAATTTTTTGGTCATCTCTTCGCTTCCTAAGCCGGCAATCTCATTTGTGATGAGAGCAAGCCTAGAGTACATCTCAGTGACTCCTTCACCATCGTTCATCTTGAACTTGTCAAGTTTAATTTGAAGCACATCCAATTTGGATTCCTTGAAGGACTCGGTACCTTCGTGCATATCAACCAAAGTATCCCAAATTTCCTCTGCATTCTTAAGGCAGCTGATTTTGTTGAATTTTTCGGGGCACAATCCATTGAAGAGAATATCGCAAGATTGAGCATTGTGTTGCAACATCTTCATTTATTTCGCGGATGCTTCACGATCCGGTTCTTTTCCATGCTCGAAGAATTCACCTTATAAGCCAATGCGCACAACAGCCCAAACGGCGGGGTTATGACCAAGATTATGCATTTTCATCTTATGCTTCCAACTAGCAAAATTAGTACCATGAAAGTAAGGACCTCTTCGGTGGTAATTTCCCTCGCTAGACGTCATACTCTCCTAGGTTGTGAAACCAAGGCTATGATCACCAAAGCTATGGAAATAAAGGCAAATGGAGACCAAAGCTCTGATACCACTTGTAGGATCGAAAATAGGTCTAGAGGTGCATGATTAGACTACTTGACCAAATAAAAATCTTACCTTTTCCAAATTTTAGTTGTGGACATATTTTAGAAATTAGCACAAGTCAAGCAATCAACCTATACATGCAATTCTAAGAGCGTAGCAGTGGGAAGTAAAACGTAATTCAACCCATATGAAGGTAAAGGGAAGGGTTTGGAGAGTGCAAATGCAATGATGACACAAAGATTTTTGGCGTGGTTCCGATAGGTGGTGCTATCATACATCCAGGTTGATGGAGACTTCAACCCATGAAGGGTAACGGCTGTGCGAGTCCACGGAGGGCTCCACCCTCGAAGGGTCCACGAAGAAGCAACCTTGTCTATCCCATCATGGCCATCGCCCACGAAGAACTTGTCTCACTTGGGTAGATCTTCACGAAGTAGGACACCTCCTTGCCCTTACAAACTTCTTGGTTCAACTCCACAATCTTGTTGGAGGCTCCCAAGTGACACCTAACCAATCTAGGAGACACCACTCTCCAAAAGGTAATAGATGGTGTGATGATGATGAACTCCTTGCTCTTGTGCTTCAAATGATAGTCTGCCCAACACTCAACTCTCTCTCACAGATTTGGATATGGTGGAAAGAAGATTTGAGTGGAAAGCAACTTGGAGAAGGCTAGAAATCAAGACTCTTGTGGTTGGATTGGAATGTCTTAATCTCAACACATGAGTAGGTGGTTCTCTCTCAGAAAATGTATGTTGGCAGTGTAGGCACGCTCTGATGGCTCTCTCACTAATGGAGAAGGGGGTGGAGGGGTATATATAGTCTCCACACAAAATCCAACCATTACACACATTTGACCCAACTCAGTCAGACCGAATAGAAGAACTTGGTGAGACCGACTTAGTTCAAAATGTGAAAGTTAGGAATCTTGGTGGGACCGACTGGAACAACTCGGTGGGACCGATGTGCTAGGGCTAGGGCAAAACCTCAACTCGGTGAAGCTGATTGCTTGAACTCAGTGGAACCGATTTCAGCAAAGAGCAAACAGAGAGTTGGTCAAGCAAACTCGATGGAACCACTCGCTCATTTCGATGAGACCGAAATGCTACGAATGGGAAACAAAGAGTTTGCAGGGCCATCTCGGTGAGACCAAGAGTCGTGTCGGTGTAACCGGGGAGTTAGGGTTTCTGGCAGTGGCTAGGTCAAGAGAACTCGGTGGGACCGGATAGATCATTTCGATGCGACCGAGTTTGACTTTGATTTTTGGACACATTTGGAAATGAGAAAGTGGTTGATGGATTTTGGAGCAATATCACTAAGCACTTTGAGAAAATAGACCATTAAGCAACACCTCATCCCCTTTTAATAGTATTGGCTTTCCTATGGAGTCAATGTGATCTTGGATCACTAAAATAGAGATGAAGAGTCTTGAGATTTTGCCAATATGTGTCCTTATCATTTTGAGGGGGTCAACATCTCTAGTCCATGCCATGCCATCCATTGAACTTTCTGAAATATCAAACTTGAATGGATATTAGTTCAATAAGCTATATGTTGTTATAAATTGCCAAAACCACCCGGGAATTAGATGCACTTTCACCCTCGCAGTGCATGCCACACATATGTGTTGATCTTACTTGGCACTTCGAGCTTCCATAGTGCAGACCAAACATGGTTTATATTAGATGTTCCTTCCTCTGCAATAATCTTCGCACCAAATTGATGCTCCCATTCAGAATAATAAGCTGACTGATTGAGAACACACATATTTTTGTTTTATGCCACGCCATGAAATCCTCGGTAAGATGTTCAGAGAGGGGTATTGCCAGAATCCTTTGAACATCAATAGGAAGGAAGATACCATGCAGGAGCTCCTCATCCCAAGAACTAGTCAATGGGTCAATTAACTCATCAACAGTGCATAGCAAAGTATTCCCTTTCCTTTTCAAAATCATTCTGTTTTGGATTAAAGGGATCCAATGGTCCTCCCATATGTTGATTTTCTCTCCTATCCCAACTCTCCAAATGTGCCCCCTTTTGAATGTCTGGATGCCCAACAACTATACTTTTCCAAGTGTATGAAGATCCTTTCTTGGGTCCAACTTTCAACAAATTACCATTCGGAAAATATTTTGCACGTAGTACTGATATGTCTCCAACATATCTATAATTTTTGATTGTTCCATGCTTTTATGTTATCATTCTTGGATGTTTTACAATCACGTTATAGTCATTTTATATCATTTTTTGGTACTAACCTATTGACATAGTTCCCAGAGCCAGTTGTTGTTTTCTGCTTGTTTTTTACATCGCAGGAAATCAATACCAAACGAAGTCCAAACGCAGCAAAACTTTTTGTGTATTTTTTTAGACCAGAAGACATCCAATGGGACAAGAAAGTACCTGAGGGGAGCTCCAGGGGGAGCACAACCCACCAGGGCACGCCTGGGGGCCCAAGCGCGCCCA
Source organism: Triticum dicoccoides (assembly GCF_002162155.2). Classification (NCBI taxonomy): domain Eukaryota; kingdom Viridiplantae; phylum Streptophyta; class Magnoliopsida; order Poales; family Poaceae; genus Triticum; species Triticum dicoccoides. The sequence continues at coordinate 618,645,974 of NC_041383.1, forward strand.
GGTGGGTTGTGCCCACCTCGGTGGCCTCCCGCACCGCCTCTTTGCTCTATAAATACCCCAATATTCTAGAAACCCTAGGGGAGTCGACGAAAATCAATTCCAACTGCCGCAAGTTCCAGAAACACCAGATCCAATCTAGACACCATCTCGGAGGGGTTCATCATGTCCATTGGTGCCTCTCTGATGATACGTGAGTGGCTCTTTGTAGATCTACGGGTCCGTAGTTAGTAGCTAGATGGCTTCCTCTCTCTCTCTCTCTCTCTCTCTCTCTCTTGATTCTCAATAAAATGGTCTCTTGGAGATCCATATGATGTAAGTCTTTTTGCAGTGTGTTTGTTGGGATCCGATGAACTTTGAGTTTATGGTTAGATCTATGTTTTTATTCATGAAAGTTATTTGAGTCTTCTTTGATCTCTTATATGCATGATTGATTATAGCCTCGTATTTCTTCTCCGATATTTGGGTTTTGTTTGGCCAACTTGATCTATTTATCTTGCAATGGGAAGAGGTGCTTTGTGATGGGTTTGATCTTACGGTGCTTGATCCCAATGACAGAAGGGGAAACGACATGTATGTATCGTTGCTATTAAGGATAACAAGATGAGGCCTATTTCTACATAAATAGATCTTGTCTACATCATGTCATCATTCTTATTGCATTACTCCGTTCTTCCATGAACTTAATACACTAGATGCATGCTGGATAGCGGTCGATGTGTGGAGTAATAGTAGTAGATGCAGGCAGGAGTCGATCTACTAATCTTGGACGTGATGCCTATATAATGATCATTGCCTGGATATCATCATGATTATTTCAAGTTCTATCAATTGCCCAACAGTAATTGTTTTCCTGCCGTTTGCTATGTTTCTCAAGAGAAGCCACTAGTGAAACCTACGACCCCCAGGTCTCTTTTCATCATATTTGCCTTTGCGGTATATTTTCCTTTGCTTTTATTTTCATATCTGTTAAACCAAAAATACAAAAACACCTTGTTACACTTTATTTGTTTTGCTATTTATTTATCCCATCTATCACAACTTTATCACATCTTCTCGCCAATTTGAGGCATCAATTACCCGAAAGGGATTGACAACCCCTTTAACACGCCGGGTCACGAGTATTTGTTATTTGTGTGCAGGGGCTGTTTATGTTGTGTTGCTTAGTTCTCCTACTAGTTCGATAACCTTGGTCTCATCACTGAGGGAAATACCTACCGTCGCTGTGCTGCATCGTCCCTTCCTCTTTGGGGAAATACCGACGTATCTCAAGCAGGCATCAAGTACTCTCGCACAAAGGGTCTCCGGGTGAGTCAAAAACCTCCAACTTTGCTTAGCTAACATGGCAAGGTTCAAAGCATGAAGGTCTCTGAACCCCACCCCCCACCCCTCTATCCATAGGAAGGCATAATTTCCACCATGCGAGCCAATGAATTTTTTTATCCTCTTCACTATCGCCCCACCAAAACCCTGCAATGGCATATGTAATTTCCTTACAAACCTTCTTTGCGATTTTAAAAACAGCCATTGCAGACACCGGGATAGCTTGAATAATTGCCTTCAGCATGATGTCTTTGCCCCCAAGGGACAATAATTATTTCTTCCAACCCTTCAGTCTATTCACGATTCTTTCCACAAGATGTGAGAAACTGTCACTCCTGTCTAGACCCACCATAGATGGTAGTCCCAGATAAGTATCTGAAATAGCTTCAGCCATGATGTTTAATTCTGCACACACTTGGGCTTTTACTTCCACTTCTACATTAGGGCTAAAGAAGATACTGCATTTACCTTCACTCACGAGTTGGCCAAAACTAGTACAATACTCATCCAGTACTTGTCTCAATGAGGTTGCATTAATCATATCTACCTTCATAAGGATTAGCGAATCAGCAGCAGAAAAGAAAATGAGAAACTGATGGCGCATTTTTGCACACCCGCACACCTTCAATGCCATGAACCTCCTCTTTTTGATGCAAAGCACTAGATAAACCCTCTGCACAAATGAGAAATAACTATGGTGACAAGGGGTCCCCTTGCCGGAGCCCCCTTGTAGGTATAAAACCCTCTGTTTCTTGATCATTATATCTCACCTTGTACTTGACTGAAGTAACACAAGCCATAAGAAGCTCTATAGTCTCATTATTAAAACCCAATCTTGTTATCATCCGTTCTAGGAATTTCCATTCCACCATGTCATAAGCTTTATGCATGTCAAGCTTTACCGCACAATAACCTTGCTCCCCCTTCTTATTTTTATAGTATGAAAGCACTCATAAGCCAAAAGAATACTATCTGTTATTAGACGGCCAGGGACAAAAGCACTCTGAACTGGTGAAACAATCTCATCAAAACGATATTTTAACTGGAAGGCAATCATCTTAGAGATTACCTTATACAACACATGACACAGACTTATAGGCCTGTATTGGGTAATTCTTTCTGGCCCATCCACCTTAGGAATTAGAACAATGATGGTGTCGTTCCATCCCTTTGGAATCACTTTATCATTTATTGCCTTCAAGACTTCGGTTGTTAAAACATCTCCAAAAATATGCCAACATTTTTTGAAAAAATAGCATGCAACCCATCTGTTCCTGGGGCCTTAATATCTCCTATGGAAAAAAGTTCTATGTTTACCTCCTCCTGTGAATATGGCTTTAAGAGTGCCTCATTCATGTCATGTGTCACTCGTGGAGTAACTTTCTCAATCAAAGCCGGGTCTGGTTCGCCTATTTCTGTTAAGAAAAGTCCAGCAAAGTAATTATTTATTAAAGGATTCAGATAAGCTATCCCTTCATGCTAGATTCCCTGATCATCCTCTAGTTTGGTGATCCGGTTCCTCAATCTGCGGGCTGAGACAAAATTTTGGAAATAAGATGTATTATTATCTCCATACTTCAGCTAGTTGATTCGGCTTCTCTAAGCCCAATACATCTCTAGTTCTAGGAGCATCGCAAGCTCCTCCACCAGTTCTTTCTGTTGAGTTGCATTTTCCTGCGATAGCACATCCCATGAGACCTGCTCTAAATCCCTTTGAACTCTCTTTAATCTTTTCGTTGACCTTTTCAGCACCATTTGATCTCATATGTGCCAGCTGCTCATGAATGAATGCCAGCCTTCCCGCAAGCCCAGACTTTTGAATTTCTGGACCTGATGCTTTCCAGGCCTCCTCCGTGATGCTTCAGAATTTGGCCTCTCTGAGCCAGCAGGCCTGAAAACGAAGAACTGATGGCCTCGCTGATTCCTGCACTGCTTCAACCTGTAGATTCATCAACAGAGGACGGTGGTCAAATTTATAATAATCCAAATGTACCAGTTTTGAATCCGGATACATAGCAAACCATCCCTCGCTTACTAGAGCACGGTCTAATCTTTCTCTTATCAAGCCTTTGTGCCAAGTAAATATATCCCCAACAAACTTATGGTCCAGCAAGTCACACTCTTCAACAACATCTCTAAAAGCCTGCATAAACTGAATCGGCCGGTCATTAACACCATGCTTCTCAAAAGAGTACATAATTTTGTTGAGATCACCAATCACCATCCATGGCATGTATACAACAGATTTTAAATCTCTCAACCTACTCCATGTGAGGTGTTTATCTTTCCACCTTGGCTCCCCATAAAGACCAGCGAGCCTCCAAAATTCATCCTGTCTCGAGCCAACAAAAACATCAATGTAGTTTTCAGTTTTACGGCGCAGTGATATAGCAATCTCTTTCTTCCAGAACATAATGAGTCCACCACTCTTGCCACTACTACGAACAACTTCTTTATGATCCATCTTTAAACGACGACGGAGACACTCAACAGGGAAATCATCCAAATGTGTTTCCATCAAGAACATAACATCCGGACCCCTATGCTTCTGAACATTCGGAAGTGCATGCACCGCCGCGGCTTGCTGAAAGCCACGACAATTCCAACTCAGGATCTTCATAATGTAAGGAAACGCTTGGGCACCTCCCTTCGTTGATCGATCACAACTCCGATTACAACACCACCACTCTAGTAGGTCTAGCTCACCAATTCCCTCGGAAAAATTTAGACTCACACAAAAAAAATGAACCTGATTAAGAGGATCAGCCGGTACAGGTTATCCCACTACGACGCCACATGCAGCGACCACCAAGCCATAGTGGAGATAGAGAACCATCAACGACACTCAGGGCATCGACCTGGCACAGAAAAACGCCGGTCCCCTTGCCGCCGCCAAGGAGGCGGCCGACGGCGGACCAGCGGAAACCTAGTCGCCTCTTGAGTCGCCTCCCTTGCGTAAGAAAACGATTCACGTCCCTACTATGTACTAGCTTAGTACCAACGTAAGAAAAAGTCCAATTTCTTGATATTTTTTTGAAAGGACCAGCCGTTGACTGGTATTTCATTGATTTAAACAGGGAGCAGTGGAAAAAGTGACAAAGGTGGCGATCCGAAGATCTATACTCCTATAAAAGACTCGGTTGGTGACGATGGTGTGTCTGTCATCCATCATTTCTGACCATTAGATCTGCATCTAATGACTGTGAGGTAAGTTGTGACCTTTTTGAAACAATAGCTCACTTTCCCGCTCCAATTTACAAAAAAAAAAACCTTAGTATTTTGAAACCAACCACATCCCTCCCTCACCTCATCAAAACAGCTCGAGAAATATATATTTTTTGTGATATATGTATATCAAAACTAGAGTGTGTTTTTTAAGTTTATGAACAAGTATTATTCTAATTTAAATCCGTTACAATGCACGGGCACATAGCTAGTCAAGGATAAAAGAAGAAGAATGAAGAAAAAAAACGGAGTGCCCTAGGCACAAACCGCTAGCCTATTCTCATGGCGGATCCCTTAAGGGGCTCGGCAAAAATCTAACACCTACTACGTTACCAGCATAAGAAAAAAAAAATCCAATTTCTTGATGCGGCACTCGATCTATTTATCTTTCTTCTTTACTGATCGGGCCGGCAGTGAGGCCAGTGGATTCAGAGCGCGATCCCTCATCACCTCCTAACTTTTTCATTTTTCTTTTTTGAACTGAATTCTTTTTCTTAGGTTTTTTTTTAACTGAATTCCTAACTTGTTACCCGCAACGAAAATAGGGCTCGCGGTGCACGTCTTGCAATTAAGTCTGTTTGCACGACTGCCTCTGGCGTCCCAAATCTGGTTTCGCGTGCACCGGCGTCCGCCGCTTCGCGAGGCCGCGCCGCATGCAGTGGAAGGCTGGAACCGCGACGGCGACCGCCCCACCCGAAGCGAAAACGTACCGGCGCTGCCGTCCATGTGGTGATCATGACCCATCATCGGCACGCGCCGGCACGATGCGACCCCCGCTAGCACGGAGCCACGGCGTGCCGGCCGGCTTCCTTCCGGCCTCGTGCTCGTCAGCCCGTCCCCTCCATCACCAGTCGACCAGCGCGCGCGTGCGGGCGGGCTGCCTGGGTTTTGCCGTCTCGTCCTAGAGCTGCAAAGCGATTTGGCACGACGCGACTCGACCGGCAAGTCTCAGTTTTTTCATCGTCTCGCTAAGATTCTCCATGATTACTTTTACTTGGCGAGAAGAACCCAACCCAGTGTCAAGGTGTGTGCGTGTGTGTGTGTGTGTGTTCATGTTAGTACCTTGCTTCAGCTTCAGCTTTGCAGTAATGAGTTTCAGTATAGCAAAGCTTGCAGGTTTTGTAAAGTGGAGACTCCAAACAGAAGAGCCAAGAGCCTGCACCGGAGAGAACAAAGGCCACGATGACAGCTGAATGAAGTTTGATAAGATATTCAGACCGTACCGTTCAATGCACACTGCAAACTCTCAGCGCATTCATCATTCTTTGTTTGCATACATATGTCTCTGATTACGGAAGCGACGGCCAGGCAATAACAGTTTGGTTGTTTCCACAGTGCTGCTCTTTCGATCAAGGAGCGAACGGTGAGACGGTGGCTTCTTAATTTGATCAACTCTCAAGGACAAATACACATACTCCTAACCGTTATGATTGCCCAACCACTAGCGAGGGCCAACAGACGGGTGAAACAGAATCCCTTTGCGAAGGCCACTCATTCATCGTTCCAACCCCATGATTTCTCCGGTTCTTGGAGTTTAGCTCCTTTGCCACCTTTTCAGTGCCCTTCAATGTCAAAGCCCAGGAAGCCATGATGCCGCTGGACCCAAGCCCAGAGCTTTACAGCTTATAATGGCCAGTTCACAAAGCAATAGCAATGGCATGCACGATACGGAATGATCGACAGGCAGCAGCAGAAGCCTGTGCGGAGCTTGTTTCTCCACCACTGCGAACGCAAGCGTACCACGCACTGGCCAGGTTCATCATGGTGATGGTTTGTACCGGGCTGAACGGTGTCAGTTTCATAATCTTTGGGAAAGTTGAAATGGCCCTCATCTTTCACCAAATATCGCTTTCAATAGCACTCATCCATATATTTATTTTTTCTTCGCTATGTACCCACAGGTTAATCTTGATCTACTCTTTTGGCCAGAAGAAGACAGGTGGTCCGTATTGACATGCTTCTGGAGTAGAGTACTCCCTTTTCGTAACTCCATGTACACACACGTACTTGCTCGGTCCTTATACGGTATACATCTTTTGACTGTTCCTTTCTTTAATCATGGTACTGTTATTAGTATCTGGTTGTTCTCTTGTTTGGCTCTGCTCTGATGAGGATTTTCAGGGCAAGTGAGCAGGTGTTAAGTGAAGCCTGGTCAAATCGTGTTCGTCATTCCTGCACCTGCTGCCCCTTGGCCATGTTCGGTTTTGCAATAGCATTGTATACGGCAGCAGGAGTGATCATGACATTTTTCGGCTGGAGACCGGCTTGCACGAAGCAGGTGGGTGCTGTACTAGGACTAGGAGTGATCATGGCATTTTCTTGCCGGAGACCGGCTTGCACCAAGCAGGCTCGCTGGCTCTGTGTGCTGCATGCGGCTGCCTATGGAGGAGGCGCCAGCAAGCAAGGAGGTGATGTAGCCTCCTAAAAGAACATCACCTATATATATTCTCTGGACGCTCGATCTCTAGCGAGAAATGCAGTAGCGATTTTTGGGAAAAGGGAATCTCCTTTCCTTTGTTCAGGGTATTCTCGTGGCAGCTGCAGGAGCCGTCATGGTCACCAGTAGCAGCACAGCAGGAAGTAGAAACAACATCATGGCACAAGCACACTTTTGAACTGCGGCCCCCTGCATTTTGTTTTTTGAGGTAATAGCATCCCAGGTACCCTAACTTGCACAGGATGTGATGATCTAGTCCTAAACTTGCAAAACTTAATCAAGCCATACCCCAACTTGCATCTCATGTGATGTTTTAGTCCCAAGCCAATCATAGTGCGCCAATTGGCTGCCAAATGGCTGGGCCGGTCAGCGCGCGCAGTTTTGCACAAAACCCCCCGCCGTTTGCCTGATTCAACCCGCGCCGCCTGCTCCCCTCGGCCGCCCGCAGCTCCTCGCTCCGCAGGCTCGCGCCGCCGCCGCCGCCCTCTCCGTCGGCCCCGCAGCCTCCTCGTCACGCGCCGAGCGCGGCCGCTGGAGCCGATGGCAAAGCTGGTGCCGCCCCTCCCGGCGTCGTCGCGCGCCTCATGGGCCTCGAGTCCCGGCCCGCCGCCCCCCGCGCGGCCGCGGCCGCGCCACCCAGGCCGCAGAAGCAGAGGAAGGTGGAGGCGTCAGCGGGGGGAGGAGACAATGAGCCGGCGCCGGTGGTCGTGATGCTGCCGCCGAGCCGGCGCCCGCCCGCGCCCGGCTCGCCCACGCACGCGCCGCGGAGCCACCACAGCGCCGACCTGCCGGCGAGGAGCCGCCTCGTGCACGCCGCCGCGTCGAGGCTGCCGGAGCCGGGCGCACGCGAGAGCTCGAGGGCCGGCGCCAGGCTGCAGGCCATCGCGTACGCCTGCTCCTCGCCGCAGCACCGCGGTCACCCCGGCGCCCCGCAGCAGAGCTAGGGCACGCCAGGCTGCAGACCAGACGAACTATTCCGACTCATCGGCTCCTCTCAATAATGCTGATACTATATACAATTCCAATGATCAATCACCTGAGTTTCACAAGAGCTATCAGGTCAGTTTTGACGTTGCCCTACTGCTTCATTTTGTCAACCTTTTATATCTCTTACTTATGTTTACTTCAGCAATATTGATCAGTCAATCATGAAATTACCTCTTTGATAGTATGTCCATACGATGAAATTGTAGTGCTTATACTTATCACTTTGTCTAATGGTAGAGACTGCTAAGGAAGCACTTACATGAATCCATGCCTGGTACATTTTGTGAATTTGTTGTTAAAAAAATGTTCCTCGGAATGTGATTGGATGTTCCCTGGTCTTTACTGAAGTAATGGTTTACCAACTTGGATGACTTGGCATTCATTGTACTGTGATCAGTGGTCACACTACTTTTTGTCTAGCTTGCTATTGAAATTTGAAAATGTTCTTTTGTTCTAGTTCCAGGGTGACCAAGGGCTGATTCTCCTGCTACGTGCACAAATGACGAGCCCAATCAGCCGAGCCCAACATCTGTCCTCGAAGCATGCTTCTCACACGATGCTTCCTCCTCAGGAAGTCCAACTGAAAAGATCGGTAAATACTTTTGTAGTATCACCTTGAATGTTGTATTAGGATGTAAGGATACTTTGTACTCCCTCCGTCCGGAAATACTTGTCATCAAAATGGATAAAAGGGGATGTATCTAGAACTTCTTTTTTATCCATTTTGATGACAAGTATTTCCGGACGGAGGGAGTAGCTAGTAACCCCTGCAAGCCATTTTACTTTTAGTTAGGTTGAAAGGCCTTTTCTGAAGAAAAAAATGTGTGCTACAAAATAAAGTTTCCTCTTTATTTACTCTACTTCTGTTGCTGATCTGAAGTAAGAATATATGTTTATATGCTGACGAAACCTTAAATGAATAGCTATGTTTTGCATAAAATGCATTTGGCCACGAAATTGATTGCTTTAGTGCACATCTTGACGCGGTGTTGCAGATTAAAGGTATGTATCACGATGAGTAGCGGAAGAAACAACAAATAGTTTACATATATTACTAATAGTCGAACTATTATAAGACAGTGTTCTGTTACGCTATCTTCTAGTTAACTTTGCTCGGCTGAAATGAACTCTCTTTAGAGAGAAGCTTAAAACAATTCTGATTTATAGAATGGATTGAATTAGTAGGTTTTGACGTGTGTAATGGAGTATAGATTATGATGATAATGTATGGTTTTTCTTTTGTCTGCAGAGAGTACTGAATTCTTTATTTCAATGGAGAACAAAATGGAAGATCTCTTCAATCTAGAGTTTGAAATCGTAGATATGTCCATGTCCATCGACACAATGAAGACTGATGATCACGGCAGCAATGCAGAAATACCATGTGTTCAGAGTTCTCCAGAGCATGATTTTGAGTTTCTAGAAGGCAGGCTCCACAGCATCAGAGAAGCCATTGCAAATGCTGAGCTACTTCTGGACAACAGCCTCTTCTGTGGCACACCGTCAAGTCTATCACTCCATTCATTCATCGTTGAGATGCTGGAGACCGTTGAGGCCGTCTTTGGCGATGGATCAGAGAGCAGCTTCAGCTTCCAGGAAGAAAACAACTTTCAACGCACCAACTTCCTGTTCGACTGCATCGTCGAGTCGCTGGACTCGAAGTTCCGCGACTTCGAGAAATGCGGGTACAAGGCTTTGTTGCGAATGCCTCTCACCATGAGCAAAGACCTGCTGAAGAGGGAGATATCCGAAGAGATCGGCAGCTGGAGCGATGTTTCATCGGACCGTGCTGCGGAGAAGGAGCTGGACCAGGTGGCGGCGGCGAGGTGTGACGGGTGCCGGACCGAGGCGTTCGCCATCAAGGACGACATACTCGAGGCCCTCGTCGGTGAGTTCGCCTTCGACCAATGCTGCTGAAAGTGTGGAAGTTTACTGGTTAACATGGCATTGGTCAGGCATGAGTAACACTTTGCAGATATGTACTCTATTTCTCCTCCGAAGATGTTATACAGCGTCATGTACTAATATGGACGTTCCCCGCCCCCGGTGAGTCCCAGATTTAATTCAGGTGTGCTATACTGCGGGTTGAATCAGGCAAACGACAAAGGGTTTTGTGCAAAACTGCGCGCGCTGACCGGCCCAGCCAATTGGCGCGCTGTGATTGGCCTGGAACTAAAACATCACATGAGATGCAAGTTGGGGTATGGCTTGGTCAAATTTTGCAAGTTTAGGACTAGATCATCACATCCTGTGCAAGTTAGGGTACCTGGGGTGCTATTACCTTTTGTTTTTTTGACCTGCAAGGAATAACAAGGTATACGTACTCATACCAAGCAGGCTACACCAAAAAGGAACACTGCTGATCTCGCCAGCCAAGCCGGACCTGTTCTCCCTCCCTACTCCGGAAAGCTACATGTGACGAGATCGAACAGTTTCAGGCAAAGGAAAAGATGCAGAGGCCAAGCAAGAATCTCCCTCGCTCGCCTTTTCCCCCTCTTCTTTTCTGGCCCAAGACCGAAAGCAACAGTGCGACCGTGATACCCTGAAAGTGGGGAGCTAGCTAGATAGCCTTTGCAACCTGGTAACCTGCTAACTCTAATAAACGTCACTGAACTCCTAATCCTAACCTAACAACCTGCCATTACCTAATCATCCTAACACCATGCACCAAACGAGTGACGGACAGACAGATCGATGCACAAAATTTCGGCCAGTCGTCTACGACCCACAGATGGACAGGGAGAGCTCCAAGTTGATGCCCTGGGCGTCGAAGCAGCCGGAGTGCCCGGAGTAGTGGCTGGAGCTCCTCCTCCTCGGGGGCGGCGGCGACGACGACGAGATGATGCAGCTGCCTTCGCTCGGCGACGACGATGAGACGGCGGCACGGAAGCATCTCGGGTCCAGGCCAAGGGAGAGCGACGGGGAGCACTGCTCTGCCCCGTTGCTGTCCTCCTTGGGGTCTAGCTTCTTCACCACAAGACCAGGATAGTAGTGCGCTTCCGGTTTGATTATCTGCTGAAAACAAATGCAAGGTTGCAGTCAAGAATAAATTCCTGCATCAGTTGATGCCAGCTACGGCCTAAACAGAGAGGTACTCCTGCTGGTTGTAACTCTCAAATTTACTTCCTTGGCATGCAACCATACCATTATGATATATAGGTGTCTAATTTCCTAGCTCAAGTAAAACCACAAGGATCTGCAGGATCTGAGCTAGTGCACCAGTACTCCTACTAGTACTATTTATGCGTTTCAGAAGCTAAATGACATGTGCAGTTTTCTGAAATTTCCAGTCGGAGCAAACCACCAGAAGAGCTTTAATGTTGTAATTCTACCTGGACTATTATTATCCTGATGAATGCCGACGGGTACAACTGTGCTAGGACTCAGGAGTGAATAATGCAGATCAAATGCCATTACTGAAAGTGCAAGGTGGGCTACATTGTCCTTGTACAAATACGGTATTCACAAGCCTAGCTATGTGGGGTGTGCATATGTAGGCAGATACATGTACCAGCAACTACATAAATGAAGTGTCGTCTACGGAGCATGCTACAGTGATATACAACAGTCCTGATAGGACGATAAAGATTGTGCATCGGTCAATCAGGACATTTCAGCTCCCTCATAGTACAAGCCCCACAAGATGCAGGCATGCAGCATAGTGGATTGGATGGTTTGGTCATGACATTGCACCATGCAACCCGATTAAAATATTCTAAACTCTGGTTGGCCAATGCCTAGGGACATGAAGTGGCTACGTAGGAGCTCAGCTAAATCAGATTATCAACAAACAATTTGTACGTGCGCAAGTGATAATAAGAGACACGTAAGCAAAAGGTGTGTGAAATAATTGAAGACAAAAGAAGGTATTTCTTCTTCAGATCAACTTTCCCAATGTTTATCGTGGCTACTTTTGCAGCAGATGTGTACCTTAAAGTCGCCAGATCCTTGCTCCAAACATGCCACGGTCTGGAGGCTGGAAGCAGCAGCAGCCGCAGCATCCCTCTGACAGCTGAGGCCCTCCATTATTCTCCTCTGCATGGCCATGGCTTGCATGTAGTAGTAATCATCAATAGAGTACTGGTTGACAGCGCCGCTGGTCATCATCCCACTGATTCCTTGGCCTCCTTGCATGCCTGCTTCGTGCGCGGCCTCCGTCCCCGCCCCCGTCCTGACCCTGTTTTTTCAATGACCCCAGGGGAAAAGGTGCTCTCTTGTCAAGATTAGGCCTCCAAAAAGCTTTGTCTTTTTAACTTGAACACATCTCAGTTCAAAGTTTGAAAAGGTTGGAGCTAGCACAAACCTTTTCAGAGGTGGGCACATGAAGGGCTTGGGGCCTCCTCCTTGCTGCTCATCAGCGGCACATGAGTGCCTCCTTTGCAGCAGCTGTGCCTCCGTCTCTGAAAGAAAGAAAGGGGTTTGGCTTTCCATTAGCTAGCAACATCTAAAGTGTGCACAGGGAAAAAAAACCCCATGCAGATTAACTTTCTAGCTTTTGGAGCAGAGGATTTGCATGCATGATGAAGCGATGAGTGGTTAGTTGCCAAGTGTGATAAGCATGTGGCGGATGTGGCTAGGCTTGGCAATGAATACCGAATGAGTTGCCTCACGCAGACCTTGAGGCGATCTGGTCTCATGTTTAATTAAAGAAAGTGAACACTGCTGCTAGTACTATTCGTGGTGTAACATTCTACAGTAGTACTATTGTTTTGGAGGTGAACTTTGCTTCGGAAGATTGTAAAAAAAAAACCGATGGAACTGGGCTAAAAATGCGTTGACAAACTAATTTATAACAATAATAGGGCCTGATCTCTTATCCCCAAGAAACAAGGAGGTAAAACCTATGACTTCCGAGGCTTGTTTTTTTAATGAAAAAGGGAAGGGGAGAGCCCTTCTTTTATATATAAAAAAAAGACTTCCTAGGCTGGTTAAATAAAGAAAGATTTCTCAACTAAGAAACAGTAAAGAAAGATGCATGGAAATTAAAATGGCAGAGCTTCATCTCTCACCTTTCTTCGCCTTACGAGTGGTCGGGCCTCTGTACATCTGTTCAAAAGAAGGAACAAACGGGGAGAAGTCAGTCTTGTACTAGTGTCTTGCAGGCTCCTCCGCAAGGAAGAAAATACAAGAGTGATGGGTGCAGGCGACTGGAGAAAATAACCTGCAGATGGCTCTTGACGTGAGATATGGTAAGCTCCTTCACACCCATGACCTGAAGAACCAGCTTAGGAGTGGCATCTGAAATTAACAAGGCCCAGGATATAATTAGGATCCAAAGAGATTAAAAGGAGACGAACAACCCAAAGGACAGCTCGGCTGCAACGATCTGGCTAGTGCAAAACAGGCAACAGAACAGACATGGCAAGAAACTAGATTCATGCCAGAACTAATCAACAAAATAGCAAGCATGGTACCAAGTTACAACCACAGCAGACAACCGGTGCAAAACTAGGAGAAAAAAATGGATACGGGGAGAAACAAACCGAAAGAGCAACAAGAAGAAGAAGCAGAACAATTATTCTTTGGAAAGGAATACGTTTCAGGAAGAAGAAGAAGAAGAGCGGAAGGAACTCACTGTGTTCTCCACCGAGGCACTCTATGGCCTGCAGGAAGCTTCTGTGGAGCTCGGCCGTCCATTGCATCCTGGGAGCCCGGGATCTGACGTACCGCCTCACGGCTTCCTGCTTCTTGACGCTGCCCCCCATCTCTGGTCTGGCTGTGGCAAGGAGCGGCTGCTTCCTTTCGATCACCGTCGCTCCTCCTCCTCCTCCTCCTCCTCCTCCTTTCTCCTCTGTCGAAGCTGCCCTTGTTCTTCTACCTTGGAGTGGCAAAAGACAAGACGACTGGAGTTGGTTTTTATACTGGTGGTGGTGGGAGCTTGATTGCCCTTGGCGCCGCTCTACCCCTTGTTTTCTTGGTTGTGCTGTGCTCCGTGGCCGCTCCCTTCCCTTGCATGGCTAGAGCTAGAGGCTAGAGCTTGCGTCTGTCTGGGTACTGCAGGTGCAGGGGCTGTGTGATAATTACGGTTGCGTCTGTCTAGGATTAGCGGAGCACTGGTCGTAGCTATCATTACTATCATTAGCATGATTTATTGAGTTCAGACGTTGTACTGCCACCGTATACTACCAGAGAGAGAGAGAGAGAGAGGGGGGGAGGGAGAGCGCCCTGCCATGCTTTGCAAAGTTTCTTTACGAGGGAAAAGACAACTGCTCCATTATAGAGTACGTACCACCTCCCAGCCCAATGTGGATCTACTGCTATATCGCCCAGTCAACATCTCTCTCTCTCTCTGTTGCTCTCCGAACACCACTTCTTTTTTCCCTTCCAACGGGAGCTCATGGATGTGTCACTCACACATGCATGTTATTCGTGCTAAAATAACAATATTTTTTTCTTCTCAGAACGAGGCCAGCAGTTTAAAGGAACAAGTTCGTTCATACACACACACAAAAAAAACCCAGCAACAGTTCACTGAAGTGCCGCTGCAAGTGTGCATGCGAGCGAGCACCAAACGGAAGGGGAGAAACCGGATGCACCGGTCCAGGCACCTCCCTCAGATCCCCATCCATGCCATGCCATGCCCCGTTCGTTTTACCACCTGAAAATAAAGCAGAACACAGGCAGAACCCTACGACACCTCCCTCCCACGGGCCAAGCCGAGGCCAGTGACCACGCCTCGCCATAATGAATGAGACGCGCGGCCGAGGCCACGGCTCCGGCCAAAGCCTGTGTCATGTGCGGTGTGCCGGTCAGAGAGACAGTGGGTGGGCGCAACAGTGCCAGCGTATGTATGTATACGTACGTAACGTACGACGTGCTACGAGTGGGCGCGGGGAAGACGGATACCCACAGTGGCAGTATCTCTGGGCGCAGGATTCTCTTCCCTTGGCAAATCATGTCACGCATCGCTCACGCTCAGGCCTTGTTGGTTCCCGCACCGAGTTACTCGTTTCGCCCCGGCCTTTCTTCCCTTGTTTGGCCACGCATGCATAGGCTACACAGGTACGGTGCCCAGTACGACGCCTAGTATGAGTACTCTCTAGCCCTGTACGGCCCGGACGACGGATGCACAATGCAACGGGTTGATGTGGGACTGGCAGGTTTAGTGCTCTGTGCGCAGCGCCATTGACATACAGTACAGTACATACGTACGCTTACCGCATCATCTCGATCTGCAAGCATGAAGTATAGTAGGAGTACTACTGTAGGAGGTGGTAGTAGCGCTATACACTTGTGAACGACTTGATGGACTTGGTCTGGAGAGGGCTAGCCCCTGCTCGCCGGCCCGTGGCAGCACCGAACGCAGAAAATGCATGGCCTTCCTCGACTCCAACATCTTGGAGTACGTAGTGTAGCCGCGCAATTTGTGCAGATACATCTTGTGAGGTTCGGTGTTCCGTAGAGAGAAGGAAAAACCTGTGCGGTTTGGAACGTTTCGATGGGCCCATGTTTTAGCCCGGTGTGTGGATAGCTACGCATGCAATGCAATGCACGTCCGGGTCGGTTTATTATGGCTGCGAGCAGTGATGAGCTCACGTAACGTAACGTAGCGCAGTGCCTGTGCTGTGCTGTGCTGTGCTCACCAGCTCCACCATGCAGCTACCTCTGCTCGGGCGGCGCTGCCAAGTGAAAACCTAGCTAAGCTAGCTCGGAGTTGTATCTTCGGGAGCCGTGTAAACTAGGAGTAACAGCTACTCGAATCCAAGTCGCATGCTACTACGTAGATTGGATCAGGCTGCGCGCAGCCGGCCAAGATGTCATGCTCGCGTCAAATCAATCGAGGGTGCCAGTAGCTAGCAAAGACACCGTTGAAGAAACGAGTGGAGTGGGAATGAAATCTCCTATTTCCGCCCAGTAAAAACATGGCCCTGGCATGGCACGCAGCCGGTGGCCAGGAATGAGCAGGAACGGCAAGCAAACAAAACGAATTTATCTCCCGGCTTTGGAGCCTTCATCCCGCATCGCAGCATCAGGGGAACAAGGAATTATTTCGCCGTGCAACGGTCCCGTTGCATGACAACAAAAGCAATTATTTCGACTGTCCTCTATGAAGAATTTTTTTAATTTATTTTAACGTAGCCCAATTTTTTTTCATTTAAATTCTCTCTTGGTAGTACTACCGTGCATCCGGTGGAATGTGCAAGTGGCCAAAGAACAGCGACACTTTCAAAAAATTCCTCTTTCTGTGTGCTCGAAAGCAAGTCAAAAGGAGCAAAGATCGACGGCAAGATTCACAGGCTCTGAGCAGCAAGATTTTGCTACCGCTGCAAAATTCCTCCTAGCGCATTGATCATCAAGGGGTGTGACTGACAGACAGACAGCCAGGCATGCCTAACTTTGAATAAGGCATGCAGAGTGAACCTGCCGAGGAGCGCAGCTGTGTGAACCCAAAGAGGCAGGCAGCAGCTGGGGCAACTGACCGAAGCATAGGAGGTTACTCGATCGCCACCCTCTTGCTCCCTTCCCCGTGGTTTGCCTACTGCTAGAAGCAAGGTTGCCATTAAGGTTGGCTGCCACACTGCCACACAGCTCCTCTCGTGGATATACGTGGGAAAAGAGAACAGTGAAGCAAGCGGTGCTTGGATTGTGAATCGAGGTTCCTTTGCTACATTCAAGTTTTTGTGTATACTACTTCAATGCTAGAAATATTTTGTTGCCGGGAAATGTTAACTCGTATGCTACTGCAATTCAGGAAAAAAAAACATTGCGTGGGCTCGAACACTGCTACACGCACGATTGTTTCAGTATGGTTTTTGTACGACACCAAATAGGAACCATCGATTACTTCAAAAAAAAAATAGGAACCATCGATTTAGAGGGGCGAAACTGCTTACGGCACCTACACGACGGGAGTGTTGGCCGTCTGCTACACTTTTTTTTTTGAAAATGAGAAGGTGGCTCAAGGCCTACCTTATATTTCCAAACAGGCACAGAGCCTGGAGAAGGTTCGGTTACATAGCTTGTGAAATGCACCAGGGTGCAAGGCCACAAGCGGCCTAGAACAAAAGAGAGAGAAAAAGAGAAAGAAAGGAAAGGAAAGAGGGGAGAACATATGTATGGTCTGGCCTAGCCTTCGATCATATTAGCCCAAATATGCAAGTCATCCTTTTCTCTCAGCTTTGTAGTTCTGTTGGACCAAAGACATATCAAATCAGCGGCATGGAACCTAATGTATGACTCCGCCCAGCACTTGTTGTTGAAAACTCGATCATTCCTAGCTTGCCAGAGGGTGACAGCACAAGCCGCAAAAGCAACATTCCATTTATGCGTGAAAGCAAGCTGATCCACTGCCTGACAAACAAAAGACTGGATATCAGGGGAGTGAAGGGCCAAAGGACCTAGCAGAAGCCTTTGCCAGAGGGCGTTAACCAGACGGCATCGAAGCAGCAAGTGATCAACTGATTCAATGGTTGGGCAGAGATCACATCCAGCGTTTGAGGCAGCCACTAACCAGCCCTTCCGAGCCATATTGTCTTTTGTGTTCAAGCCCCCCCC